>NC_133209.1:26630944-26833444 GCF_958299795.1 Porites lutea | reverse complement strand
CCTGCACCTGTTAATTTTAATGGTAGTTCCATAAATTAACATTCAGTGAGTGGAGCCGCACAGTCCAATACAAAGAGTGATGAGCGAGCAAAGATAAACACGTAATCAACATTTGTGCTCTTGTCGTACAAAAGGGCGATTATCAGGGGCACCCAACGGTAATTTTCGGGAAAATATCTGTTCGGAAGACGATTTGAAAACTAGAATTTTCGGAACATTTGTTGCAAAATTTCTTGCTTGCCTGCCTCTCCTAGGATTTTCAAACATCTACAAAATGGTACAATTACCCATTTTAAACGGATATTTACCCTAAAAAAAGGCCACCTAGAATTTTCGGGAGCCTTTTCCTGGCTGAAATTTTCGAAAAGGTAAGTTTTGATCCCTATAATTTTCGGATCACTAGACTTTCAGCTAGGAAATACGAACAGATGAAAACTTTTTAGGGGATAAAAATATGCCTATATCTACCGTTTAAATACTAAAATACGTTCAACAATGCTATGTTTAAGTGGTTTTGAACTGTATCCTCGTTGGGTGCCCCTGACCAACTAACTTGACCAGATGTTATTATGGTTTAATAAATTATTCATTATTGTATTTTGTTGCTGTTTGTTTCTCAGGTAATCTTTATGGTCTGGAGAAATTCTGGGCATTCCTCAAATATTACAAAGTAAGTGATTTCTATAGTTTGTTTGTCATAAGTGCGTGTTTACGTTGAAACCCTGCATTAAAATACTAAGCTATGGTGTAGTTCTTGTTGAGCTTGATCAATGCTTAACAATGCTTTGAAAGTCGCCTGTAGGTTTGGTGGAGCTTTCAATGTTACTCCAAGACTGTGAAATAAGATCCCTGAAACCTTTTTTACGAACTTCATTTGAAACAATGAAGTATTAAAAAATTGGTTTCAGTGTAATCATCGTGATGTATATGTCGTCCCATTCATCCCAAAAAACGCGGCGATGGGAAGAAAATGATGGGGTTAATAGATGTTTGTTTGTCTTAAAACTTAAAATTTAATTTTGTTTGTTTATGTGTTTGTTTGTTTGTTTTAGGGGAAAACAAGGTTTGAAGTTGAACCAGACCTCAAGAAGCGGCTTGCTAAGTACAAGACGATTGATGACTTCAGGAATGATGTAAGTGCACAAAATATGAAAATCTTTGATCTTTTATTCAACAATGTTGCGTCCGTTTGCACGGGAATTCAGGGGAATTTGCTCCTTTGTCTTACATAAATTATGCATTCATAGAGCAATTTTCGTATGACCTTGAAATGAAAACGTGCGAACAAAACAGAAACAAGAAACGAACGGAAATAGAGCGATTTGATTGGTTTATCGAACGGATACAAACGCGCGCGGCTTTTGGTTGGTTTAGCGAACGCTCGGGTGAAAAAACTTCATGCCCGAGAACTTTCTAGAAATCAACTGATACTTCGCTTTGACGTCATACTGCAACACGATTGGCCAATCGAACAATGCCCTCTCCATATTAGGGTTTTCTTTGGCGGGAAAACGAAGACTCCATGTTTTGATCTTTTTATCCATTGGCTGATAAAACAAATAACGAAGACTTACAGCAGCCATTTTTCAAGGTCGTACGAAAATCGCTCTACTGCACGTGAAAAAGACGAAATTTGAACGAAAAAGCTCTCTGGAGTATTATCACATGACCTACATTGGGAAAACAAAACATACAAGCAGACATAGCTAAAGAGGTTTATTATTAGAGTTCAGAATGATAAAGCAACTGTGATTGTCTTTATTTTTGTCGTAGCCAATGAATCAGTTTCCTGTCGACCCGCACAGTAACAAACCACGATCCAGACACAGCTCACACAGCGACAAACACGACCGTCATCCTCATGAGAAGGACGAACAAAAAGAAACTAAACCAGAGCATACTCAGGGGAAGGGTGAACAGAAAGAAAGCATCCAAGATAACCAGGCTGCAGCCAAGGATGATAGAAAGACAGGAAAAAGTGAACACCCAACTCCCGGCACAACAGCTGGCAAGGATGAACAGAAGGAAGCTAAACATGACCATCCTCAGAACAAGGAGGAACAGAAAGGAACCAGACATTATAAAGGCAAGGAGGATCACAAGGGAACTAAGCATGAGTATCATTCTAAAGGCAAACACGAGGAGCACAAGGCAAACAAGACCGATAAGAAGAGTTACAAGAGTGGTGAAAGCAGTAATGCAAGGAAAAAGAGCTCAGAACATAAGGAGGAAAAGGTTAGTACTGTAGCGGCAAAGGACAAAACTGTCGCTACAAGTGGGAAACAAAGCAAAACTAAACCAGCTGCAGAATCCACTTCTGACAAAGACATTTTGAATCAAGCTGCTTCCGTCACTGCTTCTTCTGTGTCCTTATCCCAGGAAAAAACAGAAGTCGACACTGGCTCAAGAGACAAACGGGATGCCCCTGAGGTTGCATCAGTTTCTGAAAAATCTAACACGTAAGAATTGGCAGCCGTCATGTGACGGTAACAGAACATTGGATTTTAGATACGATCAAAAACAAAAAATTTATAATTGAAGAAAACCACCAAAAAAAATTTAAAAGATATCCAGCAGAACGTCAATGAAAAACCCTTTGCTGTCTTTTGAAAGTGGCATTGCATCTGGAAGGATAAAAAAACTTCTGCTGCCAACCTTGGCAAAACATTGTAATGCACTTGGAACGTCTCCAGCACTGTCTGTCTTCGGTCCACACCTCTGTAGAGTGTGATGGTAGTCTTGATCGCAGAACTGCGCTGTCAAAGCTTTGCAGTTATTCCACTAAGGATGCTCGTATAATTTGATCCAGAATACATCAGTATGACAAAAAAACAAAACAAAAACTCAACCGCAACGGTATATTTAACTGAAATTTGCACTGAAGGGTATTTCTAATATTGGTATCATCTATCATCAATCATCGCATTCCGCTTCACTTTTGTATTCATTGGTTATCAGCCGCTGTCATGGAGTGGCATCTAGGATCTGTTACCTTCAAAACGAGTTCAAATCATTTTGCCCGTCAAGTCTTGTTAGGCGTTCATCACTGGACGTCTCAGTTCACTAGACCACAAATGTCGTGATTATTCCAGAAAGAATGGCCAGATGATGAGACTGAGGGAACACTTTAATGCTTATACCTTGAGTTGCATCAGTGGAAACGATATTCATACAGGACTTTCCTCAGTGTGCTCGTAAAGCTAGGATGGTATTAACTATTTTTATCAATAATATGGCGAGTTGATTTTACAGCATTATTTTTTTTGAGTTGGCCTCAGAGAGATTTATTGAAATTATATGGTGTGAAATTACACGTAATATCAATATTAGTCACTATGATGTTTTACTTCAACATAACGAAATCTTACAGGATATTTTAGTAATTCATGCTGATGTTGCCATAGTGATGGTTGCTGGGTAACATCCAAGACTGACAAATAATCCAAAGATTGCCCGAGCAAGATCTGGGTTTCATAGCAAGAATTTTGTGTGTTGAGACTATTAGAGACCTGTAGATTCAAGGGCGAGGACGACTACGAGTACGAGGTTTGACTTTAAAGTTTTTTCGCGTATTCTCAAAATTTAAACTCCCCGGAAAGCTTCATTTTACCATTTTCACTGGAAAAGTTAGCACTGTTACCTTTAGTGAAGGAGGTTACACCCTCTCCCGATCGCCAAGTGATAAAACTTCTAACATTTGATAACTTGCTTTCGCCACTTGACATTCTCGCCAAGACTCGTAGTAGAGTAATGATGGCTGCCACATTTTCCCGCAAACTGGTGCTGGTTCACGGGTGAGCAGTACTCAGTATTGAGAAAATCTCGTACTCTTAGTCGTACTCGTCTCAGAATCTAAAGCTCTCTATTTGCAATCGAAGGCTGTTTTATTGTGATTGTAGTCACAAAATGGTACCCTATTTATGTATTTGAGCAGTTGCTCTTGATCTAGGTGTACATAAAGATTGGTAACTTATACCTTAATGAAATCTCTTCCACAAAAATTAGGGAGCTTAAGCAATCACTCTGCACCCTGTCAGCAGAGCTTTTCTTTTAGCGGAAGCGGCCAAGACTCTACATGAATCGAGTAAGATCTTTGTTGAGCATGCGCTGCGTGTTGCTAGGCGACATGTTCGAACCCAGGCCTAATCTCCTTGCGCTTGGTATATCGGGCTGCGTTGGGCTCAGTTATGTGCTTCCTTAAGGTGATCGAGGAGGAATAAAGGTGATGTTACACGAGAGGATTCGCAGCAACGATGTTTAGCGCAAAACAGCATTGCAACATTGTTGCGACATTGTTTCGAATAGTTACAACGTTGTTCTAACATTGCAACGCTGTGTTGCGCTAAAACTCGTTGTTGTGAATCGTTTCGTGTAACATCACCTTTACTCCTCCTCTAGCAAGAAGAAGTCAAAAAGAGGCTCTGGTGGCCGGGTGTCACGACGGCGACGGTAGTAAAACCGTCACTAGAACATGAGTTTGTACCTAATCGCGTTTGTTTGACCTCCCTTAGTTTGTAATTAATGTGCGCCAATCAGTTTCCTGGAGGTAAATTCCTAAGGACTGTATCCAAGTTTAAAGGGAGAAAATAATAATCTGCGTTGTGTCTTCATGTCCTCCATAAAACGTCGCATTAGGAAGTTTCACGTCGTCGCCTTTGAGTGTGATGTGTTACTTATGATTTATTGAAGTTCTCGTTGCCGCCTTTGTCCTGGTTTCTTACGCTCCTTACTAATTGACATTCAAGAACAAAATATCCGAGCTTTGGTGGCTCGCAGTTTATATATATATATATTAATGTTATCAAACTTTGGGAGTACCGTAATATTTGTATAATAGGGTGAACCATTATAAGTTGTATTTTAGGTGTGTCAACCCCCTGACCTCCACAAATGCACCGTGGGTTTTGGCTCGATAACCAGCCGCTGTTCGACAAATGCGTCCGCAGTCCTTTTCTTCAAGACAATCGTTGACCAGCCATCGAAACGGTGCAACCCTGCCTTGGCGTACAGTACTGAGTATTGCATAAATGTGGCTATAGATAACAAAGTTAAATATGGGTTGCTAATCAAGAGTATTAAACATGTAAGATTATTGAAGGACAGTTGAATTAGAAATAGTTAATGAAAAAATGTATGGTTGGGAGAGTTATTGCCATTTTTCAAAAATGCCTTGTTTTCATCCAGTCCACCAGTGTTGTTACGAAACACGTCGGTGAAAAGAACCTCTTTTGAGGGTCTCCAAAATGCTTTGAAGCTCGGGATTCGGGATTTTAAAGAAAATTCGGGGCGAGATGGAGATTGAAATTATGCGCGGGAGGTGGGATACCTAAAATAACCCTCGGGATTACGGGATTGAAGAACCCTATTGGGGACACTCTCTTGTGACTAGTTGTGCGCTTTCCGCGTGGAAGTTAGCAGAACATCTTGTAAGTTTTTCAATGGAAAGTGGACAAATCATCTGATGCTCATCTTGGAATACTTGGAAGGATCTACCGAACCCGGAACCGTCGCTGTCGTTTCGTTTTCAAGTGGACGGTATAATAGATTCAGATAGTTATAAAAAAATAATTAACGAGGATATTTTGGAAAATGGTGGTATGCTCTCTCGGCAGTTGTAAGGGTGCGCTCAGGCACAAATGGTTACCAAATATGCAGTCATCTCTTGGGGTGTCATTTACACATTTAGCTCGTTCGTTTAATTCACTGGTCTTCATTTTAAGGGTACCATTGTGTATTAGTAGTAGTTGTACAAAGTTAATGAACCAAAAAAAAAATCAAATAAATTATTTTAAAACAACAAATAATAGCCTCTTAAATACAGTTAGCTAAGGTTTGTAAGAGGGTAAATCACCAAATCGTTGAATCGTTTTTGCCCGTTTAAAGTTTTCATTTGTTTACTCAATGGTTAAACTTACTACAAGTCGACCTCATAAGTTCTTAGAGGTGCGTTAAGCGAGCTTTACAATAAAGGACTTTTACAGGAGCCTATGACGATGATGATGGACTCCTGACGTTTACAAACTCAAGCAAGAGTCCTCTTTTCTCGTGGTCCCTTGGAACTCTCTCATACGTTCCGCTGCGCAAAGTGATTGCAGGCGCAAAAACCTAAAGATTCTTACCAAACATTTTGCGCCCGCACTCACTCTCGCCATGCCATGCCCCTTTGAGCTTCTGAGGATAGATCCCTTGAAAGGTCATGGAATTGTATGTGCTAACTGAATCGTTTATCTGCGAGAAAACTCCGAGCCATAATAGGAAAATGAATAGGAGCCTTGGGGAAGGAACGAAACTTACCTCGCACACTCCGCCGCTCATGTTTGGATGTTTCTTGCAGTTGCCACGAAACTATTGTTGGTTTGCATGGTTGTGCTTGTGGTGCGGGTATAGTTCAGTGTTTTTTTCAATCTTTTGAATTACCTCATTGGGTCATTGCAACTTCCGTAACACCAGGAAACATATTTCTTTGCTTTTTTTTCACCTTACACTCTCGCTTCTCCCGCTTGGCTAACAGAAAATCTCGGATTCAGTAAGGTCGAATGCCTTATTTAACCTCACAGAAGACCAGTTCACTCGCGACATTGTTTAAGCAGTTGCAGCTAAATAGCTCTTTCTAAACGGAAAAGGTTTTTCCTAACCGAGGGTACATATACGAGTTATATATTTGTACTTTTCAAGGATTTTTAACAGGAGAATCAACATTAGACCTGGGGAGACTTTAAGCAGAAGCTGCAAAGATGCTTCATGGAAACACGCAACGCCTTCTCAGTTAATAAACCAACAGCGTTCATTTTTCGATGGAAGCTATTCACCAGCAGCACCATTCTAAACCTCTTATTGCATCTGCACTACCTATTGTTTTCAGAGATAGCGGCATTGTTATGTCACTAGCCCTATCGTTTTCCCAGCCAATCACAGACCTTGTTTGGAGTCGGTGCAGGTCGACCCGACGGAAGGTAATTTCTAACTGGGCGTGCCCTATAAGCAGCCTCGTAGTAAGATTTTTCGTGGCTAGCTGATGGGTCTGTGTAGTACAATTGAAACAAGAGGAAAGCTAATAGAGTCCTTAAGATCGAGGATTTTGGGAAGTTCCCGCAAACCGCAAACGTCAAGAAATCACGTGACTAGTGCTTTGCCGTCAGATTTGCGGTTTGAGGTTAGAGCACGCTTTGGAGGGAAGTGATTTTCCGCAGGGATTTTTGCACCGTAAAACATCACAGTCTCACGTTTGATAGGATATGCTACTTTTTTGAACACTTTTGCTTCCTAATTCTCGAATTTATTTTCATCGAAATGTAATTATGAAGACGATTTCTCGGCTAAACTAGAAGTCAACAATGAATGAAAACAAATATAGAAGCTGCTCTCTACCACCCGCGAACCTAAGATCCAAATATGGGCAGACGGCCAATGTGATACGGCTAACCGAAAACCGCCGTGTGCGGCGTAAGATGACCAAACCTCGATCTTAAGGCCTCTAATAAGGTAAAGAACCCTGACAACACCAATTGCGGGAAATAGACATTTTTATTTGGAGGAATTAACAATCTACATTTTTGCCCCAAATCACGGAAAGGATGCGATCAATTAAGTGCTATCGTGTAATGACGGCATGAAGATGGCATTTCGTTCAGTGAAAAGCTAAAAAGTCAAAGAACCCTAGCTGCGAAAAATGGACCTTGAATTGTTAAAGCGATGTTGGGGAATATTTACTTTAGTTTAATTTTATTTGAACGAATCGACAATCGTTGTATCAACTAGAAGCAAAGGACACAAAAACAAAGCTGACATCCTTATCACGTTACTCAACCTGGTTGCAACAAATGCATCACAAAACAACAAAAACTCCTCACGAGCATTTTAACCTCTAAAAGAAAGCTCTAGCCTACTTAACTGTCTTAAGGCTTTATTGTTTTGCCATACACACAAAATATACATATAAAATTTTAAAAAAAGTTGAGGCAAGGGAGATCACGTACCTTTAAAATTATGTTATCTACTTAATAATTACAATACTGACATCGGCGATCTTACTCTAAGTACGCACAATTTGTTTGGAACATAGAAAATAATCATTAAATAGGATAAAAAAAGAAAAGGCTGAACGTGTAAGTGCAAAAACGAGAAAGAAAAGGTGAGAAACAAAAAAGAAGAGAAGCGAAAGAAGCGAAAAACTACACACAAGCATTAGAGGCATTCTGAATTTCAGAGCTAAGGGAATTAAATATTTTGGGCCCTTGAAAAGGAAGTGAAAATTTCCTTACATTTGTCCTGCAGTAGGGCTAACGGAAGGAATTCTTACTTCTAGTGTTATATGAATGTACGTCATGCACAGTTAAGCAAAAACATGTCATTGAAACTGTTAGGAAGAAGGCCGCTTTTATAAAGGTACATAACTTTACCTATTTGGAGTTTGATGATATCTTCAAATTTTAAAATTCGTAAACTTAAAAAAATAGGATTGGCATGTGCATCAAAAGAACTCCTGGAAACTATTCTAATAACTTACATTCGACCTTTATTCAAAAATTACTAGTCCTAGAATGGGGGTGACTGTAGGGTGCCACTAAGCAAGACTCAAATAAATAAAATTAAATTAATGACAATAAAATGTCATACAACTAAAAACTGATAAAAAAATATTTACAGCATTAATTATTGTACAATAAAGTCGAAATTCTCGTAAGCGGCCACCTGTGATGAAATTCGAAAAAGTGGTTGTTACTGGAGCTGGTTGCTCACGAGAATGAGCTGTCGTACGCGACCGCAAGGTAAAACAATAGAGGGCTGTCGCTAACTGTATTAACATTCATTACTGACTAAAATGCTCAAATAAGACTTTTTTAGCAGGTATGTCTCCTGCTATAAAGGTAAACTTAAAATAATATTTTCTTTTATTGTATCACGAGTTCCCAAGTATTACTTTGATTATTGAACTGTCTTTTCTACACTTGTCCAATTCATCCACGAGCTAGCTCACAAGAGAGGTTCCTTTGATTCTTCTCGCTTGGATCTGAAGTTTCACGCATTGCAAAAATGTTCTGCTAAATCTTTGCGATCAACAAATTCATGACACAAGGCCTCGTACAAGAACTTGTAAGTTGCTGACCGACCATTTTCTTGTTTCCACCTACGCAACATGCGGTAAGATTTGTCTGCGAGGTCTTTGTCAGCGTGGTCAATTCCTACTATTTCTGGTTTGCTGAAGTCCAGGCACAGCGCAAGAGCATCCCATGATCTCCCAAGCTGCAAAGATAACCCTTCCAAATCATCGTCAGTAACTACGCCATCTTTGACTTCTTAAAAAAGAATAAAAACAAAAAAAAGTTAACGTTTTCCTTCGGAAACTAGGAATTGAACGTGATTTCTGTTTTTTCTATGAGCAGCAACCGTTCATGAACGACCTTGTCACTTACGGAAAACGAATCAGAAGGTGCATAAACGAAGGCCTCCATTGTCTCTCACGACTCCATTGTCTCGCAGTTCCCAGAAGAGACTTGAGCACAAAGAAAACCAAACCAAATATAGAAAAATGGCCAGAAAGCCTCGTAGTCATGTTGGAATTTTAATTTATCAAACGTAGGCTATTCTTCGGCTCAGGATATCCCCACCCCCTATTTTCAAAAAGAATTTCTGAGGATAAACGTAATTCATTTTCCATTAACGATACTTAATGTGGCTCAACTTTGTTGTTACGCATCGCGTAGAATTCCCAGTCTATTGAGGTCAGAGGTCCAGGCACGAGAAAATCCATACAAAAATGGCACGTTTTCGGTTGGTTTGTTGCGGGAAAATCCCAGTGAAATATTAATCGAAGGTAAGACCTTCAATTTGATGTTTCTCGTTATTCCGGTGGTACCCACTGAGAATTGAATTAGGCAGTTGTTGTATATCCTTTCTGGTTCATCCAGGTAGAAGTCCTGGCATGATGATACTATAATTATTATCCGTTTATGAAAAACTCCTTTGATTATTGAGTCTGTGATGTGCCCCTAGAGGGGGGAGGGGGGGTGGGGTTGGGGGGGCTAATCCGGATTTCAAGTGACAGGGATGATCGGATGAGGGCAAAAATAAAAACCCAACAAAATACCTAGGGCTATAAACATAACCCCTAAAAATCCCTGGACCAAAATTTAACCCTAAAAAAATCCCATGACGATTTTCCGAGCCATAAAAATTTCCAGGGGCCGCGGCTTTAGAGCAGCACCAAGAAATTTAGCGTACATATCAGCAGTTTCTGTAAGGATTGCAACCACAAATCAAAATGTTTCTTATTGTCAGACCTGCTTATTTTCTTTTTTATCAAACATATTTAAGATCAGTGGCGCAGCCCAGGGGTACAAACCGTATAGCTCACACTTAAATGCAAATATCTTTGGAATAAAGATTCTAAAATCGCTGAAACTTGGCAGGAAGATTTTCTAATAAATGGTGATTCCAAGAGTGTAAAAACATAGGGAAAGTGAAACATATTTCAATTTTAATTTTTTTCTCAAAAAGCGAAAAATACGCTCAGTTTTGTGATGTAATACGTAACATAGATACATCTCGCACATCAAATCAGTTTGGTTCCCCGTTTCCGCTAAATCAATCAGACACTTCTTTGCAGGCCCGGCTAGGGGTTTTGGGTATTTGGGCATCCAGGGTCTTTTTATTCAGGTATATAGTATTTTGGTGCTACAATATGGGTATTTAGTATCTTGTTTTTCTAAATTTTTGGTATTTTGTATTTAGGCAGCGTTTTGAAGAGTTTTTGATACATGAATGTATGTTGAGACAGTGATTGAAGTGTGTACAACATCAACAACAGAAGTTCGCCAGGGGTTGGGAATGGAAAGCAATGGATAAAGGTCACCGACTGAAGTGCACCAAAACTTAAGCATTCCGTGTCTGAGTGTATTAGTCATCTCTCAGAAGGCTGTCAATCATCCCAATTTCATCGAGATTACCCCGATTTTACTTAAAAATCGTACAATACTTATACCAGAACACAAGATAGAGTATAATCAACTGAAACTTATTTTCCAAAAACTAAAGAAGCTGCAAGAAATATAACATAAGGGACGGACCACTATTTTTCTGGAGGGGGCGGGGAATGAGAAATTATCTTCTGCAAACCTTTTTTTTTCCCCATCGTCATCTTCTTGACCTTCTTGCAAACAATTTTTTTCCATATTTTTTCAGTGTTCTTTTTATTTGTGCTAAATATTACCATTGCCTTATTAAACTGTTTTTCGAAGAAACCTAATCAATAGTGCTATAGCCACTTTATATTTTGTCGATATACAGTCCTCTCACCTTTTTCAATTTTTGGCAGCTACTGACGCAAATAAAAGGAATACGATAGGAAATAGCCAAAGCGAGCAGCGGGCTTTTTTGCGATTTCACAGTATCGAAGTCCTGATGGTGTTCCCACGGGTCATCATACTCGTACCACCCGGTCTATGGTACCCGGGGTGAAGGCAGGCACATTGCTGATTTAAAATGATTGCCATTGCCATAGGTCACGCCAAATAAATTATAAATGGTAAGTGACTCATTTAAAGCTTTGATGCTGATGTCATCAGGAAGGTGACGGAGTTGTGAAATGCGCCCATTTCTTGAAAGAATGTCACTATTAAATGCCGGCAAGGCAAATGGCATTCCTTGAATGAAAACCCGTTAAAATTCCGACCTTAAGCCGTCACGTATTACTAAATTATTCGTAATGTAGCATTACTTTATATCGTTCATGTAATTCATTCACTTCTGAAATACGTAAGTAGTAATGATAAATATAGCAAAGTTTGAAGAATATTATTTTTGAAATACAGTTTTGAGAAAAATACCTGGTGTATGAAGTTTTGTAGTAGGACAAAATGTTGACAAGTAACGTTGAGATTTAATTGCCACAATAATTCCCATATTTTCCAAGAAAGAATAAGCTGTTTTCAGATTTGTTGTACATAGTGACCATGCCACTTATATTTTAACGTACCCAGATCGTGTTTATTTTGATATTTATGCTTCAATTTGTTACTTTAATTTTTTTCATTTCAGTTTTGGTAATGATATTTTGACATCTTACCTGACTTCTCTGCAAACATTTTGAGCTGTTTTGAAAAAATAGTTCATCTGTCAGTGGTGTGAGCGTATGTATCTTTGTGGCTTTGTATCTTTGTATCTTTGTATCTCTGTATGTTTGGATGTTTGTTGCGAGAGCGCATGTGTGCGTACAGTGCGGACGCAACTTTTGTAGCTCTGTGAAAATTTGTACTTTTTCACTTCAACTATTCGTAATAAATCTTAAGCCGTCTACACACCACCTGCCTCGATTAGCCTTGCTATTTGCAGGTGGTGTGATATTTGTATATTTAATGTAAGAAATAAAGATGTTGTTGTTGTTGTTGTTGTTGTTGTTATAGAGCCAATACTGGTTGAAGGTACTATGAGTTGATGCTTAGGAACCAATGAGATCTTAGCATCTATTTAAACATAAAAATCGGTAAGTTTGATTTGATTGATATCGATTGTATCGATCAATCAGTAGAAATCGATGACACACTCGTTTCGTTCATCGATTTATCTTGATTTTTACAGATCTCATCCATTTATATAGGAAGATACATCTGTTCATCTGTTCATCAAAACATGAAAACTGAATTAATGCATTATTGACATTTGAATTGCAATTGACAGTCGAAGAATCAAATATTTATCACTATATTTACCGTCAAGGCAGGTCAAGCGTACCCCCCCCCCCCCCCCCCCCACCCAAGACGTGAATATTTTGTAAGTACTTCTCTGTATTTGGTCAGATTGAAAATCTTTGAATGGATTAAATTTCTTAGAAGACATTTACATCAAATTCAGGGAAACTGAGCTGGTAGAAATTTCGTAACTGAATCGCGTGTGAATTCATGGCTCATTACGCATGCAAGAATGCGGAGATGAATCTGCAACTACCGACGGATTCAACTTTCGAATAATAAATTCATTAATGGGATCTTGGGGGGTACGCTTGACCTGGCTTGACTGTAAAGAAATCTTCAAAATAATCTTATCTTTTCCAGTCTTAAATATATTGGCCAGGTTTGTAGCGGGCCCATCTGCCACCCTTTCAAAATAACATTGGTGTAGTTCCGGTTTAATCCTGGATTTGTCAATAGATAAAAATCGAAATCGATACAAATCTTTAGCTATCAAGTGATTTTTATCGATTGATAACGAAAAACCGTGAAAATCTATCGAGAAAAATCTTTTAGCCTAAATTTCAGACATCCCTTCGACTCGAAGGAATGTCTGAAATTCAGGCTTAGGTTGTATTTCTCACGATACTTGCCTGCGAGAACTGAATGTAAGTGCATTGTACACTGAACCGTTTTTGTTGTTAGGTACAAAATAAAGGGTTTTAGAGAGAAACTTGTGTGTGTAATAGTTTCCACATTTCTTATTTTCGTGTGTGCTGATCAGATGTTACTCGTGGACATGTTTTTTTGAACTTATCTAACTCGTGCCAACTGAACAACAATGGCCGACGTCCGTTATAAATCATTAAAATTAGCAAAAATCGATTTTATCGATTTCACACAGCAATTTAGTTTATCGCCGGGTTTTCACCGATTTTCGTTATCAATCGATAAAATCACTTCCGATTTTTATCGATACCCATTTTTATCGATTGACTACTCCGGGCCTAAAACATGCTCCACGCGATTGCAAAACTGTAATAAAAAAACTTTCAGATAAAAGAAGGTTGAAACTCTAAGCGATTGCTGCGGAATTTCTTGTTCTTTATAAGTAAGTGTTGAACGTTACGTGGCTTTATCCCATCCGGAAACCTTGTCAAAACGTCGCAAAGAAATTATTTGTCCGGAACAATTCACTCCGCCGGTTATGAATTTTGCAGAGCGGCTGCTCTCCATAGGCCAGCCAGTGCCGAAAAGTTCTCTACAATACATGCCGCTAAAATTCCAATAAACAAAAAAGAATCTTTTCATTCAAAAAGTTGCAAATCACTTGTCCATGGCGGCTCTAGCTAGTGTCGAGTACCGATGTTCTGATTTCCGTTGATGTTATCTCCAACAAACAGTCCATTTTTTGCAGTCAGATACGTACACCGTCATTCCCAATAAATTGGCCTTCGCTGGTCCCCACTGCTCGATCTCCAGTTATACTTTGAAGGGACTCAGATCTGATAAACCTCCGCACAAACACCATTCAAATGAATATCAGACCAAAGCATTTGTAATCTGCGACCACAAATCAGATAAGACAAGATCTGCGACGCACGTAAACAAAACATACCTGGTTTGATTGATGTATTGATTGCTATTTAATCAAGACTACTAGCACCGCACCAATCAGAAGCTGCTTTCGTGGGCGAACGCAGTTTTTCAAAATAGTGGGGTTTGCGGGCAAGCGTTTCCTTCTATCCCCTCCGCCTCCCCCGTCATTCCTTTTTTTTTGCTCTCGTCACAAGTTCCTCGACGAACTCCCGCGGAAACGCATGTTACGCCGGTTAAGAATACGGTATAGAACCCTGATAACTCGAACTCGGATTACTCGAATTTCCCGCTAAAGTGAACTAAATTTCCTTTCCCTTGATCAAGATTTCACTGAAATTTACCGCTAACTAGAACTGTTTTTAGTTTCACTACAGAGTTCGTGTTACCCGGGTTCTACTTTACTTTTGAGTGAAATATATATGACCTCACAATAACAGCTTAACTGAAACAGTAAGTGGTCGCTTTAAAATGACCTGACCGGTTGAAAAGAAAGAAAGTTTATAGGTATATATCCACCACTATTCACCCCCCCTACGGGGGTAAATTGTATGATATTCAATATTTTTACCCCATAGACCTTCACTATTAACGTTGCGATTAAATTGGTTTATGAACATACCTCTTTCTAATTTCGACAAGAGAAGGTCTCTACAAGCACTGCATTCCTCCTCTTCGATAGTCGTCGTCAGTTTAACTTCAACTAGACCAAACGCTTTAAGAATTCTCTCCGTCACAAGGAATTTCTGCGCCATTTCATTAAGATGACCTGTACTATAGTCTTCCCAGAGTTCTTCAAGGACCTCAAGAGAGCTACACTGTACAATGACTTCTAAACTTCCGGTTTTCACATCCACGATCACAACTTTACGCACTTGCTCCATATACTGAATAAATTTATTAAACTCCTCCGGTGTTGATGGATCAAGTTTCTTGAAGTACGTTGACGCGATTAAATTCAGAACATCCTGAGATGAGGGCATAGCTCCGCTTTCAACATTGTCTTGCCATGAACCAGTAACATCCTCAACTCGGGGCCTTTTCGATGTGCCAGGTACTACTGCTGCCTCTACTGCTGCAGCCTCCTCTAGTGATTCTGCTGCAGATGTAGTCACAGTTTGTGGTTGGTTTGAGACCAATGATTCTGGCGCGGATTCCTGGGACATTGACTGGGCTTCCATCCCTGTAGCCTCGACTCGTGGACCAAGGCTTATCATTTTCTCACAATTAAACCATATCCGAAGAAGAGCTGTCAAAAAAGAAAACCCTAATGAAAATAGTTTTGCCCCGCTAAGCGAAATGAAGAAACAAGTAGTAGACTGTTCACAGTGTGCTAATCGAGTGCCTTACCGGTACGGAAGACAATCTGTAGATTTGACACTTTTTCCCAGGCTATACTAGGCAAATCTAAAATCAAGATGGCTGCCCGTGTTCCGCAAAGCGCTCAATCTTGACGATCTTACGGGAAAATAGGCTACTGTGAACAGTCTAAACAATTAGGGGCTAGTGCGTTGTTCTAAGAATAACATAACATAAACCACAGGAGTTAAATACCCAATATGCATGAAACAGATCAGCTTCGTAACCTCTAAATACACGACACATCGCGGCAAAAATAAGTTACTCAGTCAAAGTTTAGAATGCTCCATGCACTGCGTAGTGACCTAAGCGCGACAGCCTGTCCACAGATCCTCTATTTTCTCTTTCGAGGTCTTCGAACGCGCGTATGAAAATAAAAACCGCGGGAGATTTATTCACCACATGCGCGGAGGTGTTGGGGTTATATCGCGCCCCGTTCGCTTTCGCTCGCTGTCAAACTGTCGAAGAAATAGAAAAATGTCTTGGACAGGCAATACGCGAGAGAAAGAAAATTAGGAAAAGCTTTGCTTATTTAAGCAAACTCTGAGGTTACGTTTCACATTATCACTGTTGAAGGGAAACATTCAGTTGTTTTACATAAAATGGGGAAAAACAATACAATAAGTAACAGGCCTTTCAGCCACCAGAAGGGGAGTGGGTACTGCCATATATATGGGCTTCATAGGTATGTGCTACGGTGAAGGGTGTGGTTTTAAAGCAACTTGGTCTAAGAAAGGGTACAGAAATCAGAGAGTTTGGGTCTAGAACTGGGTATCATTTTCCGGGACACTGATCAATTGGTTGAAGATTTTAGTCTAGACTAGGGAAACCGTTAATAGTAAAAAAGTTGGAACATCTAAATTCACCCACAACTCAGTTTAATAGCAAAGAAAGCGTCTACCTCAGTTATTTCTGGAAAACAGCAACTCTAGGATAGGGATCGATTTGGGGAGTTTAATCTTGTACGTCAATATCGATCTTCAAGCACACTATTGTAGTTTTATTGTATTTCGCTTGCCTTAGAGACCCAGCTGAAAAAAAACATAAACCTCTCAAAACTATATCACCAGTGAAGAAGTGAACATCAGATGCTACCTCTAGCCGTCGGTTTAGCGTCAACTTCATCGTGCGATTCTTGCAGCTTTGCGATCTTCTGCTCTAACCTAGCGATGTCTTCTTTATTAGCAGCAGTTCCAACTGTTCGCTTGATAGCGCTTAACAACGCCTTTATCTCAATCAAATCTGAGCTTACTTCCTCAAGAAACTTGATGTATTTCCCAGTCTCTTCTTTTACACGGGTTTCCAATTGACAAACTTTGCTGGTAGGAAAATCCACCTCCGTCAAACTCCCAACGGCATCAATTAAAGCTGTTGAGACGCCAAGGGCGTGGAACGCATCTTTTGCGTAATTCAGGCGTTGGTCAAAGGTCGCTTTGTCCATCTTACATCGGGTTGAGTGACAAAGCGAATTCCTAAGAAGACGAAGCTGATCAATCGAAAGCGCAAATGTCTCCTCATTGTTTCCGCCAGAGCTTATCACAGAGGCATGGAAACTACCATAAGCTAGGGGCTTTGCGTACAAAGCTTTGAGGGTGCTTCCTTTTGAGGCAAAGCATCGAGCGAATATGGTGGCCTGGAAAAGGCTGGTACAATCCCATTCATTGTAAGACTGGTGGACGGGAACTTCAATCTTCTTGCCACTTTTCGCCTCCTCAATGTAAAACATGTTTCTCACAATGGTGGAATCGTCCCAAAGCTGTAAACCAGGGCGATGTCCATACTTTTTGTCCCACATGGTTTTGAACGCCTGCCGTAAGGCTTTTGGGAATTCATCTAACACCAAGGACGCGAACTTTAAGAAATTCAATTGTTCATCACCAAAAGGCTGTAATTCCATCTTCAGTACGTTTTGGCCCGCCTAGATATAATGACAAAAAGGAGGAATTGCAAGACTGCTTGGAATTTTAGTAGTACAATCAGTAAGTGGTTAGATGAGTGTAGTCCTGAGTAAGAGTCTTTGACAGTGTCCGTAGTCCTACGTCCGTAGTCCGTGTCTTACTGACTGACCGCCTTTTGATTTTTTATTAACCATCTTGCAAAAGTAGTAGACGTGACAAGACTAACGTCAGAGTTTGAAATTCTGTCCGTCAACTCACTGTTTATATCAAAGAAGCAATATCAAATATTTTTGGAATTAAAGTATATATAGTTCATTGTTGGATTTGTAAACACCGACTAATAAGAACCCTGTGGTTTAAGAACCGACTTGCAGAAATTTTTCACTTTAACTCCCAAAAATATAAGAACCTGTTTAGCGAAGCATAATCAAGCAGGTTCTTATATGTGGGTTTTAACCAAGGAGTTTGACTTCGAGATTGCCAATTGATATAGCAAGAAGATACTGCACCAAACCGTAATTAAAAATAATTTCTTGGTTACTGTAATTCCTACAACAAAAAAAGGTTTATAAAATGTGCAGATTGTAATTGTCTTCAGAACCTTGCATAAAGGACGTTTGCAATCTACAGTTGTGAATAATGACTATTTATAAGGACCAAACTCAAGTTTCTTTACTTTTCTAGTAATCAACAACTATATCTCCTTCATAGAAATTACAAACCATCAATTAGAATCGTCTTAGTTTTGGAACAATTAGTGGAAGTTTGTTGTTTGTTGCCCACTCATCGACTTTAGAGACCTCTCGGAAGAGAGTGTTCTCAAGATCTTCTACATTAGCAAAATCGGAAGCCGCTAGAAGAGTTATGTCATTAGCAAATATGTCGACTTGAGTATGAACATGTAAGGGTAGATCATTGATAAACATAACAAATAGCAATGGACCCAATACGGAACCATGCGGCACACCAGCTGTAACGGTCCGAACGGACGATGGCTGTCCCATGAATGAAACCAACTGTGTACGATCGGTTAAATATGATTTGAACCAGAGTAAGGGGTTTTGTTTCCAACCGAAATATAAACATTTCGTAAATATTCAATCATAGCTTATGTTGCTTTTTCTTCTTGTCTTCGCCGTGAGGATCAGTTTGTTGTTGTTGTTTTTTTTTCCACGAGGAGCACGAGGACAAACCGTTGTCATGTTAAATAATCCTTTTTCGGATCTTCCGTTTTTTGGTAGTGAAGAATCCATATTATCTGAGATCACAAATCAGTTTTCGGATTCCCCCCAAAAAACGCACCCTAAGTTATCACCTCCGCATTCCAGTTTAAGCATCTCATCAGTAATCAGCAGATAGTTCAAGAAAATGATAGCTGTGTTAAGTGCCTGTTTGACGCTCCTTTATCGTTTCCCGGTCCCTATTCCCGGCGCTAATTTAGTAACAAATAAAACTGGCTAACCACAGTTATTAAAGTGGAATGGCTATGAAACCCTTTAGACTCCTTTGTTATATGTTTTTGTTAAGCTTTTTTGGACCTGACCGTGCATTTAACGTTCAATAGCATTCCTATCATTTTAAACTTACTGACCAATAGAAACATCACATTTATTCAGTCACAATTTGTGAACAAAAAATCAAAGGATTGTGCACAGTCGGGGAGCTTCCAATATAAACTGTAGCACCGTTGTTTTCATCTTTGATGTTTGCCGGCTTTCATAACCAGTCTTATCTAATAACCATGGGCTAACACTACAGCAATTTGATTGTTTAAAATCGGTGCAACGAACAGATTACGTATTATCATAAGTGTGCAATATTATGTTGCTCTCCTGATGAGATAAACTAAATTTGCACTGTACTGTCTACTGAAGTGCTGAAAATCAGTAAACTGCATCGGTCATTATACTTACTAATATAGCAAATTGAATATTCAATCGACCCGATAACTCGAACCCCCGCTATTCTAACAAAACTGCCTTTAGACGCGTCGAGTTACGGGGGTTCTAATGAATTGAAATACTTTTTTTACTTTATTTCTCAGTGTTATAACGATAATTTTGGTTATCCCTTTATCAGATTCGGCTCATGTCAAGTTCGGCGTTTGAACCGGCGATTAGAATATACAGTGACATGTTGTTTTATATTTATCGGGATCGTGTGGCTAGCGGATCTGTTGTTACTGTTCAGACGCAGAGTCATTTTTGTCCGAGTCATTAGACATTTGACGTCTTCGATAGCCAAAAATAATGTGGTTCCATTATTTAAACCAGTTTAAAGAAATTAAAAGTTTTCTTTTGTCGGCTTGAAGAAATCCAAAACAATTTTCTCAACATATTGGAGATAATTTATGGGCGGAAATCATAGATCAGTTTGTTGAAGTGTCTCGGACGGCTGACTGCGTCTACCACGAAAGCTTCCAACAGATTCCCATGAACTCAAGGTTCAAAGCATACCATTTTTATTCCAGAGTTTCCTCTCCCTGCCCCCTTTTTTCTTTTTCACAAAAAAGGTACCAACTTCAAGGTCTACTGAGAGATACTGAGCATAGTTGAGACTGGCCATTCCACTTTAATAACTAGATGTACTGAGTTGACGGGCTTCAGACTTGACTGCCCGTGATCATATATACTGTCTGTTCGATAATAGAACTCATGAAGAACTCCGTGTCCGATTTATTCGATTGCCGAAATCGATCGAGTTTAAGAAACGATTAAGTTCGATTGAATTCGATTGAAATTCAGTTCGTTTCTGTTCGATTAGATACGTCAGGATATAAGCGCAAAATTTGCCTAAAATGTCACTTGTGCGCAAATAAATTATATCTGTACTCTGTTGATAGGCTTGATTCGCGTGTGTGTTCTGATATGTGAGCGAATCAGGGCATATTATTTTTGGCGGCTAAGCTTTTTTCTTTTCGTACCTGGCCTAGCATGAAGTTACTCTCCACTTCCGTGTTTCATATGCAAACGACACAGTGCTTGGTCAAAATGCACATAAAAATAACTTACCTTCGAGACATATGATGCAAGTTAATGAATGAATCGCAACATCTAGCCAGTAAGAACATAGTTCATGACTTAACACCTCGCACATAACATTCCGCTAACAAAACCGCCTTCATGAAATGTTAAACATACGGGTAATCAGTTAAGTGGCACAAAGACAGCATACGGATATGTTGAATGTTTGTTTATTGGGCTGCCTGTGGCAAAGCTCAAAACAGAGATAGGCTGGACTCGCCGAAAAGTGAGTTTAACTGCTGGGCTGCCGACTGTTGCGTGATATAGAACAAACAAGACGCTATGGGAGCATACACTTCGGCGTCGTGGTTGTGGATGAATTGTGAATGTGGAGGAATAGTAAAAATTGATATTTTTGCGTATATCCTTCCAAACAAATACCCTTACTTTTCTCCTTTTGTGTAACAGTCGTCTTAACTTCTTTACCGGAAGTCTGCTAGCTAGGTGCATAACCGCGTGGCTTTAACCCAATTCGATTATAATTTCTGTCATTATAAATTTCTTACGACGAGATGTCAGTTCCACTTTCTTTATTTCCTCTACAACAACACTTACTTATATAAAGTTAACTCCACACCTTCTCCAGCAACGTAACTAACATCAGTACACTCCCTTACAAAACTTGCTGAAAATGCACAATCTCCACACCGAGGATAATTCATGTACAACATCGCACATAAACTAGAAATACGTATCTCGCAATAACCCTTGCGAAACTCGGTTTTTGTGTCTAGTGCGAAGTATCTAGACACTTTCATTATATGATAGCGGACACTTGAGTACTTCGTCAAAATTGTGACTCGCATAACAGAAAGAATAAAGCGAGGTTACAGTAAAGGAAAAAAAGGACACAAAGTACTATCGACCGCTTCTTTGTAAAAGAATAAACCATAAAAGATTATATTATTTCACAAGTTTAAAGACAAAACACTTTTTTTCTCTCGTACCTAGTCTCCCTCGCAGCCGTTTTTTGGATGTCACGCAACGTTCCCCCTAAAGAGGGAGGGTTGCGTGACATCCAAAAAGCGGCTGCGAGGGAGACTATCTCGTACCCCGCTATTAAGGTTTCTCGCTATTACGGACAGTAAATTTTCCCCCCGAGGGTGTCCGCAGTAACGGGAGTCGACTGTAATTTAGCCTGTGAACAGGCCTTTGGTCGAGCGGGGAACTATGTTTTTCCCCAATCAGACAGCCTGTTCACAGGCTAACTGGAACTGGAACCAATTTAAATAAGAAGATGAAAGATCAGGATGAAGGGAGAGTATGCAACCTTTAAAATTTCTGAGAGTTGTAATTTAATCTTTTCGAAGATCGATCAATCAATCAATCAATCAATCATTTATTGTAAGAGGGTAAATCACCAAATCGTTGGATCGTTTTTGCCCGTTTAAAGTTTTCATTTGTTTACTGAATGGTTGAACTTGCTACAAGTCAACCTCATGAGTTCTTAGAGGTGAGTTAACCCTTTAAGCCCCAATATCCACATACAAATTCTCCAAACTGATCTCTATACATTTCCTTAGAGAATGTGTTGAGGGAATTTGATAAAAGATCAAAGCATTTTCTCCTAGGTGATCAATTTATTAATTCTTATAACCTAATCTCTGGACAATCTATGGATATGGTTAGGAGAAAATTGATGTTGGTCACCATTGGGACTTGAATGGTTAAGCGAGCCTTACAATAAAGGACTTTTACAGGAGCCTATGACGATGATGATGGGCTGCTGATGTTTACAAACTCGAGCAAAAGTCCTCTTTTCTCGTGATCCCCTGGAACTCTCTCATACGTTCCGCTGCGCAAAGTTCTGCAGCGCAAAGTTCTTAGAGGTGAGTTAAGCAAGCTTTAAAATAAAGGACTTTTACAGGAGCCCCGGACGATGATGATGGGCTCCTGACGTTTACAAACTCGAGCAAAAGTCCTCTTTTCTCGTGGTCCCTTGGAACTCTCTCATACGTTCCTCTGCGCAAAGTGAGTGCAGGCGCAAAAACCGAAATACTCTTACCGAACATTTTGCGCCCGCACTCACTCTCGCCATGCCATGTCCCTTTGAGCTTCTGCGGAGGATAGAGCCCTTGAAAGGTCATGGAATTGTATTTGCTAACTGAATCGTTTGTTTACGAGAAACCATGATAGGAAAAAAAATGGGCGCCTTGGGGAAGGAAAGGAACTTACCTCGCACACTCCACCGCTGATGTTTGGATGTTTCTTGCAGTTGCCGAAACTATTGTTGGTTTGCACTGTTGTGGTGCGGGTATAGTTCAGTGTTTTTTCCGTGACACCAAGAAACATTTGTTTTATGCTAGCTGCGAATCATGGACCTTGAATTGTTAAACTGGCGACGTTGCATGGGGAAATTTACTTTGGCTAATTTTTGTTTGGACGAATCGACAATTTGTTGTATCAACCAGAAGCAAGGGACACCAAAACAAACCTGACAGCCTTATCACGTTAATCAGCCTGGTTACAACATATGCATCACAAAACAACAAAACCTCCTCACAAGGAGAACGAAAGGCACTTAAACCTCTAACAAGAAGGTCTTCTTGACTGTTGAAAGGCTTTAACTTACATTCAACCTTTATTCAAAAATTGCTAGTCCCAACCTCGTTCCCAGGTTCTCTCTCCTACCCGTAGGGACGGGTAGGAGAGAACCCTGGGACGAGGTTGTACTAGTCCTAGAATGGGGGTGACTGTGGGGTGCCACCGAAGCAAGACTCAAATAAATAAAATTAAATTAATGATAATAAAATGTCATACAATTAAAAACTGATAGAAAAAAAAATGTTTACAGCATTAAGTATTGTACAATGTAGTCGAAGCTCTGGTAAGCGACCACCTCTGAAATTCGAAAAAGTGGTCGTTACTGGAACTGGTCACTTACAAGAATGAGCTCTCTAGTAAGCGACCACATGGTAAAACAATAGAGGGTGGTAGCTTGCGAGAGCTACAGAAACTCATTAATAATTCATAAAGAAAAAACAAAAGAAATGTCATCATATCTGATGTAGACACCTTGAACTTTTTCAAAGACATACTGCACCGTACAAGATCCTTATCAACGAACCATTAGCGCAGTGTTTCATTTAAGTGAGTGCTCGCTTATGAGAGTTTAAAAAAAGGGAAAAGTCCAGTTGGGTAATCCCAAATGTGGGCGCGGTCGCTTACAAGAGCTTTTCATTGCAAAGTTTAAGTCAAAGTTCGAACGGGGTTTCACAAAGGTGTTCGTAACTGGAGCTGGTCGCTCACGCAAGTGATCGTAAGGAGAGCTTCGACTGTATTAACATTCATTGCTGACTAAAATACTCAAACTAAGACTTTTTTAGCACACATGTCTCCTGCTACAAAGATAAATAGGAATTTTTAACTTAAAATAATATTTTCTATTATTTTATCTCGAGTTCCCATAATATTACTTTGATTTTTGAACTGTCTTTTCTACACTTGTCCAATTCATCCATGAGCTGGCTCACAGGAGCTTTTGATTCTTCTCGCTTTGATCTGAAGATTCACGCATTGCAAAACTGTCTTGCTAAATCTTTACGATCAACATATTTATGACACAAGGCCTCGTACAAGACCTTGTAAGTTGCTCCTGACAGACCACTTTTTTCTTTCCACCTGCACAACATGCTGAAAGATTTCTCTGCGAGTTCTTTGTCAGAGTGGTCAAATCCGTCTATTTCTGCTCGGCTGAATTTCAGGCGCCGCGCAAGAGATTTCCACGGACTCCCAAGTTGCAAAGATAACCCTTCCAAATCATCGTCAGCAACCACGCCATCTTTGACTACAAATAAGAATAAAAAAAAAAAATGTTAACGTTTTCCTTCCGAAACTAAGAATTGAACAACTTAATTTCTGTTTTTTCTACGAGCAGCAACCGTTCATGAAAGACCCTGTCACTTACGTACAACTAGCTTTACAGAACACGAATCAGAGGCTGCATAAACGAGGCTCCCAATTTAGGATAAATCCTATAACCCTTAGCAGCTTGAACATGCCATTAGCTTACGATATCAAAATTCTAACATGACTCAGAGGAAAACTGCAAATGTTTCACGCCTTCATTATCTCGCAATTCCCAGAAGAGCCTTGAACAAAAGGAGAGCCAAACCAATAGACCCTTTTACCGATACGGCGGCCATATTGAATTAATTCGATTTAAGGAGTATTATAGGATGCCCAGGGGGCATGAGCACCTTTCGTTTGTATTCACGAGCGCTTTTCAGGACATTTTTTCTTGAAGTTTTCTTAGAATAAGATTGTAATGGGAAAAAAGATCCTTGTGCCGTATTTAGATGTAACAATGATCGCCTTTTTCCCGAGAAATATACAATGAAAGACCATATTTCTAATACTAAACTAGAAAAAGGCGATCATTATTTCATCCAAACACGGCTCAAGGATCTTTTTTCCCATTACAATCTTATTCTGAGAAAACTTTAAGAAAAAATGTCCCGAAAAGTGCTCGAAAATACAAACGAAATGTGCTCATGCCCCCTGGGCATCCTATCGAATTGATTCAATATGGCCGCCGTATCGGTAAAAAGGTCTATTATAGAAAAATGACCAGAATGCCTAGTAGTCATGTTGGAATTTTAATATATCAAACGTAGGCTATTCTTCGGCTCAGACTGTCCCTACCCGCTATTTTCAAAATGACTTTCTAAGGAAAAACGTAATTCATTTTTCATTAACGATATACACTTTATGTGACTCAACTTTGTTGTTATGCATCGCTTAGAATTCCCTATTGAGGTCAGAAGTCCGCGCACGAGAAAAAGCTAGAAAATCCATACAAAAATGGCGCGTTTTTGGTTGGTTTGTAGCGGGAAAATCCCAGTAAAATCCGATAAGCTGGCATTAATCGAAGGTAAGACATTAAATTTGACGTTTCGCGTTATTCATATTCCGGTGGTGCCCATTCAGAATTAGCTACGATTAACTCACAATCGGAGTCGAAAACTCTTAAAGTAGCTGCCATATTTTTAAGACCACATCGTGGCTCGAATGTGGTTCTTGCCTGTTAAAATTTCCGGATGTAACGGGTCATTCTACGCGAAGATTAAAACAGACGGTGACATAGTGCGTACTACAAAACCGAGGGGACCCTAGGGACGACCTTGCTAAAGAATCTTCTAATCAGGTTTCTATTTTATCCTGTCTTGGTGTGTACCTTCATCCACCTCCACCACCTTGTTCTGCGTTTTTCTTTTTCGTTTTTCTTTTGGAGTTTCGTCTATGAAAGCAAAAAGCAAAGAAGGATTTCAATTTATGCTCATCAGTTTCTAAAACCTGTAAGATATAGAGTGTTTTCACTCACGTGGCCAGCATATATGCAAATTTATTGGAACAAAAGAAAGCGTTTGCATAAGAAAAGAGTTCAGTTCCCAGAGGATTGGTTTGGGACACCAACATGGCCGCCGTTTCATTGTTTTGGGACACCAATATGGCCACCGTGACGTCATGTGAAAACACTCTATACCCCCCGCCCCACTTTAAAGTCACAGATATCAGCTATACTGTAGTGGAATTTATTCAGTTAAGAAAAACCACTAACAGTAGTGATGTTCGATTCAATTGCTCTCACTAAACTCCGGCTTTGGGTATCCTGAATTGTAGTAACAGCTTCTCAGAAAGGGACACTGTATTTAATCAAAAAGGCACCGTCCGACTATATTATTATTATCCGTTTATGAAAAACTTCTTTGATCATTGAGTCTGTGATATGCAAAAGAAAACAGAGTCAGGCCTGTTTCAAACTTCGTGCTACTGCCGTGCTAAGCTGGCTCGACTGTAGCTCGACTGCAGCACGACACTAGCACGACTTGGTTTCAGACGTCGAATTTAATTCACACAATGACAGTCGAATGGAGCGGCTGTTGCCAAAAACAAAACACAAAAATAAAGAAACGGTTTAACAAACTTTCAAATATACTTTAATGTATTTATAATTTACTGTTTCGGCACGGCGGTAGCACGAGTTTGAAACCAAGTCGAGCTACTGCAGTGTAGCACGGCAAGGCTTGCCGTGCTACACGGCAGTAGCACGACTTGGTTTCAAACGTCGCGCCACTGCCGTGCTAAAGTCGAATTTAGTTCAATCAATTGACTTCGGCACAGCAGTAGCACGACGTTTGAAACAGGCCTCAGTTTCCTTTCAATATGTATGGCGTACCTTCAGTCATCTCCCGCGCTTTACGCTTTTCTCTTTTCTTTTTCTTCTCGGATGGTTCTTCTACATCTAAATACAAGAGAAAAAAAAGCATTACCGGATTTCATTCTACAGGCATCACTGAACAGTGATCCGGCTAAGACTTGTACGATTAACCGCAATCATTGCAAAGGCCCAGATTATGCCCACTCCTACTATCGTATGGTGGTATGATGCACTCTTTGCAAACCTGCACTCTCTAAAATGATTCTTAAAATAAACCCTTTCTTTAAAGAACGAAACAAAAATTCACCCGCTTTCTGTTACGAGGTGTTGATGGATATGTGGTGGCTAACAGCACGTTCTGCATGGTTTTGTGACTTATTCATGCTTTAAAGATAGTGCATTTACAGCAGTTAAATGGGATGCAAAGTTCTAAACAAGGTATGTGAAAGGGGTACCTTTTCTGTCATTACGGTATATAAAAGAGTACGGAGTTGGGCCTCGGGGCGGAGCCTACTCGTATGAAACTTTGTTGAGTACCCCCCGGGACACAAACTTCTTTCCATTGTTCAGGATAGTAGGTTTAATAGAACAAAACAAAGTCTGTTCGACCTAAACCTATTCATAAATATAAAAGTAATGTATAGCGCACCTCCAGTTATCTTCAGTGTTTTCTCCTTCTGTCTTTTCTGTTTTTTTTTCGGAAAGGTTTTCCTTGTTCTAATTTAGAGTGAGTACAAAAATATTTCCCTTACATTGCTGCCATGTTGTGGAACTCCTTGCGTGCAAACATAAGGGAGGTCCAAGGAATCGACGATTTTAAAAAAGCCTTGCGAAATTATATGTTTTAATATTCTTTGCTGTATGATTTACGATTTATCATTATCATAATTATTGTGATTTATTTATCTATAATGATAATGTACATATTTTCAGGGTTTAATTTCGAAGTAGTATTATAGTTTTATTGTTTTTAAATAGTAATAGGTTAAGGCACGTACAAGTTTAAACGAGTTTCTGTAAGTTCCTTAGAGTTACGTGGGTAAATAAACTATAATTGTTATTGTTATTGATAGAAATAAAAGGGCAAAAAGCGCTGTTAAAACGTATGTTTCTATAATTATGTTATAAAGGTACCTTCTGTTTTCACCAGTTCTTTCTTTCTTTTTCTTTCCTTTTTCTCTCGAGGATTCTTCTATGAGAGGAACAAAGAATAAAAATGATTGCGTTTCGAACAGTTATTTGACTTTGTGTTTAATATGTCAATTGTTAAAAATCTGTTCCGAAGTAAGGACATGTTTGATCATGATACTAAGTATAATGGTGATGCCGCTACACCAGTTCACCTTTTGTGAACTTTGAACAACCCGTTTCCATTGATATCGGCCAATTTTATCGAACAAAAGAAAGTCACGTTCTGTTAGAGGTCATACACATTTATGTGAATCAATATATGAATTTGACTAAGGCTAAAAGTGGAGCTGCTGTTAAATGCTAACCTTTTACTTGATATAATAGCCTTTAACCATTGCGATGGGAATATATACCTTTGAAACGAAAAACACAAACTTAAGCTTTCGATCTAAGGAAAATTATCAACTGATCTCTCGCTCAAATGAGTCGACTTGCGGGCACGTCAAGTCGACATTAGCTAACTTTCAAAAGGCTAGTAGACCTAAGACGGCGTTTCGGTCATGTGATACTAGTCCGTAGATGTCCTATTTCGGCATCTGTAAGTTGATTCTCTAACAGAACGACAGCATCGGATTCTCATTTGATTATGATTTCTTTGTCTTGGAAACGGTGTTCGATTTCATAAGGGTTTACAAGCGCACGCCCGGTGCTCTGCTATAAGAATAAAGTACCTTCATCTTTTTCCAGTTCGTTATTCCTTTTTGTTTTCTTCTTCTCTGGTAAAGGAAGTTCTTCTACGAAAACAACAACAATGATAATAAAGGACTCGAGTTAATGCTTATTAGTTTTAAATTTAATTTATCAAAAACAGTGTTCTCTTTGGTTGGCAGTTTGTTAGGTGGGAGAACTAAACGGTCGGCTGGGCGAGGGCCTGAATGAAATATAGCCCCCTTCGAAAAACGCCTTTTCTTGAGTAGGAAACGTTTTGGGGCAACAAATGAGAATTTATACTTTGATACTAGGGCTTTAAGGGTTATTTACCCATTTTTGCTTTATTTCTTTTGACTATAATCATCTTTGAAGTAATTAATGTTTTTTGGTTGGGCTTAAAAGAAAATTTATTAAATTCGTCGAAAACATAATGGGCGATGGCGGGTATTTGCTCCGAAAGTTAAACGTTAAGGCTGTGCCCTACGAGGAGAAAAGAATCCAGAATCCTTACGGACTAAAACAGACGGTGACATAGTGCGTACCACAAAAACAAGACCACCCAGAGGACGACGCTGCTTAAGAGCCACGTTTTTATTTTATCCTGTCTTGATGTGTACCTTCATCCACTTCCACCTCCACCTTCTGCTTTTTTCTTTTTCGTTTTTCTTCTGGAGTTTCGTCTCTGAAAGCAAAAAACAAAGATGGATTTCACCTTAGGCTTATCAGTTTCTAAAACCTGTTAAGCATACCCCCCTGCCCCCCTCCCCCCCCGCACTTTAAAGTCACAGATATCAACTAAAACGATGGATAGTAGGCCTGTAATGTAGCGGAACTTACACCGAAAAGAAAAACCAAAGTAGAATTGTTCGATTCAATTGCCCTCACTTAACTCCGGTTTTGGGTATCTTGAATATTGTATAAGCTTCTCAGAAAGGGACACTGTATTTAACCAAAAAGGTACCGTCCATTTATATTATTAATATCCGTTAATGAAAACTCCTTTGATTATTGAGTGTCAGATGTGCAGAAGAAAATAGAGTCAATTTCCTTTTAATATGTATAGATTAAAACAAACAGAAAGCCATAAAAGGAGACCTTCCGTCATCTCCCGTACTTTGTGTTTTTTTCTTTTCTTTTTCTTCTCGGATGGTTCTTCTACATTTAAATACAAGAGAAAAAGAGTATTGCAGGATTTCATTCTACAGGCATCACTATCTA
The DNA here is from genome assembly GCF_958299795.1 of Porites lutea. NCBI lineage: Eukaryota > Metazoa > Cnidaria > Anthozoa > Scleractinia > Poritidae > Porites > Porites lutea. Next base: position 26,803,683 of record NC_133209.1, on the reverse strand, counting down.
AGACTTATATGTTAGTACAAAGGCCCACACTATGCCCACTCTTACTATGGTGGTATGATGTACTCTTTTCAAACCTCTCCTCTCCTCTCCTCTCTAATGACTCTTTGAATAAACCCTTTCTTTTAAGAACGAAACAAAAATTTAGCCGCTTTCTGTTACAAGGTGTTGATGGATATGTGGTAGCTAACAGGACGTTCTGGTTTTGCAGCTTATTCACGTTTTAAATAAAGTCACGTTTTGTTAAAAGGTGTGGTTCTATAAATGTGTTAGGAAGGTACCTTCTCTCTTCAACAGTTCTTTCTCCCTTTTTCTTTCCTTTTTCTCTCTTGAAGGTTCTTCTATGAAAGGAACAAAGAATAAAAATGATTGCGTTACGAACAGTTATTTGACTTTGTGCTTAATTTGTCAATTTCTGAAAATCTGTTTCAATAATAATTCTGCGTAACCTTTAAAAAATTAATATCTACATCTACCGAAGTAAGGACATGTTTGATCGTGATACTAAGTAGAATGGTGATGCCGCTACACCAGTCAACTTTTTGTGAACTTTGAACAACCCGTTTCCATTGACATCGGCCAATTTTATCGAACAAAGAGGTCACGTTCTGTTAGAGGAATTTAACAAAGGCTACAAGTGGAGCTCCTGTTAAATGCAAACCAGTTACTTGATACAATAGCCTTTAACCATTGCAATCGGAATAAATATCTTTGAAACAAAAACCAAAAACTTAAACCCTCGATCTAAGGAACTGATCCCTCGCTCAAATGAGTCGACTTGCGAGCACGTCTTGTCGTCATTAGCTAACTTTCAAAAAGCTAGTAGACCTAAGACGGCGATTCGGTTATGTGATACTAGTCCGTAGATGCCCTATTTGGGCATCCGTAAGTTGACTTTGATGTATTGCTCTGTAACAGAACGACAGCATCGGATTCTCATTTGATTATGATTCTTTGTTTTGGCAACGGTGTTCGATTTCATAAGGGTTTACAAGCGCACGCCCGGTGCTCCGCTATAAGAATAAAGTACCTTCGTCTTTTTCCAGTTCTTCATCCCTTTTTGTTTTCTTCTTCTCTGGTAACGGTTCTTCTATGAAAAAAAACAACAATCATGATAATGAAGGACTTAAGTTAATGCTTATTAGTTTTGAAGTTTTAAGGTATCAAAAAAGTATTATCTTTGGTTAGCAGTTTGTTAGGTGGGACAACTAAACGGTCGGCTGGACGAGGGCCTGAATGAAATGGGCCCCTTCGAAAAAAGCCCTTCTTGAGTAGGAAACGTTTTGGGGAAACAAATGAGAATTTATACTTTGATACTAGGGCTTTAAGGCTTATTTACTCATTCGTCGAAAAGATACTGGGCGATGGCGGGTATTTGCTCCGAAGGTTACGCTGTGCGCTACGAGGACAATAGAATCCTTACGGACTTAAACAGACGGTGAAATAGTGCGTACTACAAAAACGAAAAGACCCTAAGGAGGAAGTTGCTTAAGAACCTTCTTATGGGCTTTTATTTTATCCTGTCTTGGTGTATACCTTTATCCATTTCCACCTCCACCTTCTGCTTTTTTCTTTTTCGTTTTTCTTTTGGAGTTTCGTCTATGAAAGCAAAAAGCAAAGAAGGATTTCAATTTATGCTCATCAGTTTCTAAAACCTGTTAAGCATACCCCCCTGCCCCCCTCCCCTCAATTTAAAGTCACAGATATCAACTAAAACGATGGATAGTAGGCCTGTAATGTAGCGGAACTTACACCGAAAAGAAAAACCAAAGTAGAAATGTTCGATTCAATTACCCTCACTCAACTCCGGTTTTGGGTATCTTGAATATTGTATAAGCTTCTCAGAAAGGGACACTGTATTTAACCAAAAACGCACCGTCTGTTTATACTCCTTGATTATTATCCGTTTATGATTATTGAGTCTGTGATGTGCCCCTGGGGGATGCTCCCCATTTCAAGTGAGAGGGATGATCGAATGGGGGCAAAAATAAAAACTCAACAAAATCTCTAGGGCTTCAAACAGAATCCAAAAAAATCCCTGGACCAAAATTTCACCCTAAAAAAGTCCCATGCCAAATTTCCGAGCCATAAAAATTTCCAGAGGAACTACGCAGCCGGGATACGCCGGAACTACCTCAAATCTTCAGATTGTTTCGAATACCCCAAAAACTCCCTACTTAATTAAGCTACCCAAAAAAATATTTGCCAAAATTTTCCTACCTAAAAAATTCCCGAGATCGAAAATTTCAAACTCAAACAAATCCTTCTATCACCCCTGTCACTTGAAATCCGTAGTACCTCCACTGGGTGATGTGCAGAAGAAAATGGAGTCAATTTCCTTTTAACCCTCAGACGTACAAAGGGGGGCGGGGGGAACACCCCCTAAGGTTTTTCTGATTTTTTTCCAAAACGATAAAACGTCAGCACCTGAAATTTTCCGTAGCTGTTCGTTTATCCCTCCAGTACCAGGGTGGGGGTATGACTTTGCGTGTACGTCCGAGGGTTAAAACAAACAGAAAGCCTTATAGCGTACCTTCAGTCATCTCCCGAGCTTTGTGTTTTTTTCTTTTCTTTTTCTTCTCGGATGGTTCTTCTACATCTAATATAAATACAAGAGAAAAAGAGTATTGCAGGATCTCATTCTATAGGCATCACTATCAGTACGATAAACCGCAGTCATTACAAAGACCCACACTATACCACTCCTACTATGGTACTCTTCAAACCTGTTCTCTCTAATGACTCTTGGAATGAACCCTTTCTTTTAACGACAAAACAAAAATTCATCGCCTTCTGTTACAGGGTGTTGATGGATACGCGGTGACTAACAGAACGTTCTTGTTTTGTGACTTATTCTCGTTTTAAACACAGTGCATTTACACCAGTTAAAAGAGATATGCAAATATTGTATATGAATATTGTATCAGCTTCTCAGAAAGGGACTGTATTTAATCAAAAAGACACCGTCCATTTATATTATTATTATCTGTTTATGAAAAACTCCTTTGATTACTGAATCTGTGATGTGCAAAAGAAAAAAAAGCCAATTTTCTTTTCATATTTATGGATTAACCCTCGGACGTACAGGGGAGGGAGCGGGGTGGTTGCCACCCCCTAAGGTTTTTCTGATTTCTTTTCCAAGGCGATAAAACATCGGCACCTGAAGTTTTCTGTAGCTGTTCGTTTATCCATCGCGCGCATTTTGAGACACGTTTATTGATGGCGGGTTACTATGGTTACAATATATGACGTCATAAATGGCAGGTGGTCAAGCCATTTTTGAGTGATACTGCATGCATTTACATGTTAAGCGCAAAAAATTATTAATTCTCACTGTTTTTACCTGATTTCTAATGCTTGATAAAATCCAAGATGGCGGCCATGTTTGGTGACGTCACAGACCTTCAGCAGCGCCACCCCCTCTAAAATATACCTCATCTTGTAGAGAAGGTCAAAGGATTTCCGCTGAAGGTAAAATCGTTTCGAAATATTGCAACATATCAAAAAGCCACGGGGGGGGGGGGGGGGGGGTGTTGATGGAACCCCCTCCTTGTACCACAGTGGGGGTATGACTGCGCGTGTACGTCCGAGGGTTAAAACAAACAGAAAGCCTTAAAGCGTACCTTCAGTCATCTCCTGTGCTTTGTGTTTTTTTCTTTTCTTTTTCTTCTCGGATGGTTCTTCTACATCTAAATACAGGAGAAAAGCAGCATTGCGGGATTTCATTCTTTCGGCATCACTATCTAAGACCTGTTCGATAAACCGCAGTCATTAGTACAAAGGCCTACACTAAGCCCACTCCTACTATGGTGGTATGATGTACTCTTTTCAAACCTCTCCTCTTCTCTCTGATGACTCTTTGAATAAACCCTTTCTTTTAAGAACGAAACAAAAATTCAGTGCATTTACAGCCGTTAAGAGAGACGCAAAGTTCTAAACAAGGTATATGAAAGGGGTACCATTTGTTAAAGAAAGGTATACGAAAGCGGCACCTTCTCTGTCAAAAATGGTATATAAAAGAGTACGGGGTTGGACCTCAGGGCGGAGCCTACTCGTATGAAACTTTGTTGAGTACCCCCCGGGACACAAATTTGTTTCCATTGTTCAGGATACAGGTTTAAAAGAACAAAATAAAGTCTGTTTGACCTAAACCTATTCATAAATATAGAAGTAATGTATAGCGCACCTTCAGTCACGTTCATTGTTTTCTCCTTTTGTCTTTTTTGTTTTTTTTTTTTTCGGAAAGGTTCTTCTTGTTTCAATTCAGAGTGAGTAAACAAATCTTTTTCTCACATTGCTGCCATGTTGTGGAACGTCTTGACCGCAAAAATTTTGCTGCCATGTTGTGAAACTTCTTGACCGCAAAAATAAGAGAGGTCCAAGGAATCGACGACTTTAAAAAAGCCTTGCGAAATTATATGTTTTAATATTCTTAGCTGTATAATTTACGATTTATTATTATCATAATCATTTTAATTTAATTATCTATAATGTACATATTTTCAGGGTATAATTTCGAAGTGGTGTCACTATTATAGTTTATTTGTGGTAAATAGTAATAGTTCTAAGGCACGTAAGCTCCTTAGTGCTGCGTGGGTAAATAAACTATTGTTATTGTTATTGTTGTTGTTATTGATAGAAATAAAAGGACAAAAAAGGGCTATTAAAAGGTATGTTTCTATAAGTGTGTTATGAAGGTACCTTTTGTTTTCACCAGTTCTTTCTCTCTTTTTCTCTCCTTTTTCTCTCTTGAAGGTTCTTCGATGAGAGGAACAAAGAATAAAAATGATTTCGTTTCGAATAGCTATTTGACTTTGTGCTTAATTTGTCAATTGTTATATAACCTTTATTTTAAGAGGGTGACACCACTTACTATGAAAAGTATTCTCCTAGTGGCCCTCTAAAAACAAAATTGATAATAATAAATTACAACAATGATGGTAAAAAGCCTATTTACAAATAGTGATTAGAATAAAAGATCTTAATAATTCTAAAGATTTAAAAAATTGAGAGATGTTAAAAACGGACGTGAATACAATTGTAAAAAAGGAAATCCACTGAATCTACAATGATATTCAAAAAAGCACGGATTTTTTTAAAAATCAGAATAACTTTTTAACGTTAAAATCTGTTCCGAAGTAAGAACATGTTTGATCATGATACTTAGTATAATGGTGATGCCGCTACACCAGTCCACCTTTTGTGAACTTTGAACAACCCGTTTCCATTGATATCGGCCAATTTTATCGAACAAAAGAAAGTCACGTTCTGTTAGAGGTCATACACATTTATGTGAATCAATATATGAATTTAACTAAGGCTACAAGTGGAGCTGCTGTCAAATGCTAATTATTTACTTGATATAATAGCCTTTAACCATTGCAATCTGAATAAATACAGTGATACGAAAAATAAAAACTCAAGCCCTCTATCTAAGAAAAATTATCCACTGATCCCTCGCTCAAATGAGTCGATTTGCGGGCACGTCTAGTCGTCATTAGCTAACTTTCAAAAAAGCTAATAGACTTAAGACGGCGATTCGGTCATGTGATACTAGTCCGTAGATGTCCTATTTGGGCATCTGTAAGTTGACTCATTCTGACGTATTGCTCTGTAACAGAACGACAGCATCGGATTCTCATTTGATTATGATTTCTTTGTCTGTGTAAGTGTTCGATTTGTAAGGGTTTACGAGCGCACGCCCGGTGCTCCGCTATAAGAATAAAGTACCTTCAGCTTTTCCCAGTTCTTCATCCCTTTTTGTTTTCTTCTTTTCTGGTAAAGAAGGTTCCTCTATGAAAACAACAACAATGGTAATGAAAGACTCGAGTTAAGGCTTATTAGTTTGGAAGTTTTAATTTATCAAGAAAGTATTCTCTTTGGTTAGCAGTTTGTTAGGGGACAGAACTGAACGGTCGGCTGGGCGAGGGCCTGAATGAAATATAGGCCCTTCGAAAAAAGCCACATTCTTGTTCTCAATTTGCATTACCTATTGCGTATGATTTGCATGTGCAATGCGTCAGTTGTCAAAAATTTGCGTCCAAACGCTGTTGTGCTAGTCTGGTGCAAACGCTCAACGTTAGCTAAAGTATGCTTATTTGTCTTTTTAATACTTTCGGGAGTTTGGCAACGAGAGAAGTGAGTTGGAAGGACTCTTTAATAAGAAAGAACAGGTTCTAGTGCAAGCCTCCTATACATACTATGCAAAGTCATTTGCATATATGAATAAACTGCCCTGGAGATATTTAAATCATGACAAAAAAAAGGATGGCTCTGGTTCCACCCCGCCAGACCCCCTGGCACTCTACTCTAGGCCGTCGTTGCAGTCGTAAGCCTAGCGACCCACCCTTCCACCGTCGAGGAAGTCGGGTTTTGGAGGGCAAATACCAATCTTCTTCGTTCGGTTTGGGCTTGTACCAAGCCTGGGCAATTCCCCATACCTTATTTACATTTCATAAATAACAATACCCAGGGCAGAATATTATACTGTTAAGTCTACTGTGCCATTGTAACCAAAAATTTAAAAGGCCAGAATAATTACGGATTAAAGATTACTATGGTGTTTTTAGAAATCAGCCATTTCACTTGCAGTTCGTGCAAAGAACAAAACATAATGTGAACGTCAGGTTTACATGAAGCTTTTGGAAACTATCATGCTATTTTTCGAAGTGGTCTATTGGATAGCAATATTTTCGCTTCCTCAGAAACCATTTCAAAAAAGAGTGGGCGTAGCATGGAGTTATGAGTTTACAAAGAACTAGATTACGATGAAGGTAAACGGCTCAAAACTAATTCACTTGAACGAAGAATGGTAGTCATGTACTGCTGTCACATTTTCTTACTCTGGTATATGTATCAAGTGTAACTGAAGCGATCACTTACCTGATTGGTCAGTTTTGAAAAGTACGCTGGAACGCCTCAACCTCTGCAAAGAAATAAATTTAACCAAATGGCGTACATTCTACTCCAAATGTGTTGCAGTACGTTTTTTCCCAAAATCTAGTTTGTTCATATTTGACTAGCCTATTTCTGACTTCATTCATACCATTAATTACTTTGCTTTTTTAATATCATTTTATAATATTTCACCTTATTTATGTCAATACATACATCAAATTTCCTATCACGAAAATCATTTAAATAAAGGTTTAACTCATAAAACTGAACACGTATTGTCAAAAATCGGCTTACTCTCACTAATATTCATTGTACTGCATTAGTCAGTCAAAGTCGGCGTGAAATTCAATGAAACTTCGAGCAACTTTATCTGAATTAAAACACTTGAGAAATTAACTTAAACGATGTTGAAGACGCATACGTGTTCTTTATAAAGCTTAAGGGTCATCCTGTAAGTTACACACCTTAGAAATGTGTTCAATAGCCTCTATCCAAGGCTTGAGTGGTTTTTTGTTTAGCATTTGACCAGGCTTACAGCAAAGACCTCTTCCGTCCAAGGGTATGTAGTGACCACAGTCATGGTGCCTACATGACCTTTCCTCGTGCCTAGCGCAGGGCTCTGTCTCTGTTCCTACGCAGACTGTGCATCGAGCACACAACTCCACAGACATTGATTCCAGCCAATGACACTCCCTTTGAAGCTTTCCCACGAACTTATCTAACTGGCTACAAATGAATGAAGTTTAAGCCCCATTAAAGTTTTGGTGAAAAAGTCGGGAGAAGACCTTAAGCTAAAAAAAGAAGCTCTACATTGTACTTATAATCTAAAGCTTTGTAAGTAGACTATGGCAACCTGAGACGATAAATTGTGATAAGATTTCCGCACAGCTCCATACATTTATTATGCGTGGGTCGGTAAGTTAATATGGATAGAGTCGAAGTTAGTGCACGAAGGCACTGAGTACACTTTTCGGGCCATACGAAAATTTTACCGAAAAACCACAAACACAAATTCAAAACAGTAATATCGCTCATGTTATACATCCGTTACCGGTTTGCCTGCCTAGCAGGTCAACGACGGATGTGTATCAAACAAGAGAAGTAACAGTAGTAACAGTAAGAAACAATATTCGACTTTTAAAGATGTGTGTAGAAAGAAAGAAGTACTTTTACCTTAAAACATTTTCATAATGCTCTTGGGTAAGACTGACGCCAGCTTTTCTGAAACCCAGCTTAATAACACTCTTGTAGCACTCCATTTGAAATAGATGGTTGTTGTTCTTGTGAAGAACAAATTCGGCTTTATTTGATGTCAGCTCGTACATATTTGTATATTGCGGATTTTTTACAAACAGCACAATGAGACGGGGGAAAAGTCCACTTGGAACATACGCAGTTTGAAAGGTGAGGTATATAGGTACTGGTGATCCAGTCTCACTTTCTTTGTCTTGATATTTCATAGCGGGCCGCAGCATACAAGGGACGAGGATTTGTGATTCACCTTTTTCTTGACGGCAGTGGCAGATGAGGTTGAACTTATCCATTAAAGAAATCAAACAGTCTTTGATTGAATTCACACTTTCATCTTCGCAGGTGTAATCAATCAACCGCTTGGAAAGAATCCCTTTTTCTGCCAACTCCTTTCGGTCTGTTTCTATAGACCATGGCTCGTTCTCTTGTGGATTCACGTTGATAATCTTGCAGAATATGTTAATTAACCACTGGGGATCCAAGATGACCAGACCACCTTTCTCTTCATCATTTTCAAGTTCATGGTAGACAATTGTCCCGCGGCTATGCAAAAAATGAACAAGTTCATCAAAGTCATCTTCCTTTTCGAAAAAGCAGTAGGGTAAAACAATATTTTCACGAAAAGATTCCTTAAAGAGGAACTTTTGTCTTTGCCATTTCGGTTGAATGATTTCCTTCTCAACGCGATGCCACTGCAAGGGGATCGGTTTTTTGGTGTGAGGCATTTTATCGGCTACTTCGAGAATCTTTTCCCGAAAATTTTCGATTTCTTCCTGGTCAACTGATTCGCCGGCTTTTGTGTTATCGATCGATAAACAAACTCTGATGTGTGGTAAATGACTGTGTTTACAAAACACACGTGAACATTTCTGTTTCACTAATTCAATTTCTTTAATTGGATCGTCTACACAATCAGCATGAGTACCGACAAGTATGACTGGGGGATACGAAATACCCTCTTTCTCTTTCTGATTACCCTTCTTTAAAGAGTGAATCAAATCCATCCACCGTAACAAGTGATCCAAATTGGTGTCTTCATCATCGCGGGCTGTTACAAGGTGCTCTTTGTGACCCACATTCACTCGACATACTGCTTTTTCACTGAGCTTCTTTGTAAGATCAAAAACAAGAAGGTAAATGTCCTCTGTTGACATAAAGATTGGATGTATAGAACGGTAAATGTCCTGTCTTGCAAAGTCCCAAATTACAGGCCAAATTTTTTCATCAGGATGAAATTCATTTTTCGCTAGGTTTTCCTCCAAAAGCAAGGCAACTTCATCTGGCATTAATTCCTCTTCCGGAACTTGAAATGGATCTTGGTGCCCTGTAAGAAGAAAGACAGAATAAGGCTGAAGATGATTCACTTGCAAAAGAACCTGACAACGATTTTCGATGAAACTTGGTACACCCTGTTGTCAGAGTCAAGAAGACGATAAAAACGTAAGAAAAAGTAGGGGTTACGGCGCACGTTTTCACGGTGCAATGCTACTTATTATAAAGCACCTTTAAATGAATAACCGCACGCAGCCCAAAACTACTGACTCTGTCGGTAGGGCGCGATCGCAGGTGTCCCAACTGAAATGCATTAAGACAAAAACGATACGATAAGCAAGTAAAGCCGTGAATCGGTAATCTTTATATACAGTATATAACGCGTTCTACGTACAAACATGTTAAATTTTTGTTTTTGTGAGAGTCGAATTCACTTTTCGAAAGGAAATGAAGGGGTTAACCTAAAGATGACAATAGTGTTAACTTACGATTTCTTTGATCGCTTCTCTTCTGACTCTCTCTTGGAACTTTTTCTTCTTGGTCGACTGGAAAGTTTTCTTCATTAGTTGTTGACAGAATAGGGAGCGGAAATAGAAAGAAAAAGAATATGAGAAGAATTGAAGTCCATCTTTGGGCTCCAAAAGTCAGAAAACCAGATGTTACCCTACCACGTTGTACTCTCTACACCTTCTAATTATTTTTGGCTCCCTGGGAAAAATCCTTCCCAGGAAACAATTTAAATTACATACAATGGAAACGTAACTACGAAGAAAAATTGATGCAAAGACAAAATCAGATCAGGAGAAGGGCTTCTGTACGGTGAAAGGCGAACTAAATAAGTTCAGTTATCTCAAAGCGTTTTGTCTGCGAGCAAGTCCTTGGGTTTTAACGGGTTGGTGTGCAGTATGACGGGTTTGATACCACCACCGCACAGGTTTCCTTTGATTTTCCAATATTATTTCATTGCTAACGCCAGTTCAGGCTTTATTTTGGTTTCGCTTTGAAACTGCTAAAATTGGGCCAAATCTAAGGTAATTTTACTATCACAGAAGATCTTCTCCTTTATGGGGGCGACTTTTTTATTACGTATAATGTGCATGCGACATTCCCGAAAGGTAACATGGGATATGGTCAATTACTTTTGCTACTTTCCTTTGGCACTCACTAACATAAGTCCCTCCCGTGATAGACTACGAGCAGTCTCTCTTTTTTCCGTAGTCCGTGGAGCAAAACGCGAGACACGCAAATGGCCACGCGCGTGACTGATGGCGCGAGACGGGAGAGGCACGCCGCCCTCGTTTCAAGCGTCTCGCGGCTTCGCCGCTTCCGCGCGCGTGCATTGCTCTCACCAAGTCTGAAGAAAAAGAGAGGCTGCTCGCAGTCTACTCCCGTGACATTCTTTCAAATTTCTCTTCTTTGAAGAACAGTTAACTCATAACCACCCACAATACCTTTCGGGATTGTCGCGTAGCTGTATGTGGACAAAAATTGGCTACTAAAGGTTGTTTAGTTTACGACCCGACATCACAAGAAGCAAAGAGTCCGCTGTCGGTATCTTGGCCGACGTTTAAGCCTGTGTGAGAAGCCAGGGGCCGGCAAGGGGGGCCGTTTCCTGAAAGTCCCGATAACTAACGGGCCCGAAAAGCTGTATGTTATCGTTTACATTACAGAGCGAAGTTTCGATAGGTTTGTAGGTAATATCAGTAAACAAAACAAAGTGTACTGCTGGTCCCTAATCTAGGAACCTCGCTTTTGTCGTTTAGATTTTGATCTGATCATTGATTTCCAGTAAAGGTAACCAGTTATTCTCCATGAGTTCTCAAGCTCAAGTACAGTATGTTGCCCAGTATCCGGACACTTCAGTTTAAGATTGCAATAACTTTGCTTTGTTAATCGCAAGAGCTCTGAAATTTGGCCCAGAGAAAATCTATCTAGTCCTTAATATGACGAAAGTCAGTTTAACTTTTTTGCCTTTGTTTCCGTCGCGAAATTAATATTTTTGCAGAGCTCCTATATTGCCCAGTATCCGGACAGCTGGCCCAGTATCCGGACACAACAATAACAACGTAATACAATTCTTACTTCCTTGTCTAGGAACTTTTTCACTGATTTAAGGAAGGCATCCGTGGACATGCCGAAGCCGCAGTTTGCAAGCTCAATTAGCCAATCTACAAACGACTTTCTTTCTTCTTTTTTTATTTAAAAAAAGAGCTTGGGGAAGGGACCTCAACCGGACGGTCAAAGGTCACTCTCCTATTTAGTCTGACCTGCATTGTTGATTTCTTCATGCTCAGTCCCCACAAAAAGCCTGCTTTTCTAGCACTAATTCCTCCTTCTTTCACATCTCTCAATCCCTTTGTGACATTTTTCAGACCGTTGCAACCCCATTCTAGCAGTCACAACCGGGGAAAGTATGAGAATTCCAGGTTCAACTCAGACGCTTTCAGTTATATATAGAAAATGCAGTCACGCGAAACAAGCCGTGCACAGGAAATCGAGTCGCCTCTCAATGAGTGAAGAAAATTTCCATACGGAGTTGAGTAGAATTACATTTTACGACTATATCATATATCCTAAGCTTTAATTATAGTTACTGATATGAAATAAATCTTATCCGGATAATGTACACAGCTAATTCATCGATTCTGTACAGCAAAGAAAAAACTGTCTGGATACTGGGCACATGACATCAAAACTTAGTGAATGTTTCTGGCCTCCGTTATTCCAAACAAATCGAATTTCAAGAAGAATTAATAAATTTTCTGAAAACCTGACTTCCTTAAGAATCTTCACTTTAAAAATAAAACAGATCCTTTGAAAATATCACACACTACCCTCCCTTTTCTGAGCAGCACTAATTTTACTGCGCAGTAAACGGCGTAAATATTAGCCATGAAAAGTTTACTCACCTGAACAGAACGGCGTTTTCTGCGACTGTTTCGCAAGCTCTCAAATCGCCAAAACTTTCATCTTAAAGCTGAAATGTTCAGCTTTCATTCGAAATACTTCGTTTACCGAGAACTGAAAAGGGCGCCTCAAAAATTGAGTTTTTGTTTCAAGTGTCCGGATAGTGGTACCGTCCGGATACTGGGCAACATACTGTAGCCCTTTGACAAGTGGATACAGCAGCCGCCCGGTGTCTGGGAGGTCATAGGTTCGAATCCTGTCGGGGGACTCAGATTTTTTCTTTATCTAACGCTCGTGACATGCTGATCATTTCATTTTCACAGTTATTTATATTTACCGGGGCTTCAAGAAAAGGTCCCCAGCTTCTCAAAAATTCCGTTTATTTTACGACCAAGTAAAGATCGATAGTTTAAATAGAAACTTTTAAACCAGCAGACTAGTTTGTCTACCTACATAACCGAAACGTTCTCAAGTTTTCACAGAAACTACAGTTTCAAGCGTCTCAGCAACAGTTAAAGGCTGACCGAGGGTTTATTGCACTAACCATCTTCAATACACAACTGAACTGTTTCACTGCTAATCGAGGTTTCTGTTGGTTGTTTCGTTGCTGGCTGCTCCGAAAGTGTGCTTAATAAATTCTCAGCGGTCTTTGCAGCAACCTTTATGATCATATACTGTAATTTGTTCAACAGAAGCTGGATTTCTCCACGCGCCTGCTCCAGCATTCATGACAGCAGGGATCATTTGCACTCCGTCAGTACTGCATTCGGCTTCATCAAAAGGTTCACCTCTTAAAGCTTTACCAAGGCTCGTCTTACCCACACGGTCCTGTCCAACAAGCAAAATTTTAACACGCTTATTATACGTGCTACCACCAGTTTCAAGGGCTCTATGAAAAGCGGCAAGTGCCTTTTCTCCTCTAGCTTGCACAGAGGCTGGAATTAAATCTGAAAGTATAACACAAGAAGAATCAGTTTACCAAATTAAAATTGATCATGGTTTCAAATTGAGGTAAGGCATGTTAGTTTCTAAACGCAATCACAAGTTAAGGTGTTTCGATACAGTTTTTCGGAGACCATACCAATGTTTTCAAATCGTAGCCTGAATTTCATCCGATTACTTCGAGTCGCAGTAACTTCTGAATCGACCGGCCGTCCAGTGAGGTCACTACTCCTTGACCTTTGCTTTAACGGATCAATCTTAGCAGCTGGGTACAGAACCTTATATAAAAACAGTAACAGAATATAATATACCAGACCTTATATATTCCACTGCACTAAAATTACCCTATTCTAGTTGCTGTGTCACTAAATAACGCAATTAAATTAAAATAGCTCATTACTGAAAGTCCTTCTTACGAACGCCTTTCTTTAACACTTAACAATTATGTAAAAAGTTTTTCGTGTAACAGTTAACTTACAGAACGCGTAAGAGTGCTTACACAAGCCTTTTGTAAGATACTTACCTCTTGTGTAAGAAGGCTTACGCAAGTCTTCTGTAAGGACTCTTTATACAAGGCTTGTGTAAGTATTTATCACAAGGCTTTTATAAAGAGTCCTTACAGAAGACTTAAAGGTGCTTACACAAGGCTTGTGTAAAACACTTAAACAAGCCTTGTATAAAAGTCCTTACACAAGCCTTGTGTAAGAGTCCTTACACAAGGCTTGTGTAAGAGTCCTTACACAAGGCTTGTGTAAGGTTGCTTACACAAGGCTTGTGTAAGATACTTACAGAAGGCTTGTGTAAGATACTTACAGAAGGCTTGTGTAAGAGTCCTTACAGAAGGCTTGTGTAAGAGTCCTTACAGAAGGCTTGTGTAACGTTGCTTACACAAGGCTTGTGTAAGAGTCCTTACAGAAGGCTTGTGTAAGGTTGCTTACACAAGGCTTGTGTAAGAGTCCTTACAGAAGGCTTGTGTAAGGTTGCTAACACAAGGCTTGTGTAAGATACTTACAGAACGCGAAGAAGGCTTACACAAGGCTTGTGTAAGATACTTACAGAACGCGAAGAAGGCTTACACAAGGCTTGTGTAAGATACTTACAGAACGCGTAAGAGTGCTTACAGAAGGCTTGTGTAAGAGTCCTTATACAAGGCTTGTGTAAGATAGTTACAGAAGGCTTGTGTAAGATACTTACAGAACGCGTAAGAGTGCTTACAGAAGGCTTGTGACAGATACTTACAGAACGCGTAAGAGTCCTAGATACTTTCAGAAGGCTTGTGTAAGAGTCCTTACACAAGGCTTGTGTAAGATACTTACAGAAGGCTTGTGTTAGAGTCCTTACATAAGGCTTGTGTAAGATGCTTACAGAACGCGTAAGAGTCCTTACAGAGGGCTTGTGTTAGATACTTACATAAGGCTTGTGTAAGAGTCCTTACGCAAGGCTTGTGTAAGATACTTACAGAAGGCTTGTGTAAGAGTCCTTACAGAAGGCTTGTGTAAGAGTCTTACAGAACGCCTAAGAAGGCTTACAGAAGGCTTGTGTAACATAATTGCTTGTCGGCTTGTCTTACATAAGGCTTATTTAAGATACTGAGGGAAGGCTAAGGGTCTTTACTGACGGCTTGTATAAGAAAGCCTTGTGAATCGCTTAGGGTCTTTTCTAAAGGCTTGTGTAAGAGTCGCTATACTATGTGCAAACGCCTTTGGTATCCATCTTAAAAAGACGTTTTTACGCCATTAGAATCATTGATATATTTTTAGCGATTGAAGTGATTAATGCCACGTGCAAAGTATTATTGGCGATTATCGGTTAAGATTAACAACTGTTCGCTCCATCTGAAGGAGTCCCCCTTTTATGTATTTTTCTTTTTTGAGAACATCTCAAGATATTGCCGATGATTTAGTCGTTTTTAATCCTCCCAAGTTACCCACAACACAAATGATACTTTTTGCTGAGTTCCTATATGCGACTTTATTTTTAAAACTCAGTCGACAAACAACAAATAACAGTAAAAAAGAACTAATATTCGGTAAAGGATTTTTCCCAAGCTTGTTGCATGGCTCTGTCTTTTTTTTTTTTTTTTTTTTTTACCGAGTTTCTATATAAATCTAAAAAATGTTAAACATGACGTTAGAATCAACGTATTCACTTTAAGGTTCGGTTTTTTTCTCTATAGTCCTATGACGTTAGAATCAACGTATTCACTGTAAGGTTCGTTTTTTTTCTCTCTAGTCCTATGCTGCTATGTTCTGAGCAACGGTATTTAAATTACGTAAATAGCAATACAATTTTATAAAATCCCACTGATTTGTCGATTACTCAATTTTTCCTTTTCTACATGCATAAAAACAACGTGGTCACATTAATGGTAACCACATTAAACACGCATCTAACATTGATATATAGAGATCAAAATATATGTCTCTTGTGTAATCTCAGCCTAATATTTTCTTAGTAGCGCACGTTCCATATTTTTACATTCTAATTCGCAATCCCCGAAGAGACTTGAGCACAAAAAAAAGCGGTAGCCGTTAGAAGGAATGTATGAGAACCGTTAAAATTGGGCCTCATCTCAGCTGTATTTAATACATGCAGGAACGTGGGCTATTTGACTGTCTGTTAGTAACAGTAACACTATTATAATGATATGATGGTCCCAATGAATGATGCCAGATGAGAAAATTTCACCACCAAGCCTAGACTAACTAAAGGTCGATCTCACAAGTTGCGGCCGGCTAGCCTGTTCCAGGCTGCGAGACAGTTTTCCGTCTTGCTACAACTAAGGGCACCTTCCAATTGTCAGAACGGGCAGACTGTTCCCGTCTTAACGAAAATTTCACTTTTAATCAAAACTATCAAGCCTGATCAGTCAAGTCCCAAAAAGTATGCACGAGGGACATAGCGTTTTAAGCAATTACCCTTGCAAAAAAGCCGATTTCATTTGCTAACTGACTGGTCCGGCAATTGTCCGGCCGGCCAGTTCTGACAAATGGAAAGCGCCCTAAGTGATGAATGCCTCTTTTTAGTTACGCTGCGCTGATTCCGAATCTAACTGAAAATACGAGCATACAATTTAAATCACACAAACTGAGCTACTTCACTGTTTACTCGGTGAATGCGGGGTAAATTATATAGAGTGAATCCTCAATGCATAGAAATTATATTAACAAATTTTGGAATCTGCATATTTAAGCGGAATGTTAATGCTGTGTTCAATTATATTTTAAAAAAACATGTAGGTTATCCAACGCTTAATTTTGACTAAATTATAATCATAATCAAAACACAATCATCTGTTTATATACACATTGTAATATTTAAATATGGACTTATTTTTTGAAAAAGAAAAAAGGAATGGAAAGGAAAAAAGTATTCAATTTCCACTTGTCCTCATTGTCACCTGTTGAGATAACAACAAAACAAAACTGTAAACAAAATAAAACTGCTTTCGTCGTATAAAAATAAAATAAATAGTAGAAAATGGAAGTCGGAAATTTGCTCTATGCTTCGCTTTTCACCGCTATTGCGGCTCTTCAGGCTTTTGTCGTTGTTTGTTCAGTGTGAAAATGAAAAAAAAAAAAAAGAAAAAGAAAAGAAATCATGGTGTTAGACCCGCAGAACATTTATCAATATGTTCAGTATTAAACTCCCACCATTTCTTTTTGCGGGTCTCTGATTTGTTGTTTGTGTACCGTCATTCATTTTCTTTGGACATCACCCGTTTCCCGTTTGTAATCTAGTCCACATTCTGCACACGTTATAACATTCATCACATTTTTAGAGGTGCAGCTTCAAATTTCAGCAAGCCGTGAAATGTATTAAGACGAAACAAAATACACTTAAAGAAGCCTTACCGTTGTACTGTCATTGGCATCTTCGTCATCATCATCATCTTTCTTGGGAATTTTAGGGTCCCTTGGCCCGTCCTGTTAACGTAAAAAAGGATGAAGTTTTAAGAGGATAGCCACACTGTCACTAACTTAGCTTTAACGCTCACAGTTATATTACCTTTTGTGAATATTTCTCGATCCGCCTTTTTCTTACCTAAAAAATATAATGATACATATTTATATACACCCATAGTATACCGCGTTTTTTATATATCTGTCATGTTTTGGTTGTCCAGGACAAACTCTACTCTTACAGAAAATTAAACATTGCGTGATCGATTTGAGCCTGTTCCAGGCTCTCAGACAGTGGAGCAGACGCGAAAGTAAAAGGCAAGAGAAAAGTTGCCCTCCTTTCCCCAGTTCCTCCCATTTTATTTTCGTGTTCGCACTTTCTCAATTCAGCGGACCCGACTATCTCGGAGCCTGGAACAGGCCAGATCGATTTATGGAGTCAACGTTATATGTGGTGTTAAAAAACAAATAACGCGGGCCTTTGTATCAGTGGACGTCACTTTAAGTCCATCTTGATGGGCATGGTCTTGCGCTCATTTTACATGCATGAAACGGTGAATAAAACACGCGTAGCCCCATATCAGCTTATCATGTACGTTTACCTCCTCCGTGTCAACAACAGTGGCATCCAAAGACTCCTCCTCATCATCATCTTCTTCTTTATCCTCGTCAATTTCGACGGCAGGCAACTTCCAGAAAAAGAAAAATAGATTTTGATATCTTTATAACTTACAGTAAAAACCCGCGAGTAAGAACCTACATTTTCTGGCGTTAGCCTAAACAGGTTCTTATTAATTTTAAATGGTAGTTTACACAATTTTTGCCTATTTAGGTTCTTAAATAGGTTCTTATTTCTGTAAAAAAAAACAAACAAACAAAACAAAACAAGCTACAAAACAAGATGGTAATCAGCCTATTTTTCAATTTCAAAATGCGATAGAACAATATTATTAAACTTCTTGCACTTTATTTTTTTAGTACATCAATAAATTAGCACTTTTATTTGCACAGCAATACCAAGCTCCTAATTCTCCAAACAGGATTCTTGCACAGGTTTGCCGTTGCATTTCACTAATATGATTTTCCATTTTCTAGGCTAAACAGGTTCTTCTTTATAGGGGGTATAAATGGCAAATTTTAGGCTAACAGGTTCTTAATTTTCAGTTCTTACTAGCGGGTTTTTACTGTATCACTTTTTTAAACTACAATGCTGATGGGGTAGAGCCCTATTATGTAAGTAAATCAGCCTTTGTCACCAGTTTTTTACGAATTTGCACGTGGAAGTTACGAAGTTAACGTCGATACCCAACGATATCGTTTGTCTCTGTAAGGTTATCTTTTGACACTAAGTCAGTGACCAAGTATTTTTTGCTTACCTTTTTTTGTGCATGTGCTCTGTCGGCCATTTCCTAGAGAAAAAACATATCTGGTTCATTGTACATTAGTCGATGGTCTCGATTAAATTTTAAACGTGGTTTACTTGGACTTGTGTACATGTATACAGTTGTGTACATTATGTAGTATTTCTAGTCTGTGCAGCAAGCGTTACTGTCTGGTTTTCGTGAAAAGAAAAACCGAGGAACGACGAAAATCGGGATTTTCGGTTTTGGTCGCGTGCAAAAAAATGGCACAAGAGCCCTCTTTCCACGTTCTTTGCTCCAAAAACGCTTGCTACGAAGTACTGATAATCTTGTTACTTTTTTTTTACGTTAAATCAATGGTCTTTTCCTATTTTTGGTTCGCAGTGTAGTCTCACAAATGTACGCTGTAGCTGATTAAAGGGAACTGTAAATCAAAGTCATACGATTTCTATCGCCTATCGGCCTAGTTTGGAGTATAATAAAAAGCGTACTTTTCAATAACACAAATTGAAGAAGTATTCAAGGGCTTCAAGGAACTTAAGGCGCTCACTAGCAATTTACTTTTCAACAATTAGCACTGCAGTGGTACTCCAACTCACCGACGCTCTTGCCTCCATGTCTTGGCGCTCTCTTAGATTTCTATTTTCAACTATCAGGTCCCTGAAACGATTATAATAG
Organism: Porites lutea; assembly: GCF_958299795.1. Lineage (NCBI taxonomy): Eukaryota > Metazoa > Cnidaria > Anthozoa > Scleractinia > Poritidae > Porites > Porites lutea. The sequence continues at coordinate 26,784,476 of NC_133209.1, read as the reverse complement.
ACATAAATATATATTTTGCTAGACCTAGTAAAATGCTTTCGTTTCGATTGTCCCATCAAATTTTGAGCCGGATAAGAGACATTCTGGTCATGTTTAAAATTATGCCATTTGGATTCAAACTGAAGAACCGTATTTCGAGAGATACGTAGAAGGTATAAAATGGAATATTAATAAACTCGTCCATAATATTGTCCTTAAATAGGAAAAGTTGGGGTGAAATTTACCATGAGAGAAACTACAAATGCAGTATCACATGTACCTTTGACAGCGTACGGCCTGGGCAGCCACAATTGCCTCTCCTATTGCCCTCCTCACATTCACAGTCAAATCATCTCCTTCGGAGTAAAATTGGATTGGTTATATTAAAGGTAAGGCAGCGTGGTCGAGTAGTCAGCGCGTCGTGTGCGCAACGCGGCAGTCCCTGGTTCGAGTCCCACTCTGGCCACATCTGGATTTGTTCTCGGTCGTCCCGAGTTCAAATCCTCGACCACGCTTGTAAATAGCCAACTGGTTGCATCCTGCCAGTTGAGGGTTTTTAATCCTGTTACGTTGTATTACAATTTTTTATAAGTCTTTGAGTGGAGTGCCGCCCTATAAACTACAAATTGAATGTGCACTTTCCTTTTAAACAAGATGGTTAGCTGAGGGGGGAAACAAATTAAGTATGGTTGGACGCAAAATATTGCTGACATAACATTCAGTCATCACAATTATGTCAAAGGTTAGATTTAGTCCGATTTAGTGTTTTCATCTGTCCCTTACACCAAGTTGACACACTTACCGGAAATGATGTCCCCAACTACCATGTTGGCCGATGACATCGTGGGCTGGTACACTCTGACTTCCACATCTGCCCCGTTCTCGCTCTGCCGCGCATGATTCCCACATACTAAAAGTAAAAGTAGAAGCAAATGAATAAAGAATGGTACAAATGGTTGGCAGAGACCGGTAGCGGGGGATGATGTAGGAAAACACCCAGAAGAAGTATAATAGAAAATCATGTACAGCACAAGCTGAATTAACCCGTTAAAGGCCAGGGGCACACAACGTCAATTTTCGGAAAATATCTGTTCGGAAGACGATTTGAGATCTAGAATTTTCGCAAAATTTTCCTACAATTTCTTTCTAGCCAGCCTCTCCTAGGATTTTCGAACATCTAATTGTATAAATGCCCATTTTTAACGGATTTTTACTCTAAAAGGTCACCTAGAAAAAACCAATAATTGGTGTGAAGGTCAAAGGTTAAAACAGAATTAGCAAAAATTAATAATACTATACAGTTGAAGTGAAACGTACCAAGTTCTGCTCCGTAGAGACTATTTGCCTCCTCATTTATCTCTCCAACTTATGAATAAACAAAAAACCACTTAGTACTTATTGCAGTAACATGTATTTTCTAAAGACTGTTTTTAATATTAATCTTTATAACTTGAGCAATAAGACTAATTGAGGTAAGAAAACACAATTTTATGCCTTTCTGTACATGTATGTCATGAAGGGCTTAAGGAAGAAGGGAGGTACAATCAAAGGCTCAGGACTTCGAGATCATTATTGAATTGGATATAGTTTAAGTGTGGAAAAACTATTCAATTGCCATCAAGGGAGTCTTCATGTGATTGAGCCATTTCAATTACCTCTATTATGACATAATGAGCCGAAAATTATAACAGTTGGTCAAAAGAAGCCTCCACAGTGCTTAACCCAAAGTATCAAATGACAAAATGTATCAAAGGCATAATTTACCTTGTACAGCATCTCTCTCCCAAGATGCTTGCTCACTGCATGGATAGCCTAGTATGGCTGTCTTTACAATGCCATCTGAGCAATACCAAACAGATTTAAGTCAAATTCCTTTCAGGGAATGTTTTAAGTGTGCAGTTATATTATGTACAAATAAACATGCCAAAAGTTTCTTACTTAAATATAATAAAGATTGGTATTTTGATATATTCCAAAAGGATCATAATTATTCAACGTCGTCAACCTCAAAGAGTCCTTTCAATAAATGCATAGAAATCACAAGTGGAAAAAAAATTTGCTTTGTTCCCTTTTTGGTAAATAACATAGCTGATTTTAATAAACTGCAAGCGGCCTTTGGCTAAATGGTCTCTTGAATAACAGGGCAGTGTAAAATGCAGACTGTGGACTGACTGCTGACAATTGTTTTTAAGGTTACCAAAAAATGGGAGTATTGTTGTCAGTACTCATTTGCAGGTGCAAACAATAGTCTTTTACACTGAGCGCTTGAATGACTCATCTGATTGTGGCAATATTTTCACCGCTAAAGAACGAAATTGACAAGAAAAAGGCAAGTTTTGTTTTGTCCTAAAAATATTAGACAGTTCCCACAGTAGTATACGTATATATACATGTTAGTACAATCAAATCACTGAAACTAAGGGCAAATTAAATCATAATTATAATCGAAATTAGCATAATATGACTCACTACCTCATGTGAGACTACCTACCATATACAGTACATGTGATCCAATCAGCCATTGTGTTGGGATCTTTATATCAACAGAAAACAGACAAATTTAATGAATGTACAGTGGTTACTCATGCAAATCAAAATTATTAGTTATGTTTAAAATAATCAATGCAAACTGTTTTCAACTACATATAAAGTTAATAAAGTTTCAGTGATCAGCACTTGGTAACTGTTAGACAGTGAGCTTAAATCAAGTTTAAAAACACCCTCAGACTGTATCAAGTATTCAAAAAATTGAAATAAGGAACATTCCATAGGCTAATATTGAACTTCAATAACTTATACCCTTAAGTTACTATCAAAAATTCTGTTTAAATCTATTTATTTAAGATAGTTGTGTTTATTTATAGCTGGGTTTGTTTGTACATACGTTACTGAAATGTGGTTTTTCTGGTGTTTTTCATTATGCATGACAGTGTCTTATAAATATGGTGGGGTTTGATATAGTGGGGTTTCTCTGTACCTGGTGGACACTGGTTGGATCTTTCAGGTGTTGAGTGATATACACGCGGTGGCGGTGCACTATCCTCATCACTGCTGTCAACTAAAATGGGCAATTAAAAAAAGGTAATATTAATTAATTTGTGTTTTTCATTGAATAATTTTTTTACAGTTGGCACATGAAAGGTATCAGGTGTAAACTTTGGACATTTGTCAGCTGCATGCTTTAACAACCCCATCAGCAATATTCATCACATTGATTTCATGGTTTTATCTTTTAACAAACAATGCCCTATTAATTAAATTTACTGCGCACCTGTGTGAACAATCCCTGTATTTCTTGAAGTACCTATAAGGGTCACCAATAAGATGACAGGATGTATTACAATGACATATGTACATGCACACTATGATGGGACAGCCACTGTGGAACTTTATACTGTGGTACAGTATAGGGGAACCAGCAGCCTTTCTTCTAATATGCACCCGAAATTTTAATAAGCATGGCATATATGTATACCAAAAGCCCACTTTTGTATCCATTCGGATTTATCTCATCTAAATATTTATCGCCTAGAGGACGTACAATACAGAGTGTCCCAAAAGTTTGTTCCTTAAATTTTGTGAGCTAAAAGTTTTGATCGAAACTTATGCATATCAAAATGAATGTTCAAATAACCGGAACATCAGCCTGAAGCATAAGAGAAAAGCCTTAACTTGTGTGGTTGTCTTCACTTATAAGCAATTTGTGACATAAGCTTAATATTTTTAATATGCTGTGTCGCTATATAGAGGGTACCATATTCTTTATGGAGTTTTTACAAGAGAGCTCTATTGTTTATTTGAGGCTGCATTGCTCTGTATATTGAACTTCAATGTAATTGACAGCTGTCTCATATAGCAGTAATAATTAATACATGCACTTACTCTCGCCAGATGTCCCTGGGATTGCCAAAGCTTCATAATCCACTCTTTCGTTATCTGAATAACAGTACATGATCAGTACTTTGACCTTAATTTCTAACCAGAACATCACCACAGTGAAGTTCAACTGCATGGCTACAAGCCTGTCATACCTACACATAAGTCTACCTACACCCCCCACTTAGGTCATTTTATTCATAGCCTCACCAGAGATGGGCAAAATCCAGAGGATGTACTCAAGTGCCTTATCATACAGTTGAATTATACAGTCAGTATGTCAGAACAAGTATTTATTTGCTTGAACAGGTGCTGCATGGATTCATCACACAAGGTGAGGGGATATGGCAGGGCTGTCGACTCTGTCAGTTGTCTTCAAATATTGAGAATTATGGATGGGATATGATAGAGGAGACGTCTAACAATGACATCATTCGTGCAAAAAAATAGCCATTGAGTCTCATTAGCATTAATTTTGCGAATGACATGTCAATATGCTTGAAAAAGATGTTATTGGCATTGTATGACAATCATTTGATCTGATTGGTTTATTCTAATCTGGAGACGAGACGGAACGATCCAAATCCGCAGCACCTGGATCATCTGACAACAAAGGGATGGGGGGGATTGTGAGGGACGGCTGTTATGAAGTTTTTTAAGTAAAAAGCAAAGCTCTATTCATTGCACTCACTCTCTCCAGAAGGCCCTGGCTCTGCTGGTGCATCATCTGCATCCCCTGGAACAGTCGACACGTCTTGATCTAAAATTTGTTTTGACAATAATATTATTTTTAATAATGAGTTAACATTATGCATTACTTTACCATTGCACAACAATGTAATTGAAAAAATGACGATAATTTTCTTAATTTCCATATGCTCAGTGTTTATATAATTATAACAGTAATTATCAGCTGTAAATACTAAGTACTCCGTCGTGCAGTTATCTCGGATCCACCACTGGCCCATGATCGGCACATCATTACTAGCTAGACTACTGTTGATGTCTGACTCATTGACTCATAACTCATGGACCAAAAAAAAGTGATATCAAATGCTAAAAGAATAACTTGAGACGTAATAGCTTATTTCAATTAAGCTTAACTTCAAAAAAGCTTGTTATAAGTTAGGCTTACCTTCATTGTCAGCCCGATCGACAGTATCCCCTTCATCTCTACCTGAAAATAGATTTAAGAAAAGGATGAGTTACTTTAGGAAATTGACAAAGATTAACTTTACCTTTACCCATGTTCTTTACAACAAAATAACATCCATGTGTATTTGTTTTGGGTACGTCGATCTCCTGTTCCGGATCATTCGTCTTGCCTGGAACAGGCTATGCTGCGCTGATCCCGAAAGTCCCGAAACTAAACTCGACCCTAGGGTTTCTGGAATCTCAAAGCTCGCCACAAAGAGGCTCGATATCGTCTCCAACAGTTCTTCTTGATGAGACAGACTTTTTGATCGAAAACCTCACTGTCTTCTACAAATTAATATCTTACAAACATAATTCCAGTTTTTTAATTGTGTTTTTTTTGCTAAATACCTGATTGTCCGGATGCACTTGCATCTCCACCTAAATGCAAGGATACTAATGTCAAGGATAAAAAAATGACTGACTAGACTAGACTAGACTAGACCGCGTGCAGGAACATACGTGGTCAATTGCATGTCTCGTGTGTTTCGCTCGACGGACTAAGAAAAAGAGAGAATTTCTATTACAGTTCTTGCTTCAAAGATACAATTTTTTTTTCACGAGAGCTGGAAAGAGTATCTTTTCGGATCTAAAACTTCCCTAAACCTAAACGATTGTTGCGGACTTGATGAAATTGTGAAAGTATAATCACTAATTGCCGCGGTTCAAAGCATGTGAAAGGGCGGTCAAAAAAGTTAGAATTTTTGGGAATGCACAATGCAGCCCCCGCCCCCGTGCATTGTTGTTAACTAAAGCGCAGATTGGAAAAGGTTCATCAAATTTAAACTTAAGGGGGAGGCAAATAAAATCAACCAAGAGTTTCAACTTTTTGTCCGCGTTGGCGCGAGAATCGTTCTTGTAAGTCACGAGACATGAGGCTTAGTGATATTTCCTTTACACAAATGAGAAGTCGAAATAATCCAGGAATAACGCGATTTACGATAATTTAAAGATAAAAGTGCATACTGTTTGAATTAACGATATCTGAGCGAACAAAAGCCGTTTTTCCTCGCTCTTTGGTTACAATGGCAAAGTTGTAGAGCAATGTCCCGTACGTGGCTGCGGGCAGCATTGTAGGAAAGGGGAAATGTTGAAACACAAAAAAGAAAAACTGGAACGTCATATATCTTTAATGGAAAGTGAAAGAAGGGGAATTCTGTGGAAGTCGGAGAAGGTGGGTCAAAAAAATTTAAATCGATTATTCATAGCCAGAAAAAACTCAGTTACTGTTGACTTAAGTTTCTTCGGTGAAAAGCTTTGAGAAAAAAAAAATGGCCAAACAAGCGTTTACTTTTCAATTAGGCACCCAAGTTTCCGAATACGCCAGAAGTGTCTTAAATAGTTTTCTCTGTGCCTTGAAAGCCTGTGAGGTTAATTTTGAATTGCCCTAAAAACCAGTAATCTGTTTAGATGTCTCAGAGGAACTTTGGTCGTCACGAAAGTCTTAGTATAGGTGGCTTTTTCGTCTCATCCGAAAGTGTCAGCTACCATTATGGGTCCGGCGAAAGTTTGAGGACATGAAGTAGCCTTAATTTCAAATTTAGAAATTACAGGGGACATTTTGTCTTTATACCGAGATTTTTAGGAGACCTTTTTTATTAAACACAATATATTAGTATTAAAATGTGGATAACACAACCTCCGAAAATCGTAGTTAATCTGTTAGAGAACCTCCAAATATTTCACACGAATGGAATGGTTGTCTTGGAACAGTTATTTGACAGAAAAATGTCGCTGGGTGCCCCTGATATCTCAGCAGACAGAGGATAGAGGACAGAAAAATAATGATCGTTTTTCAAAACTGTTATTGCAGGGACGATTGGCCGTTCTTCCACATCGTTCACCATCAGAACAGTTCGTCCTAACGTGGACAGGACTGGGTGCAGGATCAGGCCCTTTAGCCTCACCAGTCTTTGTTAAACTTGAAAGGAGGTGGAGGTTATACTTCCAAAAAGGCTTAGTGCGCCTGAAATACATCCAGGGGTTGGAGGACATTGCTGTCGTCCCAAGGCAAGTATTTGTTGACGGCTGTAGCAATAATCGGCCATTGTAGAGCTGTCCCTACGTTAAGTAAAAACCGTACCCTTAATAACAAAGATACTCATTGAGGAGAACCGAAATAGTTTATGCGAATTCAGTATTGTCTCCATAGGTAATAGGGTAAACAAGAGAACGAACACCGTATCGCAAATTGTATCATGCACTATAACCAAAAAAAGAAAGTTTGTTTTTCTTTCCCGAATGTATTCTCTTTCATCGCGTGACTTTTTCTTTTCCTCCTTTTCCAAGGAGAGCGGGACTTCAGTTAACAATGCCGTTGTCGACCTCGCAAAAAATTTTTCCTTCCTTAGATGGGGTTCCAGACTCAAAGTATTGACGATTGTTACTGGAATTAATAGATTGTCAATTAACCAAATTGTTATCTTTCGTTTTGACAGCTTTTTCGTGAAATCAAGTGACGAGAAAACCCAAGCTTACGTGGACTTGGAGGGTCCTAAGTATGTACTTTTGAAAGAGGGGGAGTACATAGAAGTAAGAATCAAGTCGGAAACTCCCCCTAAATCCATAACTGTGAAAATAGCAGTTGTAAATCCCACGTATTTATAAATCTAACCCCGGGTCTGTCATTATTTAGGAGCCTACCATGTGACGTTTTGAAGTGGGGGGGTGGGGGGGGGGGGGGGTAATAATTTATAAAAAAATTTCCTGCATAATGATCTCGAGGAAATAAAATTCTTCCAAGGAAATACCAGGGAAAAAAATTTCCTTCACTGAAAACAGTAAAACATATGACGTGGCCGCGCTGAGGTATGGAATCTCTCTTCCAGTGTTGAAAAAGCGCGAACGAGTGAAATATTGTTTCAACTCAGGAAGAGAGATTTCGTATTAAAAATTTGTAGCAAAGACATAAAAAGAAGGGTCACCTTGACAGCCAAAAAATTATGGATAGAAAATACTCAGAATGATTGTAGAAAATCATAGCATAGGCTTATTAAAGGTGCTCTTTGTCTATATCGTTGATTTAAATTGTATGCTCAAATTTGTAGTTAATTGCTGATATTATATGTTACTCACAGACAGTTGGAATACGTATTGATGAGTCTTAGATTAGAGTTCTGTTGAAATTGAATTTATCGATGTGCCAACATTATTTTTATGTAGAAGATGAAAATTTGAATAAACGACAAATCAGTCAGGTACGAGTGTGGGAAGGGAAACATTTATTACCGTTTACGTGATTTTTTAAATACCGACGCTTTATAGTTACAGACAAAAATTACACTCAATAAAAAGGGCAAAGCCGTGCATGTAGCTTGGGCAAAATCCTTCACCGATTATTGACAATTTTTTTAATGCTATTTGTTGTTTGTAGAAGTTTTGAAAATAAAGTCTCATAGATGAACTCAGATAAACGTATCATTAATGTTGTGGGTAGCATGGGAGGATTAAAAACGACAAAATCATCATTATCTTGGGAGGTTCTCAAAAAAGTCAAGGAAGAAAAGGAAGACTCTTTCAAACGGAGCGAACAATCATCGTTGACAAATGATCGCCAACATCTCCCTGCTCTGCAAGTGGCATTTATCACTACAATCGCAAAAAACCCCAATATCGATGACTTTAATGGCGTAGAAAAAGGGTTTTATACCGAAGGCATTTGTACATGGTGTAACGAGTCTTACACAAGTCTTTAAAGAATACCCTAAGCGATTCACAAGCCTTTCTTACACAAACCGCCAGTAATGACTCTTATACAAGTCTTCGGTATAAATCTCAAATAAGCCTTCTGTAGCAAGCCTTGTGTAAAGACTTGTACAAAAGCCTTCTGTAAGCCTTCTTCGGCGTTTTGTTAGACTCTTACACAAGCCCTCTGTAAATAAGTATCTTACACAAGCCTTGTGTAAGCCTTCTTCGCGTTCTGTAAGTATCTTACACAAGCCTGGTGTAAGCTTTCTTACGCGTTCGGTAAGTATCTTACACAAGCCTTGTGTAAGCCTTCTTCGCGTTCTGTAAGTATCTTACACAAGCCTTGTGTAAGCCTTCTTTGCGTTCTGTAAGTATCTTACACAAGCCTTGTGTAAGCCTTCTTCGCGTTCTGTAAGTATCTTACACAAGCCTTGTGTAAGCCTTCTTCGCGTTCTGTAAGTATCTTACACAAGCCTTGTGTAAGCCTTCTTCGCGTTCTGTAAGTATCTTACACAAGCCTTGTGTACGCAACCTTACACAAGCCTTGTGTAAGGACTCTTACACAAGCCTTGTGTAAGCAACGTTACACAAGCCTTCTGTAAGGACTCTTACACAAGCCTTCTGTAAGGACTCTTACACAAGCCTTCTGTAAGTATCTTACACAAGCCTTCTGTAAGTATCTTACACAAGCCTTGTGTAAGCAACCTTACACAAGCCTTCTGTAAGGACTCTTACACAAGCCTTGTGTAAGCAACGTTACACAAGCCTTCTGTAAGGACTCTTACACAAGCCTTCTGTAAGGACTCTTACACAAGCCTTCTGTAAGTATCTTACACAAGCCTTCTGTAAGTATCTTACACAAGCCTTGTGTAAGCAACCTTACACAAGCCTTGTGTAAGGACTCTTACACAAGCCTTGTGTAAGGACTCTTACACAAGGCTTGTGTAAGGACTTTTATACAAGGCTTGTTTAAGTGTTTTACACAAGCCTTGTGTAAGCACCTTTAAGTCTTCTGTAAGGACTCTTTATAAAAGCCTTGTGATAAATACTTACACAAGCCTTGTATAAAGAGTCCTTACAGAAGACTTGCGTAAGCCTTCTTACACAAGAGGTAAGTATCTTACAAAAGGCTTGTGTAAGCACTCTTACGCGTTCTGTAAGTTAACTGTTACACGAAAAACTTTTTACATAATTGTTAAGTGTTAAAGAAAGGCGTTCGTAAGAAGGACTTTCAGTAATGAGCTATTTTAATTTAATTGCGTTATTTAGTGACACAGCAACTAGAATAGGGTAATTTTAGTGCAGTGGAATATATAAGGTCTGGTATATTATATTCTGTTACTGTTTTTATATAAGGTTCTGTGCCCAGCTGCTAAGATTGATCCGCTTTAATTAATGCAAAGAGTAATATATAGATTTAGCCAGGGCTAAAAGCGAAGCTCCTATTAACTCGAATTTATAATTCAAATCAAACAATAAACTTTTATTCCACAAATCAGTTAACTTTAGAGCACATTCATGTGACTTTTGAGGGAAAGACTACGTGATTTTCGGGAAAAATAATTTGCAAACAGTCCAAGCTAAGAGTGAACTTAATCTTACATCGAGTTGATAGCCTTTATATGCACACCCAAAAAATAGCAATCATCTTCGATCACATTTAAGAGCCATAATGGCTCTTGATCACAGTAGATTATGCCTGGAAAACAAATCAGGCCGAATTTTTTGCGTTCGACATGTTTACTTTACAAAATCTTGCCAACAAGTCTGGGGACGTGTAAACCAACCTTTTATACTTTTTGTACATCACATCTGAGGTGAAACAGTACCATGAGGCGCCGTTTTCATCGTACAGACCTCGGACAGAATGCAGTGTTTCACACTTTTGCAATACAAATTGCACTCATTCAATATTCAGGACGATCAAAGCAAGCGTGGGCTAGCTTTTAGCGAAACCGTCAAAAAAATTTCCAAAATCACCTATACGGCTAGCCGGTTCTCACTTTTGACAAGTCGACTGTTTAAATTAAGATTAATATAGTTATACGCTTCAACGCAATAAAGAATTTATTATGTTTATTTTTTATTTAATGATTCTATAACGATCTGTAATCTTCAAAAGCGTATGATACGCGCGGCATTTTGACTACTCCTGCAAGCGATGTTCATGAGCGACTGAAAACAAACGGCACAGCGATTAAAATTGCAAAAGAGACTACTAACAATCAATAAAGAAAGGGAAAATAATAAGGTGAAACATATACAGAGACAACAATTTTCATTCACGAAGACAAGTATTAAAGTGTCTCTGAAAATCCTTGTTTACGTTTTAAGCCGGCTTCCCGGTGTTTGCTTTTTTCAAAGATGAACTTGAGGCAAGAAAATCGCTCAAAGCTTTCTTTTACAGCCACAATTTTTAACCAAATATTCTTTGGAACGTTTTCTTTCTATTTGCGGTGAGAAAATGTCTAAAGGCTTTTTAAAGTTCCATAAGCTTATAATCAAACCTGATACTCGGTCACTCTCGGTCAGATCATTGTCTCAAATCTTACAAATGTGCATAAACCAAATAGCCGCGTAAACTACGCTCGACTTCATTAAATTAGATATAAAAAACAAACATCAAATACAATAATTACTCAGGCTTACCTTTCGAGATGCACTGAAAACTATCAAGTAAGGCCAGAATCGCTTCAGACTTTTCAACCGTCTTACGCATCAAGCAAGGTGAAAAACGAAAACGATGCCATCCGAAATCGGATTTCCGACTTTGCCAAAGCGACGTATTTCTCAACCTTATACTACTACATGAGAAATTTCTGCAATTTGATTGGCTTAGAGCAGTGGTATTTCAGCTTAATTTGAAATACCTACATGTGAAAATTACAAACCTTTGCGGGTAGTAGTATAAACAAATAATAGCATGATTTGACGTGATATTTGATATAAATACCACTCGTGATATTTCGAAATTGTCTCAAATTTCCCTCGCCTAACGGCTCGAGAAATTACGTATAACAATTTCGAAATATCTCTCGTGGTATTTATGCCAAATATCACTACAAATCATGCTATTACCTATACAAAAACCCACTAAACAAACTAGCCATGAATAACAGAAGACTTTTGATAGCAGCTGAATTTCACTTTGTACATTCAGTGGAAAAAAACAGTTAAAAACATCACAAGTTGACACAAAACTCTGTCAGCTTCAGCTGTCAAAGTAAACAAGTTTCAAGATGCTGCATAGATTTTCCGCGTGAACTCACCTGTCAAATTTTGACCAATCAGAGTATAAAAATTGGACGTAGAGCGTGACCAACGCGTGACCTTGGTGAGAAAAGTCAAAAGCAACTAGCATGTCCTCCCTTCCTGTAAAAACTGGCTTACTTTTTAGCTGCCGAGGTCAGTTTGAAATCAAAATTTTAATTGTGCGGCACATATAAAACACAACATAATTCATATGAATTGAAAAATTAAACTTGAGCCTGCAATCATTTGAAAAATAGTAACTTGTCAGGGGATAACTTCAAAAAGATACTCGAGCTCGATGGGTCGACACCTGAGCCCGCGATACGATCAGGTGATACTGATCAGCGGATACCCTGTTTTGACAGCTGTCAATTGATCACAAGATTGATGTGCAATATGTCTGCAATCTCAGTCTTCCTGTGCTCCCAAACTAGCTAGAAAGTGTGAGATTGAACATTGGTTGCCCTGTGGTGCGGACGGACGGGCGGGCGGGCTGAGGGCGGTGTACGGTCACGTGATTACCAAATTTTCTGGGATGGGTAGATTTACTTACCCATGGTGCTCCGCAGGCGCGCTTTGCGCGCCAGAGCTCCGCTAAAACACGATTTTCAAGTGGCAAACCGAGAAATATCGTTCGGAAATGTCTGCATGATACATAACGGCTTTATTTTTTCCGATCAATTCATGTTTAACTTTCAAACTATCAACTGCATACAGTACAACTGTCAACCGGTTGTACTAAATGCTATCAAACTCGGTCGCAATCACGCAATGAAATAAACACACACACGGAACACTCAGTAATTCAAAAACACAATGATTTGCTTTAATTGAAAAGAAGCTATTTGGTCCTTCACGAAGGAAAAAAATAAGGAGACAAGAGAGAAAAGCTAACAGAATCATTATACTTGACGGTAAAAATAGCAAGAAGGTCGAATTATAACTTTGATCTCAGAAAACTTCGTGTAAACAAAATCACCGGCCGCCGAAACCAAGGGGCTCTAAATGAAAAACCTACCGACTCTCCGCAATGATTCTTCATTCGCAGTTCAGTTTAGCGTTTCAGTTTCGAACACAAGGGCAATTTTGCTGTTTTAAGATAAAGATTAAGCTTATCGAAATGCTTGAAGTAAACAAAAGAAGGCCAGGGATGCGACCCGTTGAATATCAAGCGCCACTCCCGCTAAAATTTTTCATAATTATACATAATTATGCGAGTGTTTAGACGATCAACCAATCAAAATCACTACCCGGTTTTCGGGTAGTGAGTGACGTCAATGGACGGCATTAACGGCCGCTCGATTCAGACGTTGTTGAGAGGAGAAAACGACTCGAAGCAATCGGATGAATTTCAGGCTATTCAAATCGCCTTAACAAAGTGAAGTTTGTCAACATGTAGTTTTGAGTAAAATCGCTACACTATGACAACAATAAACAAAAAAACTTCGAAATCGATAAAGCCGAATTTTGCACGATCTAGACTTGCCACTGAAAAGTTAAATGGAACTTAAAGTTTGGTGTTTAGCAAATAACCTCCGCATGAGAAGAAAAAAAACTGTATGTCTGACTGCAAATAGAAAGTAAGTAATTTTGAAACCTTATATTTTCAACAGCCTTGATATATTGTTTAAAAGAAAGTTCTAAGTAATTCAAATTAATCTTGATTACCGGCAGAATGCTTCTTAATATCATATTTTGCTTCTTGGAAATTTTGGTGTATTTTCTTTTCGCAATCCTAAAATCTAACCTGTTTTCTCACTACGTGTCTAAGTGCACCCCGCGAGCAGAGGCTACATTTTCGCGGTATGAGCTGGCGTGCGAAAAGTAGCGTCTGCCGACAACCGTTCAAATCCGTCCAGAAATCTGGACGAATAAATTAAAAAAACGGGTTTTTTCTTGTTCTTGACCGGTTTAGAGCATTGCGTGAGTCTTGCGTCAGCGAATGAACGCTGACCATTATTGCGCCTTCATGCATCCCTTTGCGCCAAATTCTCGCATACTAACGCGGATCAACACAGCTCAAACGTAGCAACAGGAAAAGTTCAAAACAATTTCAAAAATCTCTGTTTATGTATTTAAAAGAGCGTCGTCAACAACTTGAATAAGCTCTGTATTTTAAAGCTGTCGGAATACCGAAACAAGCTGCTGCCGGTGCTTCTTACGGGACCATGTAAAGATCGTTAATTTATCATATGGTAGTTTTTGTTTGCCAGGCAAAGAAAATGGATACTGCGGTGATTTTTGTTGTGTCGCCTCTCAATGCAAGGCTAAATGCACTGTTTTAAGACACAGATGGGAACTGGAATGTTCAAAAGAATCAGTTTTCTTTTAGTGGAAAAAGCAGAAAAAAAGCTTTTAGCTGAACACCGATTCGCCCTCAAGGACTTCAACCTGGTTGGCTTCTTCACGGTGGAACGCTGTCCTGTTCTGAAAAGAAACCAAAGCGGAAAGTTTTTAACGAATTTTCAGGTACAACTTGCACGTTAATGGTCAAGGAAGTTCCGTTTCTAAATGGAAATTCAAGTATTTATAGTTGTTTCATAGATGTTTTATACGACTTGAGACGGATTTTGGCGTTGACATTCGATGTCTTCGGCAGCTTTTACTTGCGTGAAATGATCCTCGATCCAGTTAGTATTACGCGAGTTGCTTTTAAGGATAAAATTATATGTTTTCGAATAAAAATTTTCGATAAATAATTTTTCTGACTACCGTTTTGTCTATGTTTATTCATACTAGTTTAAAACACAATCCTGAGACTACAGCATCCAATTTATTTCAAGCATCACTTCTGCGTAGCGTTGTCAGCGAATTTCATTTTTCACTTTGAGCACAACTATTACCATAGGTAATATTAAAGCCGGAAAAATGTGCTCCCCGCATAACAGACAGAACTTACTACAGTTGATAGCTTAAAAATACTTTCCTTAAAAAGACGATCTGGGCAAATTCTGCGGCTAAAATACTTAAAACCAGAGGGGGGGAAGCAGAAAAACAAAATAAAAGCTCGAGGAGGAGAGTAGTTCTCAGGTAGTTTTCGCAAGTTTGATTTCCGCGAAACTCACGCAGATTTGACGAGCCAGTTGCTTGCGAATCGCGTGACGAATTTTGCGCATGCACGATAGAAAATTGAACGGTTGTCGGGTTAATGGTTGTCGGCAGAGGCTACTTTTCGCACGCCAGCACCATGGATGATATTATCCATGCCAGCTCATACCGCGAAAATGTAGCCTCTGCTCACAGGGTAGTCTAAGTGCAACGTTATGTCTAAATTTCAATTTAGCTGCGTTTAGCGGAAAAACTTCTCTAATTTCGGTATTTAGTATCAGGAGACTTGGTAGAGTATTTAAGGAATTAGGTTTTTTCATTCTCTTGGTGCTCGTTTCTGGAAGGCGATCTACGTTCATGTTTTACTTTATTTTTTGTTCAAGTTTGTAGGTGATATATATTTCCGATTTATTGATTCAGAGTTTATTCTCGTTTTTTACTTTAACGACCAGGGACCATCTGTGCTCATATGAAGGGACCATCTGTGCCCAATTCATTTTAGCGGATTTTTTTGCCCGTTTCAGGGCGGCTTTAATTTTGTTTTCGAGAGTGAGTCCTGCATATTTCTTTTCTTCTTTTTTTGTATGTGTGTGTCAGTATTTTTTCTTTGCAGATGTTTTCAAGTCCGACATTTGGACTGAGTTTTTTGCTTCTATTCCTGTCCATCTCCTGCCACTGGCCAGCATGGTGAGACTGTGCGTTTTTACCTTGGAGGTCAGTTCACGAGATGGAGAAGATGGGCTTCGTTCAACCATTTTTGCCACAGTGCCAGTCAACACTTTCCAGTCCGCGCTTTACCGGCATTGTCGTCTTAATGTATCCAACTGTCCTTCTCCGCTACTCAATGAGTTATTTAGCATTGATTGGGCGCAGAATCTGGCCTCCTTACCGACGATATCTGATCACTCTCTGGTTTCCTCTATGATTAGTGCGGCTCAGAGAATTTTGGGGAGGCCGCGAGACAAAAAAGATCCTGTCACCCCGGATATGCTGAAAGCTCTCACGGAATCCAAAATAAAAGGATAAGTCGCCTTCCCTATCAGATTTGAGAACATTTGCAACATTCACTGTTTTGTTGTAACGAGCATTTTTGGCCGGTTCGTAGGCTAGGTTTGTCTTGAAATTTCAAGGTGTTACAGTGCATCAATCTAAATGAAGTTTCATACATCATCGTATACATCGAGAAGATTATGTGATGAGTCGGTGATGAGGGTTAAAAAGAATTCCGTCGCGCCGTTCTAAAAGTAAAAAAATTTGGAATAAAGCTGCACTTACAATAGACAGGTGGTGCATAAGAAAACAGGTTAGTTTTCAGGATCGCAAGAAAGAAAATACAACCAAATTCTAACTTAGGTTTAGGAACTCTGGTTTTCTGTTAAATGACTTAAAATATGCTGCTTCAGGAAAATATTCAAGAATGTGAAAAGGAAAAGATCAACCAGATACTGCACAAAAGTGGTTGCAATCATTAAAGTGTCTACGACGAAAAAATGTTTATTATGTTAACTGAAATAAATGTTACTACAAGTTATAACTTCTTTGGAAAAAATTACGTTTTGAGCAAAATGTGATTTTTTTAGAATTTTTAAACATTACATTTCTTTTGCACACCTGTTCCGCTGAGCACTAAATTTTGTAAATTGACAGCTCATGTTTGCCATCATTAGACATAAATCAGTAATCTAGGATTTGAAAAAGAGGATTTTATTCATGTAATTCCTTTCTTAGGGTCGCCAGTGTTGTTGCATCTAATCATGGCATGTTTTACCTTTTAACAGCTGTTTCAAATATTTCTAGAACTCCACACTTGTTTACTTGTATCTAATTAAACGTGTTCCTTAATCAACCTCACAGCTCCTTTGTGTCCGAGAGGCTTCCGAGAGAAGACCAAGGCAAACGCAGTGTTTCGCAGAGGCTCTGGTAGTAATGTGTGCTTTCAATTACGAAAATAAACGTTTTTAGGTTATGGGCTCTAACATGTGTGGTAGTTAATAAGAGCTTTTCATTACAAACCTAAAGTAAGAGTTCAAATAGGGTTTCACAGTTTAGGCATTTTGAGAAGTAAGGCTGCATGTATTCACACAACTTGGCAGGTTCTCCAGAACTCAAATGTTAGCTTTAGACAACTACACATGTCTGTTATAAGATGCCTCACTAATCAAATCAAAAAAATCCTCTTGAATCATACGACTTTTTTTAAATTTTTATTTCTCTAACTTATACCTGTAATGTTGAAAAGAACACTGAGCTTTATTTTTAATTAATCAACTTAAAAAAATTTGAAGTCACTATATCCCTCCAAAAAATACTTGACCAGCTTTCACCGTAAGCATTTCAGTTCACACTATAACACTGTGATGTTACAACGTATCTCATTTGAAGCTTGGATTATTTTTTCAAGTTATTTTTGACATTTCTCTTACCTTGCCCTCCCCCGATGGGATTCACTCTCATCCGCTGATGCAGTCTTCTTTGACGTTTTTCCTCTAGTTCTTTTTTAATTCTATAGAGTTTATCAGCTAACAGATGATAATATTCCTCCTGTGTAATTTATAAGCAAAGTGTTTAGCTTCTTGTCTACATGTACATCTTATGATCTACTTACAATAATTAACACAAACTGCTGAGAATGAAACAATTTACACCAATTTGCTCAAACTGCTTTGAATGAAAATAACTTTTTTAGACTTTGCAACTCTAGCATAATCTTTAACATGATTGCTTTGATGGCTGAAAACATCTAGCTGTCTGTGCAATAAAACTGTAGTAGTTATGTGGACCCAGCTTTAAGACAGCATAGAAGTCTATTCCAGTGTTTGTTGCCATGACAATCATCAGCGAAATGTTTGCAAATGATCACTGAACTTTCTTTTCGGTGGTGTAATGATCACAGCAATCAAAAGGGAACAAGCCTTTACATGCACTTCATTCACCATAAGTATTACGGTTATGAGTCAGTCTACAATGTACGTATAAATCTCCATTAATTCAACTTACCCTACTATTTGCCGCCTCATACATATCCCCTTCTACCCTACGTGCATATAAAACAAGATTCCCCACGCGTGGATCTCCCAGGGCAGCTGGAGTCGGCACGATTGCTGTCACACTACAACAACAAAAACAATTTTGGTATTATACTTTCTGATAATTAGCAGTTGCTGCAACAGTACACATAGTGAGAGCAAATTAAAGAATAGGCTTGCCGAGAGTTACAGCTTTTGGCTTCATCTCATCCAGAATTAAAATGATAATACCAGTGGGCTGTTACAAAAAGTCGGGGGGCTGTCTGAGAAAACAGTGATTGATTATAATTGAGAATTGGCACATCACTTGCAGATACGTCGGGGCGTTTTTTCCATAAAAACGATACACTTACAGTTTATGAACGAGATGATTCCTGAGATCTGGTGTCACATGCTGATGCCATTCTTTTGGACCACGATTACCACCACCAGTTGAGCTGGAAAAAAGAAAATAACATCAGCTCTTCCCATTTCAGTGAAGACAGAAAACATCTCCATCCTACTCTAATTACAGCTGTTGCCATGGGTAGATGTCTACAGTACATCCATTAACTACCAATGAATCTTGAAATAAAATGTTTCTTATTTACCTTGTGGCAGTTGAGGGTATTTCACCGAATGATCTGTTATCTGCTAAAAAAGATAGAGGAAAACAAAGCTATTTAACAGTAATCATAGCATGACTCCTAACGATATCCATAGATTGTCATGAGCAAAGTCTATGAGAATTAAATATATATATTTAGCCACAGCTAAAAGCGAAGCTCCCATTGATAAATTTATAACTTAAATCAAACAATAATTTTGTATTCCACAAATCAGTTAACTTAAGGGCACATTCATGTGACTTTTGAGGGAAAAGCTAAGTGATTTTGGAGTGAAACAAATTTTGTATCGAGTTGATATAGCCTTATATGTAGACCCAAAAAATAGTCTTCGGTCACATTTAAGAGCAATGATGGCTCTTGATCACAGTAGATAAGGCGTGGAAAACAAATTCTTGGAAAACAAATCAGACCGATTTTTTTGCGTTAGACAAGTTTACAAATTCTTGCCAATAAATCTGGGTGCGTGCAAACCAATCTTTTTAATTTTTTTATACACCACATCTGAGGAGAAAGGGTACTATGAGGCGCTGTTTTTACCATACAGACCTCGGACAAAATGCAGTATTTCACAATTTTGCAAGACAAATTGCATTCATTCAACATTCAGGACCATCGAAGCACGCGTGGACTTTTAATTAGCGAAACCGTTCAAAAAATTTCCAAAATCACCTATACGGCCAGCCGGTTCTAACTTTTGACAAGCGCCAAATGTGCGAAGAAATTTCAAAAGAGTTACGCTTCAACGTGATAAAGAATTCATTGAGTCTATTTTATATTAACGGTTTTATAACGATGTGTAATCTTAAAAAGCGTTTGATACGCTTGGCATTTTTAGTACTCCTGCAAGCGATGTTTATGAACGGCTGAAAACAAACGGCAAAGCGATGAAAATTGCACTTTTGAGACTACCAAATATCAATAAAGAAAAATAATTCGATAGAACACTTACAGAGACAACAATTTTCATTCACGAAAACAAATGAGTATTTAAGTGTGTCTAAGAATCCTCAAGTCTTTACTAGTAAGCTTAAAGTTTATGTTTTAAGCCGCCGGTTTCCCGGTGTTGGCTGTTTTCAAATATGAACTCACGACAAGAAAATCGTTCAAAGCTTTCTTTCTACAGCCAAAATTACAACTAAATATTCTTCGGAAAGTTTTTTCTTTCTATTTACGGTGAATTAATATCGACTAAAGGCTTTTTAAAGTTCTGTAAGCTTAAGCTTATATCAAACCTCATACGAGGTCAGATCAGTGTCTCAGTCAAATCTTAATACAAACGTGCATAAACTAGCTTCATAAACTGCGCCGCTGGACTTCATGAAATTAGATTTAAATACAATAATTACTCAGGCTTACCATATTTCGAGATGCAGCTCCTGAAAGCTATCAAATAAGGCAAGGATCGCTTGAGCCTTTATAATTCTCGTACGCATCCAGCAAGGTGAAAAACAAAAACGATGCCATCCGAAATCGGATTATCGGCTTTGACAAGCGACGTATTTTTCAACCAAAAACCCAATAAACAAACCAGCCATGAATAAGAGAACACTCTTGATAGCAGCTGTATTTCATTTTGTACATCCAGTGGAAAAAAGACAGTTAAAAACATCACAAGTTGACTCAAAACTCTGTCAGCTTCAGCTGTCAAAGTAAACAACTTTCAAGATGCTGCATAAATTTTACGCATGAACACACCTGTCAAATTTTAACCAATCAGAGCATAAAAATTGGACGTGGAGCGTGACCAACACGTGATCATGGTAAGAAAAGGTCTTCCCCGCCTGTATTTTAAAAAAAACTGGCTGAATTTTTGCGTCTGAAGTCAGTTTGAAATCAAAATCGTAATAGTGCGGGGCGATACTGACATAAACACAACATATTTGAATTTAAAACAAAAATAAACGTGAACCTGCGATCATTTAAATAGGTCGACCCCTGAGCCCGCGATACGGTCAGGTGATAGAGGTCAGCGGATACCCTGTTTTGACAGCTGTCAATTGATGACAACATTGATCTGCAATCAGCTTTCTCCTGGGCTCCCAAAGTAGCTAGAAAGTGTGAGAGTAAACATTGGTATGCCTGTGGTGCGGACGGACGGTCGGTCGGTTGGTCACGTGATTACCAAATTTTCTGGGATGGGTAGATTTCCTTAGCTATGGGGCTCCGCCCACGCGCGCGCTTCGCGCGCGCGTGGAGCTCCGCTATAAAATGTACACAAAGAGAAAAATATCTGATCTTTTACCCAATTCTCTCAACTAATTCTTCAAGGAAATGTATGGAGATCAGTTTGGAGAATTTGTATGTGGATATTGGGACTTAAAGGGTTAAAAGACTCTTGGTGGAGCTGGAAGTTGGATACAGATACAATCAACATAAAAACAATACTCCACAAATAAGAGGAACAAATTTGCAACTGCAAATTAAAGAGCTAACCTGACATTCCTAGTGCAGAGTCTGATCTCATCATAGAATTAGTAGCTGAAATCAAATGAATATGTTCTTAGATCACTGCATTGTAAAATTAGTCATTTCACTATGACGAAGACGCAAGAATAGTAATTGAAGGCCTCACATGAGGCGTACTTTTTAAGTGTTGATTCCTACAAAGGAAACATGATGCTGTTTTAAGGAAACCAAACAATATTAAACATCATGCAACAAGGCAGTCAAATGTCTAAACTGACAATGTTGCGTCAGTGTCTTGCACTTGTTTGGCCGCAGCTTTAGAGCAGCACCAAGAAATTTAGAGCACATATGAACGGTTTCTTAAGGATCGCAACCACAAGTCAAAATATTTCCCATTTTCAGGCCTGCTTATTTTTTATCAAACATAAGTTTTCATGTTTGTCTTCACCTCAAAGGTACATGCAGCAATAAAAAAAACTCTCTACTTAGTACTCTACCATTATGGTATAAATGGGAAGATATATATATATGTTGTAGTTAATTTTTTATCTCAGGTAATTTTTATTCTTCTTTTGTTTTAACTTCATTAGCATACATTATCATACCCAAAAACAAAAGAAAAATAAAAATTACCTGAGATAAAAAATTAACTACAACATATATATCAACTAAATGTTTTTTACCAAATTGTTGCAATCTTGGCTCTCCATTTCTCAAGGTTAGTCCAAGAGCTTCATAAGCCCTTTCCATTCCTTGAACATTTCCCGTAACTCCTGCTGTAAAAGAAAACTTTTACTTCAGAAATTTTCAAAAGAGCAATAAAACAGAGGTTTTGGTTTAAAACTAAGCACTAGACAAAACACACCAGTCACCTAAGAGTAGGTAGTAAAGAGAACAAAAATTTGACTGTACAATTTTCGACACAACAGTAAACAATCTGTAAACAATAAATCTATTATTTTATATTTAAATAGAAGAACAAACAAAAACAATGTGAAAATCAGAGAATTAGTGCATTGAGACCACAATATATATGTAAATTAATATGTACAATACATGTCTGTGTTAGGTAATTATGGGCATACTTCTTGGAAAAACAAGCACATGCAGTTATTTGTTTCAAATACACAGCTGCAGGTATATAATGCATAAACAAAACTTACAATCAAAAGCTCACAACCTTCCAAATTTACCCCTGTCCCCTAAGACAAACTAGGCATTAAGTTGCCAGGGACAACCAGGAACCGCCAGATAAGAGAAAAACCCTGACTAGACTTGCAAAAAACTATTTTTTGGTATTTTTTGAGGGTTTTCATGTTTTGAATACAAAACTACCAGTTATCAAAGCGGCTGGGGTGGGTACTGGCATTTAATGACAATATAGACAATAACAAATACCTCTTCTATTATCTGATGCATGCTTTAGAGGAAGACAAACTGGACAGTCCTGCCTGATGCAGTTTTTCCAGTGCGAAATGATTTGTCGAGATGAAGCACAATGGGTAACTGCAGGGTCAAAAACAGATGTACACTTTTCACTATGTACCACAAAAACCTTCATAACTTTGACAATACTTAGAACAAATATCATGTGTCTTTTAGGTGGATACCAATAGCATTGCAAGGATGTTTGGCAAGGCTTAAGTGGTCTATAATGTGGTTAATGGAACAACAGTTAAGAAAAGGATAATATCTCTTTTCTTACCAAAATTCAATGCAGACTAAAAAGAGAAATAACATGTATATAATAATGAAGTAAAAAAAAAATGATGTTCAATTATTTAATTTATGAGCAAAAACATTATTGATTTACATTATTACCTTATGCAGTGAGCTTCGCAAATATTATGAAGGTATACGTAATTAGGCCTAAGTATATGTATCTATTAGTAACTCAGCCACAAATTCTAAAAACACTAACAAACCTTGGCATGTTTTTCCTGCTGTACAAGTTGTCATGTGGTTCAAAACATTTTTCATTGTTCGACAGTGGGGTAAGTTGCAAGGTTTTACAGCACCATTTTGAGCTTGCTGTTCCCGCCTCTGACATTTATGTGCATGAAGCAAAAAGACAAGATGCTGTATCAATCTTCTTATCTCTGGGTCAGCTGTAGGAGGCTGAGCCAATCCTGACCCAGGCTGAAGGAAAAATAAATCACCGCAAATCAATTAAAAGTATCACAAAGCAATTCAACATAAAAATTTCTAATAAAACAAAGACCTCTCTAAAAAGCAGAGTGAAAATTATGCCAATCCCTACATTTAATCGTTTTTAAAAACTAAAATACAGCAGAAAAAGCAACTAAAACAGGGAAACTTCAAAACCTAAATAATAATAATAATAATAATAATAATAATGGTTAATTTATTCAAAGCCTGTCTACAGGGTAGTTAAATATACAAAGAAATTTTGATAGAGAAGTATACTTCTAGTATACTCAGAGTATACGGTATCAGCAATTTACTGATGATAAGTATACTTCCAGTATAACCCTTTTGTACTGCATGAATTGCAGCACACTCTAAGTACTTTTGATGTAGGAGTGCTTTTCTTTCTTTTGCAGTAGGAAATAAGTATTCTTCAAATCTACTACAGCAGTATAACTGACGACATTGCTTTATTTAAAGTAGCTATTCTTCCTTCTTTTGCAGTGGGAAATAAGTATACTTCAAATCTACTGCAGCAGTATAAATTAATGACCACTAAAAGGCATAACATTGTACTAGCTACTGCTCTTTCTTAATGGAAACATTAATTACATGTAACTGTAATTTAAAATAAATTGTGCAAAATGCCTCAAAACGGATGTAAATTAAGAGTATCTGAGTTCCCTTCAATGGCAATTAAAAAGCAAATTCAGTTTCGTCCTTCTCGATTCTATTAGCAAGTCTGCAAATGAAATTGACATTAGGACCATCACAGAATTTGATAGAAACACACCTTGACATAATATCTACAACTGAAACTGCCACAACTTTTGTTGCTTTCCTTGCAACAGCAATGTGACCTACACTGGCTGGCTTTGGTAAACCTATCCTTTGAAAGTTGGAAACTGTGATCACGTTCAAAATGACCTAATTAACAGCAACATATTGCCTTCTATCACAGGAACAGTGACCTTCACACTCTGAAGGACTGGCACAAGGCAAGGAACACTTCAAGAGGTATTTACACACTCAGGCGATTTAAAATAAGACAGATGTGTTTCTTGGAGACAATTTCTGCTGTGTCAAGTTATCTGTGGCACAGTGACCTATACTCTGAAATTGTAAAAAAACAAAACAACAACAACCCTAACCGTTTCTTAAGATTGCTGACTCACTTTTATAAGCGCGGTTAAAACTGCATGCTTAAAATACAGTGTAGAACCCAAATTGTGTTTCTGTCCTGTATTACTATCCTACCTTGTTGTGTTTCATGTCTGCCATGTGGACCAGAATGAGGCATCACACTACAATAATTAAAAGAAAACTTTCTCAGTTAGGCTTGTTTCAAACGTCGTGCTACTGCCGTGCTAAGCTGGCTCGACTGTAGCTCGACTACAGCACCACACTAGCACGACTTGGTTTCAGACGTCGAATTTAATTCAGTCGAATAGAACGGCTGTTGCCGAAAACAAAACACAAAAATAAAGAAACGCTAGCAAACTTTTAAATATATTCTAATGTATTTATAATTTATGAATTGAGTTCGGCACGGCGGTAGCACGACGTTTGAAACCAAGTCGAGCTACTGCCGTGTAGGCAGTAGCACGACTTGGTTTCAAGCGTCGCACTACTGCCCTTGCGAAATGAATTCCCAGCTTTCTGGGAATTCCTAGGAATTCTTGAGAATTCCTAGGAATTCCCAACAATTCCCAACTATGCAAATCAGCCTTCATCAAATAAGCTTGGGATTCTTGAGAATTTTTGGGAATGGCAAATTAGGTCTCACTCTAGGCTTGGAATTCCTTGGAATTCCTAGGAATTCTAAGTTTTCCAATTTTAGAAGCTTAAGAATTGTTGAGAATTTCTGGGAATAGAAAAATTCAGGCCAACTGGGCTTGGAATTCCTGGGAATTCCTAGGAATTCTAAGTTATGCAAATTAGGAATTCAGCTCAGGGATGTTTAAAAATCAGAAAGACTTTAAAAATTGTAGAAGATTTCCTAGTCTTTTCTTATTTTTTCACATTTTAATTTTAAGTGATTGCACTGAAACAATTCTAAACTTATAATACAGAACATACTGGTGATGTATACTTCTATACTTACATTTTTATATTCAACCCAATTTTTTTACCTAATCTGGTAATGCTGACATGTGGCGAATGCTGTTCACAAACCTCCAACCAGTATTTGAATTAAGATAACAATTTAACTTATCTAAATTACATTATTACAGCATATTACAGCAATAAATATTTAAAGCTGTTACATGTCCAGTACACTTTCAGTGCAAAATGCTGTCCGAAATGAGAAGTCTCGTTTTTAAAAATATGAAGTGCATTTCCACTCTGAAATGTACGTTTATTATCCACATACTCCACGGAAATTAGGCAAACGCACAAGACATGGGCTGTCTTGATTCCCTTCAACCCTTGCATCAGGAGTGTAGTCAAAAGCATGGCAAGCCCGGCCAAGCCTGGAACAACGGCCACAACACGTTTTTCGTCGCAGTTCTTTGATTGATAATGTGGTCCAACATTTTCTTTCCCAACTTAAAAGAACAACGTTAAGTTTACCTCTTGCTTTTAACACTTCAAATGCGTTGCTTCATCTTAATTAACGTTGAAAACAACTGCTATTTCGACCCAAACGGGAACACGTCGCAAGATTAGCCGCCATGTTTTCTTGTTTCCCACGCTTCCACGCGTGCCTTTTGCACATGCGCGATTTGATTTACTTTGTCACGTGCGACTTTTGAACCAATAGAAAAGTGCCAAATGAACTTCCGTTGAATAGTTCAAATTCACGCGGACTTCACAAGCAACGAAGTATTTTCGTAAGAATGTTATCCATGTTATTTTCGAGACAAATTGATCAATTGCGAAGTTTGTGTTCACATAAAGCATGTTTGCAAGTGAGTTTACTCAGCTGGATTAATGTGGAAAGGTATGTTTTCTAATAACTTTGCGTAAATAAGCTTATAAAGTTCAAAGATGCATGCAAAGATATGCCATTGATCAGATCCCTTTTTGCTGCTTTTTGTTTACTGCAGATCGAAATAACTGTACTCTTTGTTGCAAATAGTCAGTGGAATACTCTGAAAACTGTATGTGCTGGCGCTACAAGGTTAAAGCAGACTTGTCAAGACCAATGTTAGATAAAATAGGAGAAGAAATAGCATAATAAGTATAAGTTTCCAATGGCTACTTATACAAGTTAGAAGCAATGAAATTTCCAGTTAATTGATAAGGACTTGAGACTTGAACTTACATATAAAATATTAGAATACAGCCGGTAGGTTTGTTCATTTGAACTTTAATTCATAGTATAAGTTGCATATAAGGTTTTATATTAAATGCTTCTGGTACATGTAATCTTAATAATCGCTGCAATAGTAAGGTCAAAAACAACTAGCACTAGCACTCGCCTGATGTGTGGACCTTCAGTTCAGAAGGCTGCATCGGCGACATTGGAAAAAGCAGTCATTTAGCTTTTTTTCATATTCATGCACTGTATTAATTATTCGAAGATGTTTATTTACACGCATATATGTAGAATGTGGTGATGTGTATGTTGGGTAAAATAAATTACGAAAAAGAGAATGTTCAGCTGATGTTGTCATTTGGTTAAAAACAAACACTATCTATAGATTCCACCAACAGGGTATGTTTTTATATATATTTTTTCAATCATGACTAGGTATATGTTACTTTACATTATCTCACTATCTAGAGATTCCACCTGAACAGGTTATGTTTTACTTTTTTTTTTCAATCATGACTATAGCAATAGTTTACTTTACACTACATGTATATCTATGTGTAAGTATATCTATATCTAAGTTTATTCATATGTATATAAGGACTACAGTCATTATACTGAATTACTTGATTCCTACTTCACAAAAAGTCATTGTCTTAAATTTGATTTTTTGAGGTCACTGTTGTAATTTTTGGAACATTTAAACGATCAGTGCAGTGAAATTTTAAAGTCAAGTTAAAACAGAAGAAGTATTTTTTGTTAACATGGAGAGCTATTTTTCAGTTATTGCTGGAATAAACATTGTTTCAGTTTTTGTACATTTGCCTTATGGATTTCTGGTTCGGGGAGCAAAATAGCAACTTCTAGTACTAACTTCCTTAACATAAGGGTTTAAATGCAAATCAGTTTTTGATTCGAATATCCCTTAATTCCGGCAGCAGGTCGATTTGTTACATCCCTATTGACCTAGCTATTCCAAGCTATTCCAAGCTATTCCAAGGAATTCCTAGGAAATTCCTAGGAATTCCTAAGAAGTAATCATTCTGTTTATATTCTTTCAATTCCTAGGAATTCCTAAGAATTCCTAGGAATATTTTCCAAGCCAACTGATGGGTGAGCAAAGCTTGGAATTCCTAGGAATTCTTAGGAATTCCATGTTCCAATTACCGTGAAATTTCACACCTTGATTCCTAGGAATTCTTAAGAATTCCTAAGAATTCCTAGGAATAAATTCTTAGGAATTCTCAGGAAAATCCTAGGAATTCCTAGGAATTCTCAATTCCATTTCGCAAGGGTGCCGTGCTAAAGTCGAATTTAATTCGATCAACTGAGTTCGACACGGCAGTAGCACGACGTTTGAAACGGGCATTAAGCAGTGGAACTAAAATTATAAAAGTTCCATTCCTTCACTAAGTTTCAGCTGCAAGAAGCATGGACTATAGGAAACATGGGTTTCGATTTAAGTTGAATCACTTACATTGAAGAAGTGTCCTGTCCTTTCTGGTCAATTCTGCAGCTATATTTGTCTGGAAACACTATTTTGATTCCGAACACAGTCTAGCCTCTTCCATGGAACAGGATAAACACAGTCAATGTCTTGGTAACCGAGCGTTATCGAATATGGGGTGGGGGTAGGGGTGCGGAATTTTCGAACCGCAGGAATTTTTTTTCTTTATCAAATTCCTTGTATGAATTTTTTTTAGGCCTTAGCATGAATATTTTTCTACGGTGGCCCGTAAGTACTTTACCCATTCCTTCGTCGGCTGAAACTTGGAAAACCTTTAAAAAAAGGCTGTGTCAAATTTTTCAAGCTGATATGTCAAGCGAGAAAAATCCGTATTTTGGAAAGCATCTTTTTGCAAAACAAGATCGACTTCGTGTACGAGACTTTGCGACTGGTAAGAATTCATCTTTTACGGGCTTTGCCATAACAAAGAGTTTTGCGTTTTTTCTCGGAAATGCTATTTTATAAAAGCAATAGAAAACTTTTTTCCTTTGTTTGCATAGCCTGATGTAAACACTTGAGGGGTTGGGAGAATTCTTGACAGTAATGTGCAAACCCTCGAATTCGTAGCCCGCGTCTCGGGTTTGCACCGCTGTCTCGAATTCTTCAAGCTCCTCTCGTGTTTCTATCAGGCTATGCAAAGAGTTGCAAACACGGAAACCGTTTTCTATTGCTGTAAAACGTAGAGGCGAAAAGACAAAAGCAATGGTTTTTCATTCGTGTTATGAAGTCTTTAATGAAAAATAGCACTTAACAACAATCGTGTAATAATATATACCAAAGTACAAAATGTAAATTGGAAATCTAAATAAAATTACAAAGGCATCCATAGGTAAAACATCGTTTGAACCTTTCAGTCCTAGCAAGCGGCAAGATGTAAATCGTGGTGACCCTTGTCTCGTGCATGCATACGCCTCATGGGGAGAAGATCATTTAAACAGTGACTGTCAGTGGCGGGTTACCTTCTTCCATAATTCCAAACTCTCTCATGGATAACTAACAATTAATGAATGAGGCTGAGTATCTTATGAAGAATTATGGAGATCGAGGAGGGTGTTATCCGTCGAGGCCGTAGGCCAAGGCGGATGACACCCTTCGAGATCTCCATAATTCTTCATAAGATACGAAAGCCGAATTCAATTATTGTTTTATTATTCATTCAAAATAATTTTGTAATAATTTTGTAGAATAATAAACAACTTTCTTTTATTTTACCACGGTCAACTCATCAGGACTTAAAAACACTATTTTGGAAAGTTCAAGTAAACGTCGACTCGTCTGTTTAATATAAGAAACAACGTACGTTGCAGGTTGGATTAGGACATTTCAGTTTTTATACGCACTTCCCCCACCCCCCTCCCACCCCCTATGGAAGGCTATCCTATGTACTGTTGTTTTTTTTGTCGGCACCATTGAAGATTGCATCCGAGGGGTTCAAAATATTGTTGGCGTCTTAAAATAAGACAGAGGCCGCCTTTTTTGTCTTTTATTGCTTTGGGGAGCGGAAGAGAAAGGGAATGTCCAATTTCATTTTCAGCCCCCCCCCCCCCCCCCCCCCCCCGCTCTGCACTTTTTATTTCGCTCCCCACCGCTCTGGGAGTGAACTTAGCAATATAGCCATACTTTACTGCACGTTCACAAAACCTATCTATCTGAGAAAAGTATTTGCTATCATAGGTACAAGGCCCAGACTTCACTGAATAGCATAACTGAAAAAAGAAATAATAAGGCTATCAAATAGTAGTGTAAGCTCCTGTAAATAGTAACCGTAATATTTGCAAACTCTTAAAATATATATTCTAGGGCTAGCCTTAGAAATCACATGATCGAAATGCATCAGATGTGTGTCCCAGTTGCATGGCTTCTCGTTTATTGTTACTCCCAATAACTTGAGTTCCCCCTTCCTCTCAATATCCTTCATGGGTTGCTTTCTTAGTATTTCCTCTAATTATAACCACCATTTCCCACGTCTTTTTGAGGTTTAGGGTCATTCGATTCTCAATAGACCAGCGTTGAATATTCTGCAAAGATAAGTCCGCAAAGTTAGACCTTATAGGGGAATCAGTCAACGTGATGTTAACAACTAGTATACTTCACGAGAAGGTTCTTGTTTGGATATACAGCCATGATGTCATTCACCATGATGGAAAACAAGACAGGACCGAAAACTGGGCTGGTAAGCAATAAAATGAGCTCTTTCCGGCCCCCAGATAGTGCCAAAAATGTCACATCGGAAACCCACACCGGTACGGACCATCCTGCCGAGTCAAACCCAAGATCGTCTCCCAAGGAGAGGTGCGGCTCGTGGATCCACAACACTTTGACAATGTTGTAACGTCAACTTATCATCAATAAGAGGACAGCAGACACTTGATAAAAAACTGGCGTCAGTTTGAAAAGTTATTAGAGAGCTTTAGACTTGAGGAAGAAAACAAGTAGGAGTACGAAATTTAACGTAAAGTTTTTTGCTCGTGTTTTTTTAAAACAAGACACCTCGGAACTGCGGCTTCATTTTGTTTTCACCCATAAAGGGTTATCAGTAAAACGCGGGATCGGGGTCGGGGTCGGAGTCTTCTTTTTATTAAAGCATGCTATTTTATGGTTTGGGTTAGGGTTAGTGTCAACCATAGGGTTAGGGTTGGGGTTGGACGTAGAGCGTCACCAACGTGTGACCATAGCGAGAAAAGTCAAAAGTAACTGTCTTCGAATTCCCTCCGCTGCCTGTAAAGGTGGCTGAATTTTCGTGTCCGAGGTCAGTTTGAAATCAAAATTCTAATATTGCTGCTTATTAACACAGCTTATTTCCTATGCATTTTTAAAAAAATAAACTTGAACCTGCGATCAACTATTAACTTGTCAGGGAATAACTTCAAAAAAATACTCGACCTCGATGGGTCGATACAATTCAACAGCAATACGCGCGAACTGAATAAATTATCTGTTGTACATTTTCAAGGTTCTGCTCAACTTACACAATTTAACTTTGATGAACATAAACTGTACCGAGCCGTATCTTGGTCCGCTATAGAGAAGCTATTTCATCGTTCAAATTTTAAAGTTTAAATCCCTGAAAGAGTTCTCCTCACTGAAGCAATGTGTAAAAGGTTTTCAAAGGTTTCACGCCGGTGAAGATGTACGGCCTGACACCCCTTGAAAGTTTCTATTTTGATGCCTGCCAGGTGATACTGGTCGGCGGACACCCTGTTTTGACAGCTGTCAATTGATCACAACATCGATGTGCAATATCAGGTTGCACCTGGGCTCACAAACTAGCTAGAAAGTGTGAGATTAAACATTGGTATCCCTGTGGTGTGGACGGACGCTCGGGAGGTGGGGCGGTGTAAGGTCACGTGATTACCGAATTTTCTAGGATGGATCAGGATGGATAGATTTACTTAGCTATGGTCCTGCGCTTGTCAAGTCAAACAAATTTTTCGCCCGCACTCACTCACTGAATCGGTGACTCTCGCCAGGTTTGGATGAGAGGAGGAGAGAGCCCTCCGTCTGCATGGGAGGCTACAGAAGTCTTTGGGAAAGTTAACTCGGTGACGACGTTACAATGATATGGGCATCCCTGTGTTTTGGGCATCACCATTCCCAAAACCCTAGTGATATGGGCATCCCCTTCTCATATTACCTTAGCGATTTGGGTTAGGGTTAGATTTACAAGGTATGCCCATATCAGTAGGGGCGATTTAACGGAGGGTTTTTTTGTGTTGGGTTTTGGGAATGGTGATACCCAAAACCCGGGGATGCCCACATCACTGTCACAGCGAATTAGAGCAAACTCGGCAAGAGAAAGAGTTTGGTTTGGACTTGCTCTTTTCCACGACCCTCTCTTTTTCCTACGGTTTGCCTCCGCTAAAAATTGCTCACGATCTGAATGGAAAAAGCCATGTGGTCATTTGGCATTTACATGCGGTATCACAAAAACACACAAGCGTTTAAAGATACTTTTCATTGTTCATTCCATCGAAAGGCAAACTAGAAACTGCAGAGAATTCGCTGACATAGACGTTTTGCCTCTCTCCATATAATATTCGATTCATTTACAGTTCAGTCATATTTCATCAATACGTTCTCAAGCTATAAATTAGCTCATTACGTCACATAATAAATAAATAAATTCTAAGAATGAATACAATTGAACACGATATTCGATTCTCACCAAGAATCAATACTTTTGATTTCTAAGCGGTCAATAACCGCAATAAAATCGAAAGATGAACTAAACAAAACTTACTCCTATTACTACAATTACAAAATAATACAGGATAAAAACAACGCTAAAAAATTGTCGGCAATAAAATTACGATTTTATAAGCAGAGCCTGCTATACATATTGACAAAGTTGCATCCACGATTCTATCCAACATAAATAATGATAATAATTAAAAACCCGGAGGCCACAGACTAGTTAGCAATTATCGCTTTCTAAATTTATTAAACAAACCCACTCTTTTAGCTAACTGTGATACTGCTTTATACAATAATCTCTCGCCTTGCGGTCACCCCAATAATACGGACAGCAGCTACATCCCAGGCAAAAATAAATTACAGACATTTGACTAAAGAAACTCCCGCTACTACTGACTCTCGCTAATAAGTTAGTTTTTGACAAGTTGAATACCCCCGCCCCCCATGCAATGTCTTTAACATCAACGCGAACCACTGTGTCCGTCCCACTATTTGGGAATTGGTTTCCGAGGAAGCATGGTACGTTTTTCTCATCTGCGCATGCACAGCCCAGCCCAGTGATCTTTGAGAAAACACCACTGATTTTAGCTGGGTGTCAGGAGTATTAAAAGCTGCAAACATCCACCAAAGAAAACTGACAATCTTCTCACACACAAGTCTCACTTTTTTGGTCGTGTTCTTTGCTGTTTTTAACCTCGACGTAAGTTGGCTTTGCTTTTGGCGCGTAAGATCGGAATTTGAGCATTCTCTGCTCATGCTCGCTTGTTGATGATTTAGTTTTGGGTCGACGCTGCGGTAATAGCGGCTCATCGCTTTCCTCAATCGACGAAACCCCCTCGTCTACCTGAAATCGAGACATAAGCGGCACCCAAGGGCAGTCCTCTTGGTCAAGAGTTGAGCTATCCTCGATGGACGGGGGTGGCGGTGGAAAGTCATTTGAATCACGACTAACACGGTTCAAGTCTTTCTCCTCTTTAGGAGTTTCAGGGATCAAAGGATCTGTTGCCTGGTTAAAAGGTTCGTGTTCATCGACTGTATTCGCCAGCGGATGATCTTGAAACGCTTTCACGAATTTTGGGGGGTGCTCGATAGTGACAATATCTGAAGAAGAATAAGGCCGCGCTACACTTCGGGGCTCTGGTAACGAATTTTGCCGAATCGAGAGACTCGGCGTTGATCTCTCGTGACTGAAATCCACTGAGACGGACTGGGGAAGAGGTGGTCGAAATGAACCGGAACTGCTACTACTGGTACTTTTACTTCCGGAAGTGCTGTTACTCCGTTTGACGGTCACGGCAGCCTTGATTGGCCCATTTCTTGCTCTTGTCAACACTATAGGTGCAGGGCGACCAGCCTCCGCGGTGTCTTCGGTGACAAAAAACAGCGAATTGCTGGATGTTTTGCTCTCTCGCACGGGATCAATTGTTTGTAAAGGATGAAGGTTCTCGCACGTGCATTCGACTCTAGGCGTAAAATTGCGTTTCTTTCCCCACCCTAAAGCTGTGCTTGTTCGCTCGACACTTAAAGATTCGTTTTCAAGGTCAGAGCGTTCTCTCTGATCCTCTGACTCGCTGAAAGTTATCAAATCTGTGCCGCACGGGGGAGGTGTAGGGAGATCCTCGTCGCTATCATCGTCAAATACAGCGGGGGCCTCGGGCTGAGGCGGCAAATTAATATCGTCTTCAATAGAAATAAGAACATTTTCTTGGTCAATTTCACTGTGCTTCAAACCGAAATTATCCGTCAC
Organism: Porites lutea; assembly: GCF_958299795.1. NCBI lineage: Eukaryota > Metazoa > Cnidaria > Anthozoa > Scleractinia > Poritidae > Porites > Porites lutea. Next base: position 26,750,545 of record NC_133209.1, on the reverse strand, counting down.
GTCGCTTGCTCCATCCTCTTCGTCTTCATGGCGAAACACCTCGTTGTGTTTCGCAGTGCTTTCCTCTTTATCCAATTCAGTCTCCGTTGTGCCGACAGTCTCTCCATTATTCTCCTCCTCATTGTCAGACTCCGGTGCCGAGGGAGGCTGGAGAACTATATCCGGGGCTTTCGATGAAAGAGTCTCTTGGTGAACTTGTTCCGGTGAGTCTGCATTGCTCCGACCAGGAGCGGGCAGCGGGCTGATGTGATCCCATGGACCTGCAAAAGGAGGCCAAATGAAATGGGGTCTAAAAAACGATTCTTTTATGGGGGTTATACCCTGGTTATATTGTTAACCAACTGCCTCGCTATAAGGAAAGGTTGGTCCCGGGGCCATCTAACACAGTCATTTTAAGGCTGAGCGAGAGAATGGGTCGGTGTCGGGTCGAATTGCATTATGGCACTGTTTTACAAACGCTTTCACTTTCTTCTTTCTTCTTCAGGAATCTGGGTCATAATTCGTTCCGCAAAACAGGCCCATATGTAGAGAACTGGAACTAGTTAGAATAATATCGAAAAGGACTGGCTCTAGCCAAGATGATGTAATCGCAAGATGGCGGAAAACGCCACCGACACGTATTAAAAGAGTTAGAAGTTTGGAGTAATTTGTGGTTGATTTAGGCGTGTAGTCTAACAAAATTGGCGACCCTGCCAGGACTTGTAACCCGACGAAGATGAAACACTGGATGGAACGTTTCTGGCGATCGATTTTGGTATGTTTTTGAGCCTATTTGTGTCTCTCATCGCTTTGACCACGTGCTTCCACTGCCCGCCATTGTCAATCGGAAACATCGGAACTGAGGCCTTGCCGATGATGGCAGAAGATCTTCAATTGGAATTACAGTCTAGCATCTATGCCGCGGACTGGAGCTCACTCGAGCGAATGGCCAAGTTCTTCAAAGTTGAATATGAGGGAAAAACAAAATTGTTTGTGGCGAAACGTGTTGCTCTACGGCTCGATGATGAAATTGAAAAACTGAAGGAAGCCGAAGTCGTGCCGTACCTCAAGGACGTAAAAGAAATGCTGACAGAGAAACCCCATGGCATCAAGAACGATGAAGAAGATGGTAAGCCAGTTCTAAGTGATTCAAAACCTCCTCCCGTGGCGAAGGAAGATCCTGTTCAAAAACTACTAGCGACTAGCGCGTTACGTAGACAGTTTAAGATCAGTGGTCAAATTGGGGAACCCGAGCAGAAAGACAAAATTAGTTTTTCTTCCCTTATGCGTCAAATTCAAATGGGGTTGGCCCAAGGTTATGGCGAGAGTGAAATTGTTGATGGTGTTATTCGCTCAATTACACCTGGCATGGTACTTAGGAGTTACCTCGAAACTTACGAAGATTTGACATTGGATCGGTTAAAGAAAATTCTCCGTAGCCACTATGGTGCAAAGAATACATCAGAACTCTATCAAACACTGGCATCCCTATGTCAGAGCCCAAAGGAGTCACCCCAGGCATTTTTGATGAATGCTCTTGATCTGAGGCAACAAATCCTGTTTGCATGTGGTGAAGAAGAAGGTGAAATATCCCTACAGTATGACTCTGGACACATACAACGTCTGTTTCTTCGGTCAGTAGAAACTGGTTTACAGGATGAAAGTATTCGTGCTAAGATTCGCCCATTCCTGAAGGACTCAAATGTGACAGATGAAGTGTTGATGCAACAGATGAGCATGGCTACGTCAGCAGAAAAGGAAAGGGACAAGAAGCTTAAGAATAATACCAAGACCAAACAACCACCATTATCAGTGTCTGCGGTATCTGATGGCCCACCTAAAGAAAAGGAAGGAGGCAAGAAGAACAGCCCTCAGAATGATCTTCTAACAGCTATAAGTGCAATCAAGTCAGAAGTCGAGGCATTGAAAAGCGAGGTCAGGAAGAACAGCAATCAAAGTGTACCTCCAGGCAAGTGGCCAGAGAGAAGAAGACCACCTTTGTGTTCAAGCTGCCTCGAGAACAGAAAGGAATATTGCAATCACTGTTTTAAGTGTGGGAGCGAATCTCATCTGGCAAGGGGATGCAGGAAGCAGTTAAACAGGAATCGACTGCTCCCGCGAGACAGGAAGCAGTCGTAAACCCACCAAAGTCTCACCAATGTAGCCACTGTTGTAAAACCGGAGTAGAGCATGGACAACTTAAAAGATGTAGTCAGTGTCAGAGTGTATGGTATTGCACCACGCGATGTCAAAAGGGACACTGGGCTGAACACAAGGTGTTGTGCCAAGCAATAAGTCATCTTTCTGAGGCGAGTACAAGTAAGTCAAAAGAGTTTGTAGACCCAGCCTGTGTCAGTCATTTAACTCCAAGTGAGCATGCTAAAGTTATTGGCCTTGTTGGCAGGAAGTGTATGGTGAAGTGCTTGCTCAATGACTATGAATGTGAAATGTTATGGGACACTGGTGCCCAGGTTTCAATAATATCAGTCGACTCTGTCCAAAGATGCTTAGGACAAGTAGCCATTAGACAGTTGTCAGAACTCTTGGAGACAAGCCTTAGCCTAACAGCAGTGAATGGGTCTCAAATACCCTACATTGGGTGGGTGGAAGCCAGAGTTATGCTAACTCCTCCTGGTAGTGATAGCAATCAAGAGGAACTGTTAGTGCCTTTTCTAGTGACATCAGAAAAGTTGGACTGTCCCATTTTGGGATACAATGTCATTGAAGAGTTAGTAAGTCAGGACCAGAATCCAAACCCAACAATTTACAAGAGTTTCCCTGGAACAGATAAGACAAAAGTAGATGCCTTGGTAAATTTCATTCAGAGTTCAAGTTCAGATGCCATTTGTAAAGTGAGGACGGGAAGGAGAGATGTGGTGATACCAAGGGATAGCATGATAACTGTTGGCTGCCGTGCAACTACAGGACCAGTAAACAAGCTAACACCAGTACTGTTTGAGCCAAATGAATTGGCACAGTTACCAGAGGGTTTAGAAGTTAATGGAACTTTGTTAAATGTCAAACCAGGAAAGTCATCTAAGGTACAGATTGCTGTACACAATGGGACAGACCATGATATTCTGCTTAAGAGTCGCACCCCGTTAGGAGTCCTTCAGGCAGTCAAATCAGTGACAACAGCAGATGTTAGACTGAGTGAATGTAGAACCCAGAATGACCAGCAATATTTTGAGAAACCTAAACCTCAGGGACCCACCACCCCTGCTGAGCAGCAAAACAAAGAAAATGAAAACCCACTTCCGGCAGTTGATCTCGGTGATTTGGATCATGACCAGCGGACTGCAGCTGAAATGATGCTGAGGGAAGAGTACGAGTCATTCTCATCCAATGAAGAAGATATTGGCTGCATCCCTGATCTGGAAATGGAGATTAATCTGCATAATAACCAGCCAGTGCAAAAGAAGTACACGTCAATTCCTCGACCACTGTATCCGGAGGTGAAACAGTACATTGAAGACCTTCTGAACCAGAATTTCATCACTGAATCCAAGTCCCCATACTCCTCTCCAGTTGTCTGTGTTCGCAAGAAGGATGGGTCTCTAAGGCTATGCATTGACTATCGAGAACTAAATCGCAAGACTATTGCTGACAGACATCCCATTCCTAGAGTCCAAGAGACCTTGGATAGCCTTGGCGGAAATAAGTGGTTCAGTGTACTTGACCAGGGTAAGGCGTATCATCAGGGGTTCGTAAACAGGGACAGTAGAGCAGCGACAGCATTCATTACACCGTGGGGGCTATATGAATGGGTAAGGATCCCATTTGGATTGATGAACGCACCTGCGAATTTCCAACGGTTTATGGAACGTTGTTTGGGTGAACTAAGGGACAAAGTGGCTATACCGTACCTCGATGACATCATAGTATTTAGTAGGACATTTGCAGAACACATCGAGCATCTGAGAACAGTATTGCGAAAGTTACGAGCACATGGAGTCAAGTTGAAGCCGCGCAAGTGTAGTTTGTTCAAACGCGAGGTCAAGTTTTTGGGAAGAGTTGTGTCAGGTGATGGTTACCAGATGGATCCAGGGTGTGTACAAGCTATCGAGAAGTTAAAGGAAGTAACACCCAAAACTGTTGGTGAAGTAAGACAGCTTGCAGGAATACTAAGTTACTACCGAAGGTACATTAAAAACTTTGCTAAAATTGCGAAACCGATCTATGACTTGCTTACCAGCACAGGACAGGATGGACAACAGCCCTCAAAGACGCCAATCGTTTGGGGAAGAGAACAGCAACTAGCCCTCGAGAAGTTAGTGGGACACCTCAGTAATCCACCCATTATGGCTTATCCAGATTTCTCAAAAGCATTTACTCTCCACACCGACGCAAGTAAAGACGGTCTCGGGGCAGTGTTGTACCAAAACCAGGATGGGGTCATGCGAGTTATTGCTTATGCTTCACGAGCGCTGTCACCAGCTGAGAAAAAGTACCACCTTCACGCAGGAAAACTTGAGTTTCTTGCTCTAAAATGGGCAGTGACTGAACACTTCCGTGACTACCTTTACTACTCGCCAAAGTTTACTGTTTTCACTGATAACAACCCCTTGACATACATCCTAACATCAGCGAAACTGAACGCCACTGGTTTACGGTGGGTTAATGAATTAGCCGACTTCCATTTTGAGATCAGGTATCGACCAGGAAAAGCCAACGCAGATGCTGACACCTTGTCTCGTATGCCAATCAGTTTTGAGGGCTATATGAAAAGTTGTTCGGAAGTAGTTAATCAGGATGTTCTGGATGCTGTCACATCTTCAGTCCATGTAACTAACACCCCCCAGACCGCCTGGTTGTCATCTCTCACCGCAGTACACGACATGTTAAAGGAAGAGCGTGTAGACATTCCAACTCTGCCACGTGATGAACTTGTCGCAGCTCAGCAAGAAGATCCATCAATTGCTCGTGTTTTACAGTTTATTCAAATTGGAAGGCGTCCCACCTATCAGGAAAGGCAGCAAGAGACAGCTATTGCCCGACAACTCTTACACGAATGGAATAAACTGTTTATTGCTGAAGATGGAATCCTTTATCGGAAAACTGGGTGTGGAGACAAAATGGTTTTACCCAAGAAATACCACAAAAGGGTGTATGAAGAGCTACACGAAAACATGGGGCACTTGGGTGCCGACAGAGTAGTGGAACTAGCTAGAGAACGCTTCTATTGGCCGTTTATGAGAGCAGACATCACCCATTATGTCACAAAAGTGTGTCGTTGCCTGAAGCAACGTAAACCCGCAACTCATGTCCACGCACCACTTCAGCCTATCCTCTCCACAGCACCTTTCCAACTCGTCTCCATGGACTATGTTCATCTCGAACCAAGCTCGGGTGGATACCAGTACATATTGGTAATCATGGATCACTACACCAGATTTGCCCAAGCATACGCCACCCGGGATAAGTCTGCGAAGACCGCTGCCAACAAACTGTATAATGACTTTATCATGAGATTTGGGTTTCCAGGAACCATTCATCATGACCAGGGCGGAGAGTTCGAAAACAAACTCTTCTACAACCTTGAGAAACTGAGTGGGATCAAACATTCGCGGACAACCCCCTACCATCCACAAGGGAATGGGCAGGTTGAAAGGTTCAACCGAACACTTCTATCAATGCTGAGAGCCCTGCCAGAGAAACAGAAATCCCGTTGGCGTGACCATCTCAATAAAGTAGTCCATGCATACAATTGCACTCGCCACGACTCTACTGGATTCTCACCTTTCTATCTACTATTCGGTAGGACGCCAAGGCTACCCATCGACCTAATGTTTGGCTTGAAACCTCCAGAGGGATATTCTACATACCCTGAGTATGTTAAAAATTGGCGAAGAGCCATGAAAGAAGCTTACGAACTAGCCTCCGCTCATGCAAAGAAAAGTGCAGACATGGGGAAACAACAGTATGACAAGAAAGTTAGACATGCCACGCTACGTGAAGGAGACCGTGTTCTTGTGCGAAACATGACGGAGCGTGGTGGCCCAGGAAAGTTACGCTCTTATTGGGAGCAAGAAATCCACGTTGTTACTCAAAAGAGGGAGGATATGCCAGTTTACGAGGTAAAACCAGAGACTGGTAATGGAAGGACAAGAATTCTGCATCGCAACCTGCTGCTACCATGTTCCTTTCTACCTGTTGAGGTACCACCTAAGCCATCCAAGGGTCGTCGCACGATGCCCAGGACAACCCGAAGACAGCAGGAGCTACAAGAGAACACAACCAGAACCACTGATGAGAACATCCCTGGGTTAACACCTGGTCAACTTCAAGAATTTTACGAGTCTACGAGGAATCATACTGAAGACAATTGCCAAATTGTTCCAGAGTTAGATGAACACGACACTTACCCTTGTCAAGTTGATGGTCCAGGCTCAGAGGGAGAGGCTGAAGACACAGAGCAACCAAGTGGTGCGTTCGATGATGAAGCTGTAGATGGTGTACCTCTAAGACAGTCACAGCGCGTAAGCAGACCACCCCTCAGGATGACCTATGATGCAATGGGACAACCCTCCTTTCAACCCAGTTCCACAACAGGAATTCGCGGCATCACAGCATCATATCCACACCAGTTATGGCAGCCTGTCCCGGTATCATGGATGGTGCAACAACCTGTCTTTCAGCCCTTCAGTTATTTTGTACCTTTCCCAGTACACGTTCAGCCGATGTATCCTGTGCCTGCGTGGCGTTACCAGCAAGCCTGGTGGCATTAACTTGAAGAGAAAGGAACTGATTTGGACCAATTGAAATTACGTTCGTTTTAGATAAGACGGATAAATGTTTAGTATAGTATAACTCACATGTCGTTCGTTTTAAGAGGTACAACCTTGTTTTATTAGGAGATTTTTTTTTTCTCGATCTCTACATGTTCTTTGTACGGGCAAACAATCGATATAGGCGCGTTATCGAACAGTACAGTGCAGTAAAGATAACACAGTAACATTTGGGCAACTTAAGCGAACATTCTGGCCTGATCAACCAGGATAACTTTGTTGACCCAATAATGAGATACAAGAATACGAGGAACTGTTACACGAGATAACCCACAAGAGACTATGGTCTATCCGTTCATGTTGAGGACAACATCTTTTTCCAGAGGGGGAGAATGTAGAGAACTGGAACTAGTTAGAATAATATCGAAAAGGACTGGCTCTAGCCAAGATGATGTAATCGCAAGATGGCGGAAAACGCCACCGACACGTATTAAAAGAGTTAGAAGTTTGGAGTAATTTGTGGTTGATTTAGGCGTGTAGTCTAACACATATAGTGCGATTTGAAATGGACGTCTTTGAGCACATTATTGGGCATTGTTTTTGCCTGACTTTGCAGGCAAATGTTCTCATGGATATTCTATTATCCATGGTAGCATCAAGGCATATTAGCCCTTTCACTGCCAGAGTGTTTGATGGAGTTTTGTAAGGTGACTCTAACTTTTGAGTCTATGGACGAAATCCTATGATGTGACCATTCAAATGAAAGCTCTCTGCCTGAACTTTCACACAATGCTATTTGTTTCTCAAAATTTTAGAAAATGAAATTTTCCAAATTTGGTCGAAATTTGCCTTTGGCCACATTTGGCAGTGAAAGGTTAAAAGGGATCTAAGGCCTCACTTCCGGTTGAAGCGCGTCGCCCAACTTTGCTTAAGCTTTCCATTTCTAGCAACGAACGTTCATCGAGTAATTTTCAAGTGAAAGGACGAAATGTAAGATTTCTAACCTGAAGATGTCTTGAGAAGCTGGCAGTTCATCTCTCCTGGACTGACACATCTGTTACTGGAGTGACTGGAAGAAATGACCAAGGACAAGCCAGGATGAGTACATTGGGAATGGTGTGCCGAACACGAAGGAGAGATAAGAATATTCTCAAATGATCGAGGACGGGTTCAGATAAATACAGTACCATCAAATGGTGAGAAACCAAAAGGCGACAAAAACGTTTACAGTTAAATAACGATGATAAAGAACACAAAGAGAGAGGTGCAAACAGGAAGACTACTAGCCAGCAATGATTTCTAATGACGAAGGATTGATGATCGAAACTAAAGAATAGTGACAGAGAGTTACACTATTTCAAAAAGCCACACAGCGGACTAGCCTGATGGAGTTTTCTTCCGATAAACGCATCCTGCGACAATTCAGGAGATTGTTGTAAATCCGTCATGATGAACCATGTGCCTGAACTATTTGACAGCTACCTTCTTTAACTACCAGAAGTTTCAAAAATCGCCGGAAATTTAATCGACGGCAGCGAAAACTATAACTGTTCGTTGAATTTTTCTTACTTCAGAGATCGCATATTTTTTTAAACCTTAGCAAACCCTCAAGTTAAAACTTAATTTGCGAAAACGTATCAGTCATCACTGAAACGTAAGCTGCATGAGAATACTGTCCTTAATAAACTAGTGTTATATGTGCCCTATGATGTATCAATGGAGTCTGAATAGCATTCTGAAAAGAAAAGATGCATATTCTAGGATCTACCCTCGGGCTGCCAGAGACATTTTTTTTTTTTACGCGGTTTCCGGTTACTTCTAGATTAAGTCTTGCCGCTCGTCTGGCCGACCGCCGCATGAACGCGAGAAAAGCAACTGCTACCTATGGTGCTTAGCACCCAAAAGAAGAGAGAATTGAATCTTACAAAAGAGAAAACACGTAAAGAAGCACGTACCACGCGCAATCTTGGCTGGGATTTCTGGCCTCCAATACCCATGCGCGGAAAAGCTGCCAATCACCAAAGGTCATGTTCATGATTTGTCCCAGTTCATTCAGGTCACAAGCAGCCAACACTTTACCGTTGATATTGTTCTCTGTTATGGTGGCTTGGTAAGTGGAAATCTGTTTCTGGCCGAGGCCCTCCAACTCAGCTACCTGAAAGGTATAGGTTATATTTTGGTAAATTTGAAAAGGTGACCGTGTAAGTACAGTCGACTCCCGATAACTCGAACCTTCAAGGGAAATCGAAAAAGGTTCGAGTTATCGGGAGTTCGAGTTATCGGGAGTTCGAGTTATCGGGAGTTCGAGTTATCGGGAGCTCGAGTTATCGGGAGTTCGAGTTATCGGGAGCTCGAAGAAAATACCCTGGAGTAAGGAAAAAAACAGTTTTTACTGCACAGTGAGTATTCTAATCACATTTAATTGTAAAAACGTTGAGTGAAAACTGAAAGATACTGTTAGATTACAAATCAGAACGTAAAGTAACAAAACGTTGCCTAAATAGAGCATGCATTTTACTTTTTGAGAAGTAAAGCTATTTCACGTTAGATTTGTGGCAAACAACATCAGCCTTCACTATCGATCCACTAGTAAGCTATATGCCTACAGCACGTCAATGGGAAATTCAAAATTCAATGTTTCGGAGGCAGTACACTCTTTTTTCCCGACTTTTGAGGGCTCAAAACATGGTTCGAGATATCGAGGGTAAAATTATATAGAAATGATCTGAGGGGAAACAAAAATTACTTCGAGTTAGCGGGAGTTTCGAGTTATCGAGGGTTCGAGTTACCGAGGGTAAAATTACAGTAAATGTATGACGGAAATCCAGGGGAAATCGATTTTGGTTCGAGTTAGCGAGAGGTTCGAGTTAGCGAGGGTTCGAGTTATCGGGATTCAACTGTAGTAATTTGCCAGTAAGCATAGTTGATGTACAACCACCAATAAGAAAAGAGGGCAACCTAGTTCCCACGGATTTTCTTATCCCCACCCATTTCCTAAGGGAAAAGCCCGGAAAACAGGGTTGGAAAGTGGGATCTTCCTGTTAGCTTAGTGAAGAGCCCCTCACTAAAAGTCCATATACTATGACTACATGTTGCCTTTTTAGGCGGTGGCCACTTCATGCTCTCGCAGGATTTTATATAGAAGGGGCCGCGTGAAGAGCAAAATAGAGCCCCGGCGTAAAAAAAAGGTGATGATAAAAATGGCGAGGGAACACTAATGCGTATTTTCGATTCCTCTCGCTTTGTTCTCCACTCCGCGCTTCTTCCCACTATTTTATTACCAGAAAAACGCCCCTTCTCGTTAGTTTTAGCGATCATTGCAAATTTATGATCTTTAGATCGCTTTTACGTTCACGCTTGTTAGTAATACCAGCAATTCGAACAAATCAGTGGGTGGTCAGGTGCGTACTTTCTGCGGAACGTTGGCGATATAAAGTTAGTGTATCAAGCGACGTTTCACACTCAGGGTTGCCACGGACACCTGAATTGCTTAGGCCACTGTCAACCTTAAAAGACACCAGTTCTCTAACTCACCAGTTCGATTGGTCTTCATTTGCTTTTCTCTAAAATAACAGCCCACAACGCTGCCCAAGGTAAATCAACAATATACAATAAGTGAAAACCTTGTGCAAATTTTTCTTTTAATTTTACTACTGACCTGCTTACAAACATCCTCGATCGTTAAAGTAGCTATGTCCGGTTGCTTGTTAGAACTTGACGTGGCGCCGACCTAACGTTGGGAAAGAAGTATTAGTACAGATAAACTGAAGAATTTCTTCTCGTGGATTCTTTTTAGCCTAAGACAACAGCCGACATTTCGCGACGCCATGGCAACTGGTTGCCCAGCAAAGGACGTCGAGGGAACGAGCGCAGAAATTCCACTATGTCACCGCCCAGAAATGGGGGGGCGCTTCTGATTGGTCGTGACGCGAGGATGACAAATAGATCGAGTTTTTGAAACGTCATTGGAGTCTTACTGAAACTGCACGCCCGAGCCCGTTCCAGGCATTTAACAATTAGAGACCTTTAGATTCGAGGACAAGGGGTGGCTACGAGGACTCGATTTAACTAAGATTTAACTTTTAAGTTTTTTCGGATATTCTTACAAAACACCTCGGAGAGCTTCTTTTTACTTTTTTTTCACCAGCTAGAAAAGTGAGCACGGTTATTTGTATTGGAGGATTTTTAATTGGTAAGCACGTGATCGAACCAAGATGGCTGCAAACTATCAGCGAGAGTATTCTCCATACCCTAATTTATTATTACCTCACACTTATATCTTGGACTCCTCTATTTACTTAAATGGGACGGTGACCAACACGAAAGCCTCGGCTACTTTGGTCACTGTGCACATATCAACAAACTTGTATATTATATTTATTTTTCATCATTTGCTAACCCACTGATTCTGTAAGCCATCATATACTGTATCAACTTGAATAGCGCGAAATAAACTTGAACCGTGAACTTTGAAGGTGGTTAAATCCTCTCCTGAGCGCAAACTGTTAAACTTATAATATTTGATAACTTGTTTCCGCCACCACGACATTCTCGCTAAAATTTGAACTTTCACGACGACTATCACGTTTTCCCGCCAAAATGACGCTGGCATGGTTCACGCGCGCGCACTACTTAGTATTAAGAAAATCTCGTCCCCGTAGACTAAGAATCTAAATCTCTCTATTTTCTGTCGCGTAAAATGCAATTTCTTAATTACCTGCAATGCTGGGTAGCCCTTTCCCAAGCTTCCGGTGTCTGATTTATTACCAGTCACGGAACCTCCGGACTGCAGACACTCCACCATCTGTCTTCGTAAAGACGGATCCAAATGCACGGTGCACGGCAGAAAGCGCCGTACGTCGGCCGTACTAAGCAGCGGAAAATGACTGGCAAGAAACGTTTCGAAATACACTGGATCTCCATCCACTGCGCAATCAACTTCATTGATCACAGGCATGGCGGACAACGTAGCTTCATAAAGATCTTTCAAAGAAACATTGTCTTTCAGGCGCGTGTTAGTGTCTTCAATAAGAAGTACCAGCCATGAGGTTTTGTAGGGCCATCCATCTACAACACTCACCCAGGCAGCAAGCCGCTTCCACGAGTATTCAATACCGCGGGCGCGCAGCAAGCGGCACGTCAAGGAAATAATATTCATAAGGCGTTTTACACCAAGAGGATTTACCGTTTCGTTATCAGCCAGGACTTGAGCAAGATCCGTTGAAATCCTGTGCCTTTCCTCGAGCTCCAGCTCTCGGTCCAGGAGCTTTTGATGATCCAAACAACGCTCTTCCTCTTCTCGCGAAGGCTCGTACAGCATGGAGTGATGCAACTCTAAATCCGGGTGCATACGACTCGTTAACCCGCCATTGCAGTTGTGCAGGTCACGTGATATTCTCTGGGGTACGCTACTTTCGGTACCGTAATCCAGCATCTCCCCATCCCACTCTAGCTCGTCTCCGATGACGCTCGTCGACATCCTCTCGGGCGCCGCCGCCGCCCCCGATTGCGAGTGTATCTCACCTCTTAGTTCCTCCAGAAGGGTGACTACCCCAGGGGGTAGTACACCGGTATAATTTGTTTTGGGTTCAGGGAGGTAAAAAGGAAGTTGAACAATGCTTTTGAGGTAATCCGAAGCACTGATGTGCGACTCACGCAAGATACTGCTGAAGCTTTGATCGATAGCGCGTATGATGACCCTCGGGTCTAGAGCCATTAGTATGATAAACGGTGCCTCAGGGTCAGTAAAAAGCAAATTGACAGAATCAAGAAGCTGCAGGACTTTTGACTGCTCCGAATTATCCAATCCATCGATCAAAATCACAACTCGGGTTTGATGTCTTGTGAATCCATCTACGCAGTTCACTAAGTCCGTCAACAATTCCACTTCTTGTTTAAGAGCATGTATGAATCCCTCTTCCTTTAGTCCTAGCTGAGTTGCTACAACCGAAATCCTCTTTTTCTGCGAGAAGACCAGCGAGTACAAGATAGAAAATAGCGTGGGTAGGTGAATCAGCACAGCCACACCAACAATCGACGCAGACGCAATCTCGATCCCTGTGATGACAGATCCACCACTCGTTCCGTAAACTTTGAAAAACACAACTCCTATTATTCCAAGCGCCACAATAGCGAGGAAGACGGTAAAGGTGGGCAGACAACAGCAGCAGCGTTTCCAACGCGCCTCAGTCATCGACGTCTCATCGTATTCCGAAGGTTGAGAGCGAAACACTCGATATAACCTGCTCACAAAAAAGCCAAATTCATTCTCGACGACATCGCATAAATTTTCAATCATTCCCACCAAGGAAGCTGCCTCGCTTCCGCTGCATGTTAATTTGCTGAAGTCTGTGAAAAGAAAGCGTACTGGCATGTTGGGTTTGGTTATGCCTGGACATGGAGGAACACAGAACACAAGCTGACACAACAATTTTACTGTCGACACCGCGTTTGTGACGTAACCGCCGATACCGCAGGACGGTTCGCCGCGGTTATAGCGTCTGTCTGCTATATATGCGCACAAGAATAGAAGGTAACATGCTAGAAATATTCCGACGCCGACACCAATTCCAGCAGCGAGGCTAACAGATGCTGAGAGAACAACACCAATAACTGTACATAACACCAGAAGAAGAACAAATATGAAACGAGAAAAATGAAAAACCGGCCTCAAATCTTGATGGGCAAACTCGCGCATCTCCTCTGTAACAAGACAAGAGAAAAAGAGACAGTCAGCTTCTCCGGACTATAAAAGGTCAGGGGGGAGGGGGGGGGGGGGCGGAGAGAGGTAGGCTCTGGGTATAGCTGAGAGGAAATGATGCATCATTATGCTATTACGACTGAGTTACAAAAAAAGTTACCTAGCGTGCTTTCTTTAGGCAAATCCGGATTTTTCCAATCGAACGCAAACACTCCAAAAGGCGCATTTCGTGCGCATCGGTTGACCAAAATTCCATGTTGCAGAAAGAACTGGTTGGCGAAATTTCTGAACGAAGTCTAACTTAGACCGCGGTTTAGGAAATCTTTGGATCTGCAGATCTCTTCATTAGTGGGTCATTCTTAGAAGACAAATGTTTTTCCAGTCTACGCCATATGCTCTCATGAAACTGTTCACAATAAAACGGTACTAACATAATAGCGTTTGGCAAACTGAAAATGGCTTAACTGAAAGGGGGTTTTTGTTAAACACTGGCTAGCCCTTTAGGTCTCCCATCCTCACCTTATTCCAACCGCCGACATTTTAGAGGATTGGAGTGGGAATCCGATAACAACTTATTTTTACTGATGTCATACATCGTGGCAATAAAACTTTTTTCAAAAATTACCTTGCAGTCTGCGCAAGACAAACGACTTGCCGCTTCCCCAACGGGCATACATTCCTACAGTCAGCGGCATTGTGAGCGAAGGCTCACAGAGAACGTCCGCGAGGGCACTGGTGTAGATTTCGTATCCCATGACTTCTTCGCTACACTTTTTTCCCGGAGTAAACAACCCTGATAAGAGGCAAGAGGAGGAGAACACTTGTTAGAACGTAAAGAAAGAAAAAACATGTCTATGTAAAGCCAGCCATAAAAACATGAAAATGAGTTCACCCTTTTAAGTCCCCATACTGACCAACATCAATTTTCTCCTAACAATATCTATATGTTGTCAAGAGAAATGGTTATGAGAATTAATCAAATGATCACTAAAGAGAAAATGCTTTGATTTTTTTAATAACCTCTCCCAACTTATCTCCAAGGAAATGTATGAAAGTTAGTGTGGAGAATTTGTATGTGGATACTGGGGTTTAAATGGTTAATGAAATCATCCCAATAGTACTGATAAGCTCATCCGGTGAAAAGAGACTACTATCTTCGATTGCAACTACGTTTACAAACAGAGATTGAAATAAAAGTCAACTCTCTCTTAACAGACACCCCCTTATGCCGGGCCACTACCTAGAACGGGCATCTAGAACTGACCCTGCCGATCTTAAGTTCGCCGCTCGCCACACAGAAGTTAGGCTCGATTTCATCCGCTCTCCTAAGTCCGGTCTGTAAGTGCAGGCTCATTTTCGTGAACAGCGGTCGGTTATTGAGCCTACACGGCAGTCGCGCGCGCTGAGGCGCGCTCTACTGTCTCAAAATAAATAAATGAATAAAAAAAAGAAATACGAGACTGCTCACGGTCTGTCGTTTCCTTGACTCTCTATAAGGAAGACACATGAACAGAGATAAAATTAGACATTTTACCAGTAAACTACAACAGCCTTACCAGTTCCAAAGATTTGTGTCAATAAGCTATGCTTGTGCTGCCTGTCAATGTTGTACGGAGTTTCCCCAGCTTTGTTCGGCCGATAAAGAAGACGAGCGTCTTTTGGATTCCTCAACAGAAGCTCACAGATCCGTCGGTATCGTCCTCGTACTGCGATGTGGACTGCGGTGTCTCCTCGCTTTTGAAAAAACAATATGTTATTAACATAAATAGATCACACGTCATGTCTTTCTGGCTGTCGGAAATGGAACAAACTGTTGGAAGAAGAGAAATGCCTTAAACGTTTTCATAACACTTGACATTTCTCACTGTTCCCTTTAGTTGGGTGGAGCCCCAAGTAAGGAATAAAAACCGCGATTTCCTTATTTGGTTGGTGTAAACATTGCAATTGGGGTCTATCAAATACACATGCATAAATCTTTGCAACAGCCTGGTAACGTTATGAACCTATCGCTTGTCGACGCGAATGTGACAAAGTGGGAGTTTTGTTGGTAAATAAGGAGCTTAACCCTTTAAGCCCTGACAGTGATCAGCGTCAGATTTCTCCTCGTAATTTCAATGCTTTGTAACACAGATAGGGTACGAGAATTAATGACATATCACACAAGTTTGATTCATATTTTAACAACTTCTCCCTACTAGTTCTATAGGAAATGTATAGGGAGTAGTAAATGAGAATTTTAATTTTGATATTCGGTTTTAAAGGGTTAAGCATAGACGTCTTTGAGGACGCACATCAACGGAAGGTGACTATTTGTTTGCATTCTTGGGCAGTGGTTTTGACCGAATTTTCGAGAAAATTGCCCCCTATAAGAGTAAAGACAATATGAATAGTGTCGCAGTGCATCAACAGGGAAAAGACCTGGCTTCCGATTAACTAGCGTCGGTAAATAACGCCTTTTCCTTAAAGCTACAGTAAAAAGATCAACAAAATACGTGCAACTTGCTTTGCAACATTGTTGCCAAACGAGCTGAATAGCGATGTTGCGCGTTTAACTACCTTCTTTCGAACGTGTCTTGCAGCAAATAAGGTTGCAAGATTTTTTTCGTGGGTGGTAAAACGCGCCACATCGCTATTCAACTCGTTTTACATCAATGTTGCAAAACAA
Organism: Porites lutea; assembly: GCF_958299795.1. NCBI lineage: Eukaryota > Metazoa > Cnidaria > Anthozoa > Scleractinia > Poritidae > Porites > Porites lutea. The sequence goes on along the minus strand of NC_133209.1, from coordinate 26,734,473 downwards.
ATTGATCGTTTTTCGTCGCCCATTTTACTGTACCTAACTAAACAAGGAACTGGTCCTGTGGCCTCGCTTCTTACACACTTGCTTACGATCGGGGGACCAAATACGGGAATACGCGCAAAAGACTTATGCTGCGCTCAGTTCTGTTATATACTGAAATCACTCACCTTATCAGCTACAGCTACACTAGCGCCCTTTTCCAGCAGAAGAGACACGATACCAGTGTGTTTCTTCTGTGTTGCTCTAAGGAGAGGGGTCTCACCGTCCTGCAGTGGAAAAGAAAAAAATAATCAAGACCTCTGAGGCGAGTAAATTGCCCTGGATATTTTAAATAGAAAGCTTCTTTTATGTTTTCAAACAGCGCAATTTAGGTGAAATATATGATGTATTACAATCGTTACCCTCTTATTTTAAAATATCACCACCAAGGATGAAATGTCATTGCACATCCTAGTATTGATATTTTGTGAATGGAACTCTAGAGCCATGGTATTCTTTTAGTTGCTTACAAAACCAAAATTAAGATTGTTTTAACGTTAATTTTGCGCAAACCTGGTCTTCAAAGTGTAAAATAGCAGAAGGTCGCCAAACTGCAGCTTACCTTGTTCGTCGTTTCTGTGTTGGCTCCGGCGTCAAGCAATTCTTTGACAATCAAGATGTGGCCCTTTTCCACAGCGTGAAATAACGCTGTCTTTCTTTCCTGAGTGGAGATAAAAGTCGTATCAGACTTCATTTCTTACAGGTGATATCAGAGAGGCAGTTTCAAGTCAAGCACGCAGATAAAGATAGTTATCTTTAGAATTCGTTCAGAATTTTCAGCTGAATTTTCGTAGGACACGGTAAAGTTTACCATAATTTTAAGAGCGACTTGACGTCAACAAAGCAGATGACGAACAGTTTTGTCTCAACAGTCACTACTTTCAAACTCGTATCACGGCAGTCGTGCGTTCAATCGCAGTTGGCATTTTACGACCTTGAAAAAGAAACACGCTACTGATGGTGTGTCATCGAGAAGAATGTTATCGATCAGTTCCTCAATACACTGTCCCATCACTCAGACGCTATCAAAACAACCACTGATTAGAAATATTTGTCTGGTTGCGCAACGACACGAAACTCTATCAAGACAAGTTTCGAGGAAAGTGTTTAATAACGATTCGCGAGGACGCAGAGGTAAAGAAGTTTTCGAAAACGATAAAAACTTCGTCAGTATACGTACCTTGCCTCCCCTCCCTTTAACGGTGACTCAAAGTATTTTTACAACTAGTTGTAGCTATACTAGCAGACTAACTTGAAAAAAAAATCTGAACTTATTCGATGAGCAGAATGACGTTATTTTCCGCGGATCATCAATTGCGTTTTTAGCCGACGTCACACGACCCTTCAAAATTTACAACCGCAACCAATAACATGCATTTGCTTTTAATTGATCAGTACATGTCTCGGAAGGTAACGTGTTTCAAGGTGACATACTCTACTTCAAGAATAAATCAGTCAGTGTAATGAGTTGGCCAAAAATGCCCAAAAGGAAGACTGAGCCATCGTGTACAACATAATAAAGAAACCACAAGAAAGTATTTCACGATTTTATCAAAAGACTCAGAATCGATCAAAAATTAAAACCGCCTCAGTGTGTGCGGTGTAGCCTCAAGCATCAACACAGCTAAGTATACTCCCCCCGATTTCATTAGAAAGAAAAAGAGCAAAACACCTTGGGCACCTCAAACGGCAGGCCAGAGGAAAAAAATTCATCCCAAAAACGACTGCTTGATAGCTTTGAATTCGGGATTTCATCCAATCCAATCAGAGTCAAGAAAAAACTTTACTGTTGTAGAGTTGTTACAAAATCTTTCCTATGATTACTGATAAGTGATGTTATAAAATCCATTATCCTTTTTACTTCAGGTCAATCATGGGGCAAGTAAATTATAATTTGAGTTTTTCAGTCCCTATTGAGAAGGTACAATGGAGTGTCGCCATTGACATACCGCCGCTGGTCAGGCGATCCTTTTTCTCTTTTTTTTTTTGCAGGTTGCTCCTTCTACGTTGGATGAGATGAAATCTAAAATTCTTATAAAATTTTGAGGTGGAGCACTCCACATCATACGTTACTTTGTAAATTTGTTATATGAAAGAGTTAATGAATTTGTGTTATAAAAGAAAGTAAAGTAAATATTTTCTCTACACAAACGGCACTCAACAATGAATGGGACTGAATACTAATGTACACACCGCTACTCTTCTTTGTAAGTAACACAACAGAATATTCAGGAAAGGTTTTACCTCCGGTAATTACATCAAACATGTAAACATTCTCCACAGGCAACCAACGCTTACAAAACCACACGTTGTTTCAGTGCTCTTGAGCCGAAAGTTAAGGGGCTCAAAATTTCGAGCAGGAACGTTCCAACCTTAGTAGAAAATTTTAGCAGTAGATAGTCCAAATGGAGCGATATAGGTAGTTAATTTGTTCGACTTTTCTCGCATTTCCTGTCACAAAAAATAAAAAAAAAACTTACGTTTTCACTTGGAAAAACCTTAGTCTCATCCGCTATGTCACAACCATCCTAAATGGTTTCCTCAGAACACTTGTATGGAAATACGTGTACAAATTTAGCTGCCTACAGAGCGTGACGCCCAAATATGAAACGAAATCAGATAAGTGAGACAAGCAAAGCCGGGCAGCAGAACCATAAACAAGAACAGAGCAAAAGTCCCACTTGAACAACGGACATTTCGAGAGCACCGTTACTGGACAACATTTTCGCTGAGACAGGCAGCGAAATCGCCATTTTCAACTGTGTTTTAGAGAAGGCGGATAGCGACCAATAATCTAAAGGGCGGTCAAAACAATACTCAGCAAAGTTTTATCTGTTTCTTCCACAGGCGGCAAAGATTTGATGATGCAATTTACAAGACCAAAGACTGACCTGGCGAAGTTTCCGCTGGTGTTCATATGAGTTGGTCTTCGCGCGGAACAGCGACGAAACATTAGGTACAGAAAACATTACTCTAAGCCACCGGCAAGCCACAGAAGTTTGTTCCCAAATAGGCGTTTAACTCACAAATCACTACTCTTGTTTGTGCCAGCAGGTGTCGGAGAGTGCAGTAGTGTAAATTTTAAAGCAAACATTCTGCATAGAAAATCGCACAGTCGTGCTTGTAATAGCCATAGGAGGTCACAATGCTCTGGACAAGTAAATAAACATCAGCTATTTCTTGATTTTAATGTTTTTGCTTGAAAGGGTGACCTACTTTAGGAAGAATTTGTCGATCAATAAGCGTGTTGACATTTCAGTGTTAAAGTTTATGCTATAAAACAGCCATTTACCCCATCCGCGGCCTCGATATCTGCATATTTACTCAGTAGAGTCCGAACCACCTCCAGATGTCCATCTCTTGCGGCTGAAATTAGGACGGTCTCGCCTTCCTGAAATCCAAGTGAATTGAACACTGTGTTAGAAGGAAGGAAAACGGGTATCTTTATAGAGCTTCACGAAAGACAACTATTCTTTCGTTCCACCTCATTATTTCAATCAATTAGAATTTTTTTAAAAAAGAAAGCAGAGAAAAGAGCTGAAACACGTTACAAAATTAGGACACGCAGATTTAAAATAACGGAAGATATCGTCGAATACTTTCGAACACACAACTGTTTTAAAATACTTACCATAAGTTACTCAATAAACACTAACAAAAGTTTTTTCTTGTCAAAAAGCATTCTCAAGTCACTCTAAACGCCAACAGAAGCCACAGAAAGAAAACAGCTTGTGTCCGCTCCAGGCACAAATGTTCACGTTCTAAATCACTATACCATGACATGTCAGATTTTATCAACTAAAATGTTCGCTATTAACAATGACAAAAACTACACATCTGTTATCTTCTTAGAATTAGGTACTTTAACTTAAGGCATTTTTAAACTTTTCATTGTTTTGCATTTTAATATGAAAACGCGAATTGCTATTCTTGGTTTACAGAGAAAGACGTTTCTGCGAACAATGAAGAACAGAGATTGAAAAAGACGTGACAGGCATATTTTACGAGGCTCTTGTGACATTTACGGCATGCAAGTGAGACAGCCAGTTGGTTCAAGAATCTCCCGGCATCTTCAAGATGTTCTTTATTTGCCTTACATCCTTTTCATTAAATTTCTTAGGCTTAACATAAGATAATACTATCAAGAAACATAAGGTCGGAAGATTTTAAGCAAGCTCCCTGAGCATTTTGTAAAAATCTTCTTCTCGCATTTCGATCCGCTGAGACGCTCGAACGTTCAAGTTTCATATCTATTCAGTGACTTTGCAGGAAAAGTAACGTCATCAGATTTATGTGGTGTCATTATTTTTTTATGACAAAAATAACCTGCAATAAAAGTTTACACTTAATTGTAGCCAAGTAATAAAATAAATTAATGAACAGTCAGAATCCATCAAGATATTCGCCATTTACGCCAACTCGTGACAAGAAAAAAACAAATTCAATTAAAACTGTAAAACTCAGCTGACAACTGAAGAGAAAAAAAAAACGGTTTGCGCACAACTTAAGATGCTGCTAACATAAAACACTCCCACCCCGGCCGGGCGTGAACCAGATCATGACAGTTTTATCTGTAGTTCGTCTCAAATTCAGTCGGCAAAGTCTCGTACCAACACCTGATGAGTTCTCGATTCAGTTGGCAAAGTTTTGTACCAACATCCGACAGGAGCCGATGAGTTCGACAATCTTCCAGGCGGGAAGAATAGAGATTCTGGGAACGATGTTGTTTCCGAATTCACCTCATTATTTTTACTTAGCAACGCGTAGAATACGACGAGCTCAACGTTAACGAAGCCTCTATAGATCTATCGATCACTGGTTTAAAAGTACAAGAGAGGAGTTTGGTAGCGTCCCCTTCATTGTCGGTTATAGTTTTGATCAGAATGTGTTGATGAAAAAACCGAAGAAACAGCCATGCAGAAACTGACAGACGGATAACAATTTAACTTACTTTGTCCGGCAAGTTAAAGTAAGCTCCCCTGGCGAGAAGCCGCTGTACAATTTCTTCATGTCCATGTTTAGCAGACCAGGCTAGCGCCGAGTTTCCTTCCTGTCAAGTGTGTGAGAAAGAAAAATGACGTTAGTTAGTCTATGCTAGGCTTAGCTAGTAAAATTCGAGCAACAGTGTAATCTTCTTTTCATTAAGTTGCAATGTTTCTTTTGTTATTTGAACTACGTTAACTGGATTTCGAGTCGGCGGAAACCACGTAAAAACCCCAGGGGTGGCCACTGGATTAGCTAATGTCCGACTTCCAAGGTTCTCAAAATCTCTTAATGCGCCTGCCCCTTGGGATAGAAAGGCCGCCCACCGCAGTTCCCCAGGAAAGAAGAGCGCAGTTGGAATTGACTGATGTATAATGAAACTGCTGTGTTGTAGGGAAATCTGTATGGTATGCAAGTGTTTGACTAAGCTAATGCATGTCGCTAGTACAGTGGCGAGAGCAATAGAAGTTACGAGTTAATTAGTCCTCATCATGAATACAGTTCTTAAACAAATGCTCTACCATGTCTTTCTAGGATGAAGAGTGAGGACTGTTTACCTGATCTGTAGCATTAATATGAGGATCTCGATCCAACAGATAGTCGACAACCTCCGTGTATCCACCTTTAGCTGCCATGATTAATGGAGTCCAACCTCGCTGAAATAACAAATAAAATTAAACATTTAAAACGACAAGCGGCAGGACTGTGCGGCGTCTTTTAATTCACTGCAATATATGAGTCCATGCTCTTATTAACCAATCACAAGGGAAATCAAAAAAAGTAGCAAACTTGTTTCCATGTATTTTCCCGCGTTTTAAGTCAGCTCTATGTACTATGGGAATGCTTAGTTTTTATTGCTTTCTTTGCTAGATGCTGGGATGTGATTGGTCTCTTTGGCGGATGCTGACTTGTGATTGGCTTATTTGATTGTTTGCGTCAGTTGCAATCGGCCCACAATCTTCGAATTTGCTGTTATGGGTACACATATTTGTAGCTGATAAACTGAGACCTGCGAGCAAATCCGAAGACTTTGTGCCGAATGCAATTTTTCTTGCCCCTCCCTCTCGCGTCCCCTTTTACGTGCCGCTCGCGCGTGACTTCGCACGAAAGCTTGCTTGCAGGCCAGAACGATCGTAGCCTGCGTAGCAGGCGCTAGGAAATAAATGGGGGCAAGAAAGAACGGGCGCGCGCGAGGAAGACACGTGTGTCTCCCTCGCGCGCGCCCGTTCTTTCTTGCGCCCATTTATTTCCTAGCGCCTGCTACGTAGGCTAGAACGATCGCAGTTCAGTAAGTAACAATAGCGACACTTACGTTGCTTGCAGTATTGACGTTTGCGTTGCTACTGAGAAGACTTTTGATAGCTCCTAAGTGGCCCTTCCTACAGCCCCAAACTAAAGCTGAGGTCCCAAACTACAACAACAGACAAAAAAAACCCAATTAACAAATATGTAAAGAAATCCTGGTACAGATCTCGCTTTATGCTTAAACAGGGCATAGGTAATTTCACGCTTTTCTTCAAATAAAGAGAGGTAGCAAAACAGCTCAGCTTGAACAAACAAGAAAAGATCGTCGAAAGTTTAAGAGAGAGAAACTTATGGAGACTTGTGGAAGACTCTCCAAGTTAAAGCTTCAGCGCAGGTAAGATGACTGCCAGGAAGTCCTGTTCCGCACATATAAAAAATGAAGACCCTCAGGAGCCTATGATGGGCTCCTGGTCCTATGACTGACCAAAATCATCAATTTTCTCAGTCCCAACAATATCAAATCACAATTCCGAGAAAAAGTTACGAGAATGGCCAGTCCACAAGTCTCATGTGCATTCTGACTTCATCAGCAACACAGAATACCTGCCAACCTTTTTCTGAGTCAAACGCCTGAGAGTTTCGTCTTGACTGGAATTTCCGAAAACGTTCCAGCGATTTCCAAGGATTTTCGACGATTTTCCGAGGACTTACGAACGTTTCCGAAAATGTCGGAAGATGTTCCGACGAACTTTGAGCACCTCCGAAGCCATTTGAAAGGCGACAAATTTAGCGTGTTTTGAAAGAATTACGACACAAAGTCAACATTAAGCCCCTTTATGAAATATTTTTGTGGAAATTGCCGGAATTGAATTTCCTTTATTGATCATGTGTTAAATTCCAATTCGTCCGGATTTATGAGTCAGGAGTGGGAAATTGTCCTTGATGCGTGAGATCGATGCCTTTAATTCGGTCCGCAGACATGAGACTCACGCATAATACGTAACAGAGAGTTGGCAGGTTTCTCTCACCTTGTCAGCGGCGTCAGGATTTGCACCAGCATCGAGTAAATGGTTAACAACTGCTGTGTGTCCGCGTCCTGATGCCCAAATAAGGGCAGTCATACCATGCTGTGGGTGAAAAGACAGCGTGTTAAGACGATATTACTCACGCAACGATTCTCAACGACGATTTTTTGTCCAACACAGCACTGGAACATCGTAACATGACATTGTTTCGAATGGTAGCAACGTTGCTCCAACACTGCAACGCAAATTGCAACGCTGCGTTGCGCTAAAAATCGTCGTTGCAAATAGTCCCGTGTAATATCACCTTACTCATATTACTTGAACAATGCCGAAGATCGAGTGCATAACGCAAGGCCAAGATCAGAGTCTGTGAATGGTAAGACCTACAATTACCGCCTTAACTATGGACAGTTAAAAATTGTGCTGCACTGATTCAATGAAAGCCAGAGCGACCATACGAGAAAACTGAAAGGTTAGTTCATGGTTCAGCCCTTGTTAACACCCTCTTTCTGCTTTATGTCTGACAGCTGAGTTAAACACTACCGCAGACGTTTGATTACCGTATTATCATTCTTTACGTACCCCCAGCAGTAATAACTCAGCATTTAAGGAGTTTTTCAGGGTTCAAACACATACGGCTTAGTGATGGCGCTACATGATCAGTGATATGATTTCGACACAAGCATAACAATGCACGTTACTGCTGTCTTCTAGAATATCTTCAGTAATCTGGAGAAGAACCTAATCAGCCTAATTCACCACTCTGTTGATAAATTATTTACCAGTGCATCAGCAACAGCGCTACATGATCTACAACGCATGTCGTTCTTGTAAAATCCATAACTTAAGCCTCGCATTGCTGCCTTAACAGGCGATCATGCAAAGGTCTCAAACATAATAATTGGCAGGAGAAAAGATTCTTCGATTCCATCTATTTACCAAGGCTTAATATAAAATCTCGTTCCATCGACATCATCAGTGTTGTAGGTTTAACATATTCCTAGTTACACACGAGTGAAAATTTCGTTTTCTTTTCCATTGCGACTGTCACATTAGAAAAATCATTAGATATACAGTAGAACCCTGGTAACTCGAACTCTGAAGGGAAACGCCGGAGAAACAGTCAGCCAGGGGAGGGGGTAGGGGAAGGAGGGAATTACGTAAGGTCGCCCAGCAGAGATCCCACGGGCAGGACAGAAAAGAGACTCGTTCTGTATTGAGAAGGTGGTGTAATGTAGCCAGGGCAAGAGTTTGCTGTAACAGCAAAAGGCTGCAATCAAGCCACGAAAACGCGATTAGACCCTTACTCTCCCGGAAAGAGCTAAGATTTGTCATCTTCTTTCGAATCTCTAGTAACGTGAGATCAGGTTCTATTTCCGTTTCGCTGGGTAAATAAAATATAACTATAAAATTCCAGCGTGACTACGTTAGAAAGAAAGTATGAAAGCGGAGAATGTATGAAAGCTGCCTGATCTTAAGTTTAATCTGTACTCATAAGCCCCGCCATATTTAAATGAAGTTTTCATTTTGTCTAGTATTACGAGTATAGACAGTATCGCAACAGTATGGCGTTGAAGTGTGACTTTTCCAAACTGCTGTCTGAGATGTTTGAGGGAGTTCGTGACACCTTGACTCAAAGCTATGTAAAGTGACGGTAGCAGTCATGTTCCCTTGCAATGTTGGGTGTGACAGCGAAACAATGAAAATAATGGTCGGCCGAAAGAAAAGATTACGAAAACAAAGCTTCAAAAATGAGTCGCAAAACTGCCACAGTGTCGCTTCCCTCAATTTCAAATTCAACAATTTCCTGTTATAAGTAATTGCGTAAGATGATAAAAACATTGGAAGGAAAACCTTAAAAATCTGAAATCTTCAATCCTAAAAAAAATTTATTAACTGTTGATATGTTATTGGATAAAATTAAATCTGATGCAATGACATAGTCAACGATGAGTCGTTAAAACGAAGAAGCTGATAGGCTAAATAAGAAAGGGGAGACGGAATTGCATGCTCTTCTGAATATATACCTTTTGTCTCTTACGGCCATAACATCACAACAAAACTGAGTTGGCGGTAAAACTATCAACTTAGAAAGTCCAAAGATATTTTGTGGAAAAAATATCAAGTTAATAAACAGCAGGAACAACACGAAAGACCAACCAAACCACATGTAATGGAAACCAAACATAAATTAAATATCAGGGATTTAGTCAGAAGTATCCATCCCCATACATACACAAATAATTTTTTTCAGCAATGTCCACAGACGACAAATCTTCGTTTGGAAGACTGAAATTAAGTGTTCGTGTAACCGGCTTAACTTTACCGTACAGTATACACTGACTCAAACCTTCGTTTCTTTCATTTCCTGATTTTTCTGTTCAGTTCTTTTCTTTCATCTTATGCAAATGTGCTGGACTGTTTCACCACTCATCATAAATATATACATATTCTTAAGGTATCTTTCTTCCGGCGACGACTTTTTTGCTTTTGTTAAATCCCGACATGGTGATTAACAAGTCTAACTATGTTGCGTTTCGGAATCAGATTTCGCAGTTTACGATTAAAAACATAACTACAATAAATCCGAGAAAGACGAGTAGGAAATTAGTTAACAATGATTTTCCGAAATACCGCGAAGAAAACCAAAATAGCACTGAACGACAAGAGAGAGAAAACAGTGTGAGTGACATACAAATACTCGCTCAAAGGAGCATGTACTTGAAAATTGCCTAAATGCGTACAGAGCCTACTTAACACTGTATTGTTCTATAAAAAATTGACGAAAGCTGTTAATCAAAAGCACAAAAATGAAATCAGAGAAATGGTTGTCTAATCAATTTCTTCCATGAAATGAACAGATATTCCGAATTGTAGTCTTCCGTTTACTGAATACAGCTGCAAGGGAAAAAATTTAACAAAAAGAAATATGTTCGTTTCTGCACTGGTCATTATTTCTAGCACCGCCTAGTAAAAAATCTCGGTTCAATAGCGCTTTTCATTTAATATTCATTCAATTTTCCGTGGTTTGTGTCTGCTATTATATCCTTTAAACTAAACGCAATATGTCGACACGAAAAGTAACGAGAAAAAAAGAGCTCTTGAAAACTATTGTAACCAAGTTTCTGTACTAGCCACAAAAGTCTACGTTAAAATAAGTGTCACGGATCGTTTGAGAACAGCTACGACTACCTGTCAATTTCGTTCGCGTCGTTAAAATTGGTTACAATAGTTTTGTATCACCGTGCGATTATTTTCGATTTCTTGCGTGCTCAGCGATGACAGATACACCGTAAGTTATCAGGTAGTATCAGCGCACTGCCAAAACACAACAGCTAGCCACTTACGTTCGGGTAGATTCATGTCAGGCTTCTCAGCTCCTTAAAACGACCAACATCAAGAGGAGAATATCATAATGATTATGAAACTAGAAACTGGATGGTAATTAGACAAAACACGCAGCACGAAAATAGAGAGCTCAAAGTGCCAGGGGTTCGATCACTGCATCTAATTCACCTGCCGTGAAAAGCGTTAATGACTTTCTCAATGCCGTATGCAAAAACGAAAGACCACTTAAGCTACAAAACGAATGCTAACCGCAAGAAATGCTTCCAACATTTATACCGTCTGTAAATCTGGTTTGCGGTTAGCAAGACCAAAGTGAAAACAAAGTTTCTACGCAACGTACTCATCCATTTCAGACGAAGGCCAGTCGAACTAGGTCAAGTAACAACAACATGAATGGCTGTCTTTTTCACTGGCCGGCATTTCAGGAAGAACTGTCGTCGCCGCAATTGAAGTAAAATCTAACTTGGAAACACCTGCCGCTCTCTTGGCTTTTTCTCAGTGTTGTGCGAATAACAGAACTTTGAAAAGTTTAAAACTCTTAAAAACCTTTAAGAAATCTTACTTGTCAGATTTGCGGGAGTTCCAGTTTTTAGTGGTGATCGCTTTTCCTCATTACATGCTGGACATCGCGTCGACTGAAGCTTTATAGGCTATAACACCTAATCACTTTGAAGGCGACTCGTGGCAACTTCAACACTTTTAATTATAATTGACGTAAATTCTCAGCTCGACGAGAGTTTCATAATTAGCATGCAATTAAACCGGAGACAGTGAAATATTAATGACAGCACACAGTAGTTTAGACAAACAACACTAGTACTCCTCTTTTTAAAAACGAAGTTCTCGTTTTTACCTCGATTGGCAAGGCCACAAACTTTACGGGTCCCGATCTTCTCACAAAAATGACACATTTTTAAGGAAGTTTAATTCATATTCAATAGGTTTCTAAAGCAATAATTTAGAACTATAAAATACTGCAAAGACGCTTTGTCCTAGAGTAAACTAACAACACACAAGCATGATACTTAACCACAGGCGGGTACGACAACTTGACCCAATTTTACATATCTTCGCTGTATCTTTCATTTAAATTCACAACAGTAAGTTCAGTCTGTCTCTTCTCTTGCTTGATAACCCTGCCGACTTAAAGCCAACCTGAGGCAGATAAGAGGCTAGATTTCTCGCTAAAAACCTGCCAGAAAAACTTACTGGAGGGCTGCCGTGCAATTTAATAAGCACCCCTCAGGTGCTGTCGCCACAAGCTTCTACCCAAGAGGCTAATTAAATAGTATAGATAGACGGAGCAAAATGACAATTTGAAATTACTGAACCGGTTAACCAAAACTCGATTTTACAGGGAGATCTGCAAGTTCGTCGTATTTCACTCGCTGTACTTTTTCTGGAAGTGGTAAGCGGCGATACCTGTTTTGTTTCTATTGCTGTTGTCTTCTTGTTCGTTTCTTTGTTTGTTTATCAATCCGATTCACGTACGAAAGCTAAAAGTAGATTTAGCAGGTAGGAAAAATGATCAATTACAAATCGCATCCGCAAGTCTTTTTCACCTTGATTACATTATGGGCCAGGTATTAACCTCTTTGATGTAGTCCACTCCTAAACCATACACTGTGGTTCGAGGTTCTTTAAGATGGAACTCACCGTTTACATACATTGTAAGGAAACCGGAACTTCCGGTTGCAAGAGGAAATGGTTCGAGCCATCATTTAGGATGCTTCAGAAAATATTGGTCAGTTCGTTTGAGATGATGCAGTTTTTTTTACACTTTTAAGTCTTTCAAGCTGATTGGATATACTCTGTTTAACCTTAAGACCACGCTGTATTTTCGTTTTGCTTGGTAAATAAAATTTCGGCGTGACCACGCAAGAGACGATGCATGAAAGCTCCTAAGGGCCTGTTTACATGGAGTGGGGGACCTCGGTCTAGTGGGGTTGGTTTCTTTTGTTTTCACGCCCTGGGGGGCATAAAACAAAAGAAACCTACCCACTAGACCGGGGTTCCCCACTCCATGTAAACAGGGTCTAAAATTGGGTCTGATGAATGAACAATCTCTCTGGCGGCTCGTTCTCAAAGTGCACGTGATATTCGACCGGATGGTTTGTGTGCATGATAATCTTGTTACATTTCCTGTTTTTCAAGTACATAATTATTTACATTGTTTGCTGTATTGTTATTTCTTTTGTCTGGCAACTAAATAAATAATAAGCAAACTAGAGGCCGGCGATCGACGGGGTAGGGTCAGGAAACCTAAGGGGCGCGTAAAAACGCAGGACACAATCACGTGACACAAAACAAAAGCGCACGGCGGCCAACTTCGTCACTCGATCGAGAGCATAAAAGAAAACAAAAAGCATCATCAACTTCTGCAGGAAAAATGAATATCTGCTAGGTAATAAAGTCTAAGTATTTTATTTGTATACTCGTTTGCTCCTTCTTTTTTCGGTTGCTGATTGTAGATTGTCCGAATTGTCTTTTTTTTTATCTCAGCAGAAATAAAGCTGAAACGATCCAAAGTAACCAAAGGCAAATTTTTACTAGAAAGTCTGGATCTTTATATTTTGCTTGTACGAGAAAAGCAAAGCCAGGAGAAACAAAGCTAAAATCAAAAACGTGATAGATGATGCAAGTGGACATACATGTACTTTAAAAACTAACCATGTAAACTTTTTTGTGTGTTAAGCTTATTGAATCATTATCCAGTGGACAGTGGTATATTTCAGTACATTTGAACAACGTGGGTTGCATTAAAGTAATCTTACCTGTCCTCTCTCATTAGGGTCAGCACCATAGTTCAGAAGCTCTCTTACAATGTCTGAATGTCCTTTGTAAGATGCCCACACCAGAGGAGACCAACCACCCTTTAAACACAACATCCAGTTACACTGACAACTGAGTTAGACTTGATTTTATGGGCCATTCCATGTAATAACTACACCTCCCCTGCCCCCCACAGACAAGGTAAGTTGTAAGTATCAACACAGTAGCCCACCCCGCCAAAAAAATAGGCCACCTTTTTTTTCATACCCCTTGGTAATATTCCAGACACAGCCACTCCCTGCAGAAATGACTTTCAAAGTCCTCCCCCCTCAAAAAATTTCATCAGTGGGGGGGGGGGGGGGATGGGATACTAAATGAAATTGCCGTATAGATAAGACTACTACTTCTAGATAATATGTCAGGAGATCACTGTCATAAAGAAATCATTGAACAGTATACTCTTACAGGGTGAAATGGATTTGTAACTATTTACCAAGTCTGGCAACTGAACTTTTGCTCCACTTTCTAAAAGTTCTTTCACAACATCAAAATGCCCCTCTTTGCAAGCTGCTATAAGGGCTGTCCAGCCATCCTTAGAAAGAAAAAACACACAAAAACAAAAGCAGGTCAGTTTGAGTCAAGCTATACTATGATACGCCACTGTGACTACAAATTCACTTTGGACCCAAGCATCAACTGCCTACAACACTGAAGCAATCTCAAGTGAAAATTAACAGTTGGTACTTTCTCGCTCTCTTATCTGCTATCGCTATCTTACCTGCCCCACCCCTATATGAAAAAAGTAAGCTTGACAATCAGCCTCTTTCATGACAGTGGCATTCATTATGTAACTTTATTTCAATAAGTAACACTGTGGGCGAAAAAGAATCCAGGGCTGTGCTGACTAGCAGGGCTCAGTGACCCCTGGTGCCTTACTTTAATTTGCTCTTGGGCAGCTAGGAAAACTTTATTTTTAATAGAACTCACGTGTGGATTTCACGTGTTCAGAGCAAAGGTCAATGCATAATCAATTTTCTATGTCATTTAAATCTCGATCATGGACTTTCCAATAATATTATTGTGACATTATAGAATATTGGTGGTATGCAGGTTTTTCACACAAATGACTGGATCATGACAGTTAAGCTTGGACGGCAGCATTTTATCATCCAAATCCCCATTTCCAAAATAAACATACCCCTAAGGGTCATTACCATGTCTTTTCAAAAACAAAGTTTTAAATTATGAGGTTCTGTAAGCCCTCAAGACATGTAAGATACTGTTGGTAGGTTATATGTACAACAATTTACAAAAATAAAAAAACAAAACATACATGATCTTGAGCATTCACTTGGGCATTTCTTTTAATCAGCTCATGCACAATTTCCACATTTCCCATTTCAGCAGCAATGATAAGAGGGGTCTGACCATTCTGTTGAAAAAACAATTAAAATTTAATAGTGTTATATGTTGAAAAATTTCTGTCGGGCTGATATAATTTTATATATATTATTAAAATATTTGTGTCAATCAGTTACATAGTTTTCAGCAAAACTGCATGCAACCCCGCATTTTCTACCACAAGCTGCCATCAGTAAGTGTTGTAAATATTAAAAAAAAAACATGAACCTAACATTTTTGCACATAGGTGTTTTTTGTACATTTTTTCTGTACTAAGGAATTTGTTCATAGTTATATAAAGACAAAATTTCTAGCTGAGCCATTTTAATAGCAATAATTTCTTACAAGTGCATTACATAAAAATCTCAATGCTGACTCACAGTATGAAATTGAAAGCAAAACTACAAAAATTCTCAAAATCATAAATAAAAAGGGGCGATGACCTAATATCAAGAGGAAGATTGTTCTAAAGCACATGGACCCAAGAAAAAAGGGGGCCACCATAAATCTTTGTCCTAAATATTGGTCTGCTGTGTATTTACAGATAAAAGAGACTTTTAGACTCAAGGACGAGATTTGCCTCAAAGGTTTTCGCGTTTTCTCAGAAGAAACAGTAATTATTAATTATTAATTATTAGACACCCTGAAGAAAGCTTCAATGCACTTTTTTTCACCAGAAAATTGTTAGCATGCACTGTTGTCTTAATTAATTGAAGGAAGTCAAGGCCTCCGTGGAGAGCAAAATGATAAAACTTCTAACATTTAATTGTTCGCTTGTTTCCCACAGCACAACATTCTCACTGTAAAACTCGTAGCAGCAAATTGACAATGGCTATCATTTTTTCCCACCAAAATGAGACTGTTTCATGTGTGAGCAGTACTTAGTATCGAGAAAATCTTGTACTGTTAGTCATCCTCTTCTGAGAATCTAAAGGTCTGACTATTATGTCTTAAGCATTAAAATAGAGACCCAGTTGATTAAGATTTAAGTACAGTGTAGATCACTCAAGTACTTGGATGCTAAAGTAAAAGTGCCAATCCACACCTTTTTTGATTTGGATCCCAAACTGTTCATATGGTGTTCAAAAGTTCAGCTCATTAATTGGCATACTTACCCTAATGCAATTTGGGGCCACAGTAGAATTGATTATTAAAATTGTAAACCAATGCAACCAAATAATTAGTTATTTCTTTACCTGGTCTTGCTGTTCCAAGTCAATTCCTCCATTGTCTACTAAGTTTAACACATAAGTACAGCTTCCATCCCTGACTGCATTAAGAAATCCCCCATCATTTAGAGTCATTTCCTGTGATTGTGAGAAAAAATTTAAACTGTAAAAATTTGATCATGATCCATCACATACAACACTTTATTCTCTTTCCGGTCACAAAGTAGCATACACAGACCAAAAAAGAAAATGACACTCACATCAAAGCATGTACATTGTATTGCTTAAAGGCTGCTTTTCACTGGCGATGGAGTCAGAGCAGGAGTCATAATCAGAAGCATAGAACTTTATGATTTAGTGAAAATAACGGTCTGATTTTTCTGATTCTGCTGATGAACTCCATCATTTAAGATCAAGTGAAAACTGGATCGTCAGAGTCACAAGCAGACGCAGAAGAACTAATAAAATTATAAACCAATCACAAAGTGTGGGAAAATACATTGTGATTGGCTTATTCTTTCACTTCTGCTTCTAACTCCGACAATCTGGTTTTCACTAGATCGTACATAGAACATAAGCGATGGACTGACGGAAGCAGAGTCGGAAGAAAATGGAAACATTCTGTTTCTTCTGGCTCCGATTCTGTCGCACTTATGACTTCGATTACGACTCTGATTTCTGATTTTCACTAGGTGATAAGCACTCTTACAACTCTGCTTAAGACTCTGACTCCGACTCCATCGCTAGTGAAAACCAGCCTTAAGGCAGGTCTCACTGTGCCCTTTATATTTCATGGCAAATCACAACCTTAACAAAATGAAACCTTTTAGCCTTGCAAGATGGTATTTTAAAACACCTAATGTTAAAAACTTTTACGCTGCTTTGTTAGAACTGAAATAATTTACTGTTTACCTATAATTTCTTAAAGACAGACAACTAATATTATTCCTGAACTGTACAACTGAACTGTTTCTACTCTGTAGCTGAAATTTTGCAGCAAACGTTTTGGACATGCAGGTTCTTCAAAATGAGTATACTTGAGAAGAAGAAAATAATTCATATTGACATTTTTTTTTATCAACTCTTCCATGACAATATAAAAATTGCATGAATACAAATTGAGATTATCAGATTTTCAACTAAGCAGATAGTTTTATCTTCTAAACTTAATTCTTTGAGATAAAATACTGCATAATCACACAACTAAATCAGTTTTAGATCACAAATAATTTTTGACAAACATGTGCCCAGTGTAAAAGTTTCAGAACAAACATTACATCTTAAGATAAACTACACTTTTATTTATTCAGGGAAATCCCATCAGAGTCATATTTAGGCAGACTCTGTTGTGATGAACTGAGAAATGTTTGAAAAGGTTGGCTTAGTAAAAAGATGTAAAACCAGCAGTTTAAGTGTATGATTTCTATCAGGGAAAATTAATTTCACTAATCCTTGAATCTGACTTTTAGCACCAGCACTGTGTGCTTTGACCCAACCACTGAGTGTCATCACCATGTGCTTTAAAAAGCCCCGTTCAGATCAAAGTTATACTCATGTTAATGCCAGCACTTCGCAATTTTCAACCTAACTTTAACTATAGTTTTTTCTAGTGGTCTACAGAGTATTCTTTCTTTACATTTACCTGTACAATGGTAGATAATTAACTCACTATATAAAACTAGTTGGAACTTAATAATTATTATTATTACCATAATAACTTTTTATTGTTATTGTTGTTATTAGCCAATTATGTATGTCTCAGGTGAGTGCACTAAACTTTAAATGCAGAAGCAGTAAATACTGACTTCAGCTTACTAACATTTGTTGTTCCTATAACAGCAGCTGTTTGCACTCTTGTAAGTTGTGGCAAGTAGCTCTTATCATCTTGTGGAGGGTCACCTGGTCGCCAGGATCTCATGGGTGTAATAAATTCTTAGACAAAACAGCTTCTTTAGTAGTTCAACATGTTTACCACACTGAAAATGTTACACATTTATGTTAGTTTATTTACTATGTTGCAGCATTTACATGTTTCTTTGTGTAAATTCTGTTTAACATGAGGAGGGTTATTTAATTAAGGTTAGAATACATTAAATTAATGTATTCTAATGTATTATTGTATTTCATTACTTGTTTTTTAACTTCAAATCACACAATTGATATTATACAAACTATGATGAAGGAATTTAGCAATTAAAAGGATTATTAACATTAATTATTATTTTATTATACCCTTCAGTGAATATTTAACCCCTTTTAAAAAATGGTGAAAAAATGATGAGCACCGGGCAGACCCAGGGTTTCAGCACCTCCACGACTGATTAAGCTGTTTTTAATATTATAATTCCAGCCCTCTTCGCTGTTAATCATTATACACGGTAACCTCAACTACATAGACAATTGCTGTCATTACTCATGAAGGACATCTACTTGTTAAATATTCAGCTAGGAGACATTCTACTATTGTGTTAGCTTTCTAATTTTGATGATGAATAATATATATAAAGTACGCTATTCTGTGATTAAAAAAGGGAGTGCATTATGTGAGTTTAATTTTTGCTGATAATTTCACTTCAGTTTCAAAGCTGTTACTTCATTACTTAAAACATCCTTGGGTTTGATGGGTATATTCAGCAGGAAGGGGGGGGCCCTCCCAGTTCTCCCTGGATCTGCCAATGATGACTGTACCTACAGGCCCTTTTAAGGTAGTAAAGTGTATAATTATTATTCCCACCTACATTAATTGGATCAAAAATTTTTCTTCATCTGATAAAATATTAAACACCCCAACAGCCACAGAGGGTGTATTGAAAATATGTTCTGTACGAAGAATCAGTGAAAACAGGTGACTTATTTGATGAGCAAAAATAGCACGTTTTAAGCTGATAAAAATTCTGTGAAGCTGGAAAAGAAGCCAATTTAATATTTTACACCCCAGTTAAACATAGGTCACGTTTTGGGAGAAAGATATTTCACAGAGTGTGCAATAACTTATAGTTGTTTACCTTCTAGAACAAAGAGTTCTTGTCACGCTCCACTAAGAAAAAATAATAAGTGTTCCATAAATTTTAAAAGAAAGATGCGCATCAAATCTACTTGTATACACAAGAAAAAACATTGTGTTTTCAGCGTATTATATTCATGTACAGTAAATATTTGCCGCTGACTTTTACAACAAGAGTGTGCTGGTGGTTTTGTTGCCAAAAAAGAGAAAACACGCACCCATAAAATATATCAACGCCAAAACGAAATGAATACTGATTCAAATTTTCGGGATTTGAAATTATTTATAAAAAGTTTACAGTTAATGAGTATATTCATTACCGTGCTTTGTCCTCACAATGACAAGACGTAACCTTCGTACTGCATAAATGCTTAGTAACATACATTTGTATGTAGATTTCAACAACGGGTTCAGACGAACGATTTGTCACAGAAATCGACACTCGCCGGCGGAATACAATAAGAAATCACGCCATGTCGCATTAGGATCTCAAAGACAATCGATTTTATTCTTCTTGTTTGATCTTCATTGGAATGAAAAAGCCGTTGTAAACAGAATCTTAAACGATCGATGAACTACTTCAATAAATGAAAAAATAACAACCCACGCGTCTTACAACATCACAATAGGTCTCAGCGTAAACCATTTTAGAGTCTTCCCTGGGGTAAATAAAGTAAACGATTTGAGCGAAGCACCGAAAAGCATGAACAATTACCAAGGCGTAAAATTCACGCAAAATCTTGTCAAGACCAGCTGACTTTAACATATGCTGTTATACCTACATGTGACAGATCTAAACGCTTTTTTCACCCTCCAAATAACCAAGCGATTATCGAACTATATAGGCGGTATTGAGTTACATTTGCTGGAAAACGAAAATCATGCATTGTAAAGAGATTTAGCTCCTAATACGTTGGCGTAGACTATGTTTTATTCCAAAAACATGTTGTTAACTAATATTTCCGGAAAATCCATCGAGGAGTCGTTTTCGAAGACCCCCTCGACAATGTCAACAGAGATAAACACAGCAGACCTTTGGCAGAGGGTAGTGAACCATAATTATGCTATATAAATCACCAAACATCGCTACTTGTTAAAACGTTACATGAGGGTCGTTTTCTAGTGTTTTAAGCCATGAAAAATTAAATCAAACCATATTAGAAATAATTGCTCATGCTCGCCTGTGTCCATACATTCTCGCATTCAACACATGCTCCATGCCATATTAAACTGGTTCGACGGGCAAGGATATGAAGGTTTCTACCTGGAATTTTCTGACTTGTTGTTAAATAAACTTTCGTTCATACCTTGTATAACTGTGGAGCTGCAGTTTTAAGCTCAGATAAGCCACAGATGAATCATCCCCAAGAAACAAGGGCAGTGTATCTGCGTATCTCTCAGCTCCGCCGAGCGAGCCATTATTTTTAACTTTCCACTCGCATGCGCGAATGACAGACATGCGTTATGAATAATTCACAAAGTAATTTTAATTTATGGCGCTCGGGGTGAAAACAATAAACCGTAAAACGGAGCTTCGATTCTCTTCTTTATATTCTATATCAGCAAATTACTTAGCCAGTGAATTTGCCAAAAAATAAATATCTTAGCGTACTGTATTTTTAAAAGAACGATGGCAGTCAATTTTGTTTCATATACAAAATGATTTATACTAGCTGCCAATGAAGAAAACTTTTAGGAGCTGTACGTGGACTAACCCAAAGTAATTACATTTTTCCGTGACAAATTTTGATTCAATTTTTAATAGCTGCGGTTTAGGATCTCTTGTCGGTTCAATGTTGGTAAAAAGCCGCAATTTCATGGCAATTTAATTTCCCGCCAGACTCAATTGAGTTTTTACCACAATTCTTACGAAACAAAGCCAGGTTACCAGGCAGGCAGGTGGATTTTTACGTTTTGTTGGTTTGTTGCAAAGCATGCAAGTTTTCCTCTACTTGATGCATAAAAGGTCCCACCTGACATTCGTCTACCCAATTAGAGCGATTAAGTGGGGAGCTTTAGCAACGAGAACGGGAAAAAAGCAATTTTTATCAAGCAAAACAATTTGCTCTGCAAATACAAAAAATACAAAATTTCACGTTTTGACAAGGACGCAAACGAGACTAATTTTTCTTTCCCTTTCTAAACCTGAGTGCGGTCTGCAAGAAAATTGAATTGGAATAAACGCGACAAAGTTTGAAAAAACCCGGATTCATAAAAGTGACGGTTTTCGCTGCAGCCGATTCAAAAAAGCTCCTTAAAATTCGCTCTAACTGCAAGCCCTTTTTCTGCCATTACTTAGACCACCCAACGAGAAAACGAACCGATTAAATTTTTGTTTCTTCTATCGCCAATGCAACCGACCGATAAACACTTTCCGTTGTTTTGCTTTTAAACAAAAAAAAAACACCTATTAGAGGCAATTCTCTGATTTTTGATGAGCTCGCCTAAGATCCCACGCAGAGCTATAACAACTTGCTAATCGCTTTAAGCCCATCGAAAACAGGAGTTAAACACCTGACACTTGCGACGTAATGACAACTCTAGTTTCCGACGCGTACGTGCTCGAGGGTCTTGAAGCGATTTGACCTTCATCTCTCTAATCCCATTATCCTTCCAACTCGGCGATGATAGACAGAAGTACAGGAAAATTATTTTGATTTCATTGTATTAGAATAAATGTTAATTGAATATCATTAGCTTTATAAATAAAGATCTCGGGCTTGTGCAGAAGCTTACAATGAGGTCAATATGTTTTTTCTCCATATTTGGCTCCATATTCGCCTCATTTGCACTTGTGCGTCACGCAAGTCGTGAACTGCTCGTACAAATAAGGGTGACGTCACCGCGGGAGATGTCCTGTAGGTTACCATGACGACTTCAGTAATGCTGATTTAAATATCAAATCCTTGTTCTGCAAATCATGCATGACTTTTAGCGTTTAAGAAGTCAAATCAACTACGTGACAGACAACTCCACGCGGACGACTTCGTAAAACGCTATAAAAAACTAAAGCCATGCAAGAGAGAAACCTCTGCTTGTAGGGTAGATTAAATTTCTATTTAGAAACTGAGAAAAAAATTCTGCTGACTTTCCCTCATTTCTTTACGGCTAACATAAATCTTGTATATTCATTTATGTTCCAAATAGTTCATTGAACTCATTCGGAATAAAAGATGCTGAATCAAACAAAAATGTGCACAATTCCCCGTTTGAAGTGTGCAATGTGTTGATTTGCTACAATATATACCCGGAAATAAAACGAATCATTAAACTCGCAGAAAACAAAACCAAAAAAAAAAAAACATCAACAGACTCACCAATACAAAAATATGTATCTTAGAATTTCAACTCATCTATGGTTGTGCCTTTAAGGTAAGTTCGGTTACGGGTCCTCTTGGTTACTGAAACTACAGATTATATCACCTCCATACTACAGCAGGAAGTTCATTCCCAGCGTCAATTGTTCCTCACCAACAATTACTATTCCTTTTGACTACAAAGCGATCATGAACGAGTATATTAAGAAAAAGGAAAAATTCTAACCACTTACAGGCAATAAATCCGATAAGAGGCTACAAAATTTGCTAAGATTTGCACATGAGTCATCACTTCCTCATGATCGCATGACTTACCACGCGGTTTACATTGCCTAAGATTTATAGTGCATGTGGCTCTTCCCCTCGGGGGAAGGGGATCTAAGGGTGAGTTTATACGGGAGGGCTGCGCCCTCAGGTCAAATCCCTTACCTATTTTAAAAGAAAAGGGCGCTTGGAAGTCGAACCATCTGCGTACAAAGCTTTCCTAAGGGGTTATAGGGTTAAGAACATCTGATAAGGCGAAGAGAGGAGAAGGGTGGGAAGAAGCTATCTCTACTATTCTAACTCTAACAAATGTGTAGTTTGATGGTTTTTAAAAAATGGGTTTTGCTTTGTGCTGGTGCAAACATTGTAGGTTTGACACAACCGACACAATACTTTTATTGGACGTCCGTTTTGTTTAGTACATATCAAGAGAGGATACACTCAGATGCTTTACATATGTGATCTTGCCATTGCGAGGATAGGAATGGTCAGCTTTTGTTCTGTCAAAAAGCATGAAAAAGCGCTATGGACAGTTTTACGACTTTTACCGAAGCTTTAGCTATCTCTTCCGTGCTCCTCACAAATCTTTTATTACAGAAGTTCATTTAAAACGGTATATGATTAACCGAAAAGTCGCTTGGGCTGCTTCTAGAATTTTCCAAATAATTATAATGGGTCGTCTTGTGGAAAACGGTATTGCAAACGATATCGAGCATCAATATCGAGGCCTGGTAAGGATCGCCTCGCCTCATTTCCATTTGATCCTCCTAGTCTTTGTAAACTTGGTGTTGGACATATCCAGTCGACAAAACAATCCAGAGCATCTCGGCCTGCTAAAGAAGCTATTAAATCGGATGTAGTAGCTGCTTGGAAGAGAAGTCATAGTGCGTTTCCCTGACCCCAAACAATACTAAAACAATTGGAAGAATGACATGTCATTGTTTCCTGCAACCAATTAGGAGAGACCTTAAAAGCAGCTCCTAACCCACTCCCTTTCGCCGTTTACTTAGTTCCTCTTAATAGAAATCAAAATCCCTCCAAATTGCTCATAATACCTCTTCTGAGGCAAAAGGACAATATACCGTATGTAAGGTAATGCAACGTTTATTTAACGTTGACCCATATACATATTTAGGGGTATATCTCCAATACATTTACTATACAATTACAATCGTTTACACAAACAGATTGTGTGGGCCGCCTGTGATGTCACTCGACGGATGGCAACTGCTACTTGAGGATTGACAACGGGAAATTTGCATAAAGGTAATCATATTTTGAGGCTTAGGGGTGTCGAGGTTAAGTCTCTTTTCCTCTCACCTATAACATTTCCTGTGGACCTAACGACCTATGAGTCCCGTTCGTCACTATTCCCTCTGGGCAGGCCTGTGTCCAGAAAAGCTTGTAAAACTATTTCATTCCCGTCCCTTGATTCCTTTGTTCATTCAACTGAAAATCGAGCACAGGAGGACTAGTCCATATCCACGTCAATCCATGCCATGTATGAAGATAAATTTTCTTTGATAAATATCATTAGCTAACTAACCTAAACTCTTTTCGTCATCTTGAAAGAGACAGTGAAAATCTCGGAGGTGGTCTAGATATTGGAAACAAATTAAGTAAGGTGGCGATGCTATCGGGTGTGGCCATCTGATGGTGATTAGCAAGATCAAGGTTACCACGGGTTTTCTTGAAACGATTGATAGTATTCAAAAATAGCCAGTCCTGAACTGAAAATGTACTTTGTCAGCCCGAGACCAGATATACAGATGCTACACAGTGTCCTGAGCGTAGGTGCAGTTATTTACAATGTAACATCGATTTTTACACAATCGGTTGCGCAGAACTCTTGGCTGGCAAAAATAACAAAGTATTGCAATTGTAAATGAAATAGAATATTCTAAGTAATAAAAAAAAAAACGAAAACAATTAATGGACTCAGCACTTGACTCTAAAAGCTTCGGAGATTAAAATGATAAACCTTCTGTGATAGGATCATTCTAAAATTTGAATAAGTAGGTGGAAATGAGTTGAAATGCGCCTTTTACTGTCATTTGCTTCGACTAGCCATAAAACAAACGGCCCACATGTCATCAGATGAGTAGTTTGGTCATTGAAACTGAGCAATTTGGATCATTATTTTAGCTCTTAGGGACTGTTCGTTATTTATGCCTAAGGGGGGGTCAGTGATTTTCAAGCAATTCAGGCATATGAAAAATTTACCCCTCCCCGGAAGTGGATATTTTAAAAAATTACCCCCCCGTTTATGTGACAGGCCCAAAATGTAGCCCCCCCTACCCCCTCCCCCTTTCCCTCAGGACGCGACGTGCCTCCGATTGCGAAATTGCGTACAACACGTGTTCTGGCCGGTTGCCGATAAACCAAAATCCATTGCAAGGTCATTTGTGATCGTACAGTATGGAAGGAAGCTCTAAATGAGGAAAACGAATTTGCAGGGCCGGTGTTAACTTGGGCCCAGAAAAGATCAGATTTAAGAGAGAAGTCAACGGTAGGAAGTTTGTAAGGAGCTCATTGCAAGGATTGAATCACGAGGATGTACTTCTGAAACTGGAGACAAAAATTATAAACAATGCTATTATTAAATATCAGATTGCATGTAAAGGGATTTAATAAGTTAATATATATTGGAATCTTTAAATAACGCTACTCCACGTCACGTTTTCTTGGCTTTTCAAACTATAAAGACCAGGCGCTTTGTATTAAAATAGAATTCTCGATACAGAGTTCAACTTTTTAAATATGTCTGCAAAACGGCTACACAAGTGTTGAAACAACAGTTTCTAAAAGCTTAACCCCCTCCCTTATTTGTATTTTAAAAAAACACCCCCCCTTTTTCATTGATTTTGGAAATTTTATCCCCCCACTCTAAACACCGGCCCCCCCTTAGGCATAAATAACGAACAGTCCCTTATTATTATCGTTATAATTTTTACATGAGAACGGTGCATGATGTAAACTGGATTGAAGCTTGTGGAGAAGAGCATGTAAATTAAGAGCCTCTAATTTTCATGTGTTAGAGACCTCATGACAAATTATTATTTACTTCGCGCTAAATATAAAGCGCTAGTACAAGGGTGGCGCGGTGGTGAGAGCACTCGCCTCCTACCAATGTGGCCCGGTTCAAATCCCCGCGTTCTCGCCGCCTCTATGAGCTCTGTCACCCTCTAACCTGTTTTGCTTCAAGTGCGTTATTCAAGTCATTTTGGTCGCACCTAAACAGTACGCGGTCGTTCACTCAGAAAGAAAAATCGCGGCACGGTCCGTTCCACCGTAAACAGTCATCTTCCGGATTATCAGCTAAGTCGGCTTACCTTGATGAATACGTCTTGTTAGTCCATGGGCCAGCTGGCGTGTGAAGTCTTGAAGTCTTGTTATTTTTTACCAAGTCACGTCCGCGGATTAAATCAAGGCGCTGTTTTCTCTAAAAAAACTCCCATAAAGTAGGCCAATAATAAATAGAGGACGTATCAGTCTGTTGGAATTCTGACAACCTTTAGTTGATCGTGGAAAATGAAGTAAGCTGGGAGGGACGATTTATTCTCCAGACACAGCCAGCAATACAGCGAAGTAACGTAATAACGAGTGAATAATAACGTTATGATTCCCAGAGACAATGATTCATACTTCGACTTTAAAGTGATATGCATTGGTTACCACAGACGCATATGATACTCACTGTAAATATTTTTATACAATCAACGGTGCCTGGCTGACTACCAGATCGGAACCTCCTTCCGATCACGTGCAGTTATAGCTGCTATTTCATGTTTTGACATTTGTTTCCTTTGGCCTCAGGGGCAACCACAAAAGATTTTTTTTTATATTTTTAAAAAGATCGTGACAATATATCCCATATCTCGTGATCTAAGGATGACTGTCTCATCCGGTCTTTTGTTGGTCTTCTTTCGCCTTGAGGTGGTCTAAACCATTTTACTAAGAGCCAACTGTGAACGAGAGCTGTAACCTAGCCTGTTTAAGGCGTTCAGATAGTAGATAGAGTGCGGTGTTCAGATGGTGTTGGACGAGTAAAAAACGAGGGGGAAAACGAGGGGAGACTGGGAGGAGGGAGAAGGAACCTTCAAGGGTTCCCTCCCCTTTCCCCTCTCTAGTTTCCCCTCTTTTTTTTTCCTCATCAGTTTTTCGCCCACGTTCTACTATCTGAACGTCAGGAACAAGCCAGCTGTAAACATGCTCCACGATCTTCCTTTTCCTCTCTCCAGACCCTTCATGTCTGCCCTTGCTTTCTAGCTTTTACCGGTATAATTAATTGAAAAGCATCAACTTTGCAAGCAAAGATCTTTTAACCTATTTATAAAGTTTTGTAGGGCGTCCCCCCCACCCCAATTAGATAAAGATTATTGTCTAAAAACAACAGTGAATAAATTGACAAGTCATTCAGGCAACTGTACGAACAAAGTTGAGGCTGCATAGCCCGCCTGAAAAAAACCGATTGTCTCGGGCGCCTCAGTTTCTTCATATCAGTAACTTCTTTTGCGTCAAGTGCCGTAACTTAACATGAAGTTCTTTTGGAATGAAATTCTTATCAGTCATTTTAGGCGAACCAAACTCTTCAGTTAACGCGTAGCCTGTGTCGCAGTCGTAACCTCGGCTATTACCGCACGTCTCCTTGCTTTATCTTATTTATAGCTTGTGAAAAGGCCTTTCAGCTGGATCGCCCCATGTAAGAGAATCCAAGAAAGTCTTGATTTCTGGATTCTACACCGTGAATTGCGGGATTCCAGATACTGGATCCCGGACTCTTTGTCATTGGAACTTGGATCAGCCGAATTCCAATCGTTAGTGAAATTCCGGATTCCTTGAGTTGTATTTCGGATTTCAAGACCCAGGGTTCCGGATTCCTCCAGATAAAATTCCCAGATTCCGGAATCTGGATTCCCTTATATGGGGCGAGTTGGGCCGGAATAAGGCCAAAACAATTCATGAGCAAAGGGACAGAAATGAATTTTCCTCTCCTGTCTTGCCTTCACATGCTAGAGAAACCCTTTTCGTTCCGCGAAAAGTAATCTTTTGACCGTCAAGTGCCTAAATTGACTGTCTTGTCTGACGAGACACAATAGTTATCACGAGAAAATTATGAAACATTTTAATTTTACATCCGTCAAAAATTTTGCTCGTCTATGCTTGTTTTCAAGTGCTCTACTTCAATTTTTCAACAATTTTATGTTCAATTCCCAGTGATAATCTATGCGAAATAGGGTGAAGCTGATGCAAAGTAACACTGTCGCTTGGCAACCGCTGTCCAATAAGAAGTGACCTTCATGTTTAATGATTCGAAAAGAATAAATTACTTTATTCAAGAGCATCGTTGTTACAAACATCTGATGAGAATTTTATGATCAGGCAGTTTATAAGTTGAGTCATTGATCAAGAATCTCTTCTCAACAACAAGACACTGAGTCAATGAAGTTCTTTTCCATTGCTTCTTGAGCTGAAAGCGGCGAAAGTCATCGCAGCTGTTTATCATTGTATTCCTTCTTGACATCAAGTGAGCAGCAAAAATATGCCGGAGGAAAGAGGAATAACTTCTCCCGTGGCAAGCAACGTGAAAAATCCACCATGGGGAACAGAACCACAGACGCCCGGAACAGGTTTGTACAAGATATCGGCTGGCTTTCCGTAAGAAATCTTTATAAGTGAACTCTAAGTTCGATTGTCAAATGCTAGTGCGGGCATGACGACCGTATGTGTCATTGCCAGTGTGCGAATTAATCCATCTAATTATATTGATTGTTTGTTGATTTACATTTATAGCGTCTGGAATAAGAAAGAAGCAGTTTCCATGGACGACTTATGCCAGAGATTATGTGGGCGCTACTGGTTCACCAGCGTATCCACAAAGGTAAAATATACTACTGCGCTAGGATATCAATGAATAAACGATCAAGCTCTAAGCGTAACTTGAAATGTGACGCTAAAATAAGCGGATGTCATGTTACACACGTATACCCGTCCGGTACTGTTTACTAATATAATCCGGTTAATTACTTCTTTTTTTTTTTGCTTCTGTAAATTTTCTGTTTCCCATTTATAATATTCTGTATGTTGCGGTAGTATAACGAGCATATTGGGAGTCGCTCGCGGCAAGCATACGTAATATGACCCAATTTTAGTTACCTTTGAGCAGGTAGAGAATCCCAGTGATGAAGTGAAGTGTCTCACCAAGTCTGAGCAGCGCTGTCTTAGTGTCTTTAGAGTCGTCTTCTTTGTCATGGCTTTTGCCTAAGTATTCCGAAACTAAGTTACGAGACCCATTTGAGAACTGTTACACTTCTTGATCCATATTATGCCCTACTTTGCCAAAATCGTGACTTCAAACTCTAAACGACACCTTTCAACTTCCTCTTCAACTGATGGTCACTTCAGTGATTCATCCCCAGTCACGCACGTGAAATCCGTGAAGAACTGCACGAGCACCAAACGAAACCTGCGGGTAACCACCACCTCTCGCTTAGATATTAGGGCAATTTCATTCCGTCTTTTCAGGTTGAATTTTTATCTGAAAACACTTTTGCACGTAAAATTAAAGCGAAGCTGATGAACCCATAAGTAACTGCGGGGGAGTGACCCCAGTGATGGGCTTCTGGCAACTGCAGAAACTGAGGTGGTACAGAATAGTTGTTGAGTTAGACTTGGGATCGGGATGACTTTGAGTTTCAAAATTACAGTGTGAGGTGAACAATGAGACTGAGAGACTTTCGAATACCTTAGGAAAAAAAACTGCTTATGATTTAAACAGCTGAATTCAGAAAAGGTTCATGCCGCCGACCCAGAAACACCTAAAACACGCACTAAGAAATTTCTTAGCTTGTACAACAAAAATAAAAATCATCAAACAAAGGCATAATTCAGTAAGCTTATGAATAGTCTTACATTAAGATTCAATCTACAGACACGAAATTTGGTCAAATTTAGAACCACCTGCCTCACCTGCACAGCAAGGCTGAGTACCGCGGAGAGGCATATCGCTCACGGGAAGACTGCTTTTTTGCTAGCATAGTTTGTAGAGGGAACCCTTTACCAACTATACCTTAAGTCACTTCGGTATAAGCATGAGTACCTTCAATCAGACAACAGAGCGATCGAACGGTGCCACAGTCGACCGTTTAGGAAACAGGGAAAGCTAGCGTGTCCAAAGACATGGTCGACGGGCGTGAAGCTAACGCGCTAGACCTATTTTCTCATTTACTCACTCCCACCCGTTGTGCTAGCATGCAATGAATTTCCCGCAGATTTAATTTCTATGTGCGTGCTCGATGATCTCTTGAGAGATAATAGAAGGTCCTTCAACAGGCTTTAGCACTGTTACATGTATTTACCTGCGGCAGACTTCACAGCCAATCACACAAAAGTTTATTGACTCCAAGTAAGAGTGCATGTTTTTCTCTTGCTCCTAGTAAACATAGCTAACTGTTTAACCTACGCATTCTTTCATTTTTTTTCTCAGAATGAGGACCGCCGAGCACCTCCCATCTGGTTGGCCTTTTGAGTCTAGTCATTACAAGTCCACATTCAGAACCCCTCAGTTAGGTTACTGTCGTCACAATGTGTATCCTTCATCAGTTCATCGAAAGAACAACCCACATGCTGCCTTGATCGACCCTTACCAATACCCAGACAAGGTAATTACTCAGTCCAAACCAGATTTAACCAGATCTTAGACCACGGCAGCATTAGCTCATTCCGCGTAGAGCGCATGACTGCAAAGCGGGAAGTCCCCGATCCCCGAACCTACCCGAAACCAGCTTAGGGTCTAAAATTGGCTGAGAAATCAGTGCAGGCAATGCCTTTACCCTGGAAATGGCTAGGCCTTCGAGTGGCTCGGATGCCCACGTTGATATGGCGTTCCCTGGCGGGTAAATAAAATACGTTTTTTAGATGATAAAGAAGGTCGACCAAGGGGATAGTAATATACCCTTAGACCCGGAAAAGATTTGCCAGTGTACACCAAGCTCCCACTATATGTTCTGCTTGTTTACTACGCTTTCCTCTGTCAATGCAGCAATCTGAAGGTAGAGAGCAACGATTATAAAAAATCAAGCCTAATAAATGTCAATTAAAGTACGCACTTTCTAGTTAGACCTAGTTAGACCCGGCTTATAAGCGCTTTTTGAGCGCTCAAAAGCTAAAGAAATGATCAGGCCGTGAATTCAATAAAGAAATCCGCTGTCTGAAAAGAAGGCCAGATTCATGCACAGCGCCACAATTCTTGTAGCCGGTGACCAGATTCTAACCGGCAGATTGTTTGTTATTATACTCTTTGTAGTCATACGTGGTGTGGAAAAACATCCCGTCACTAAATCTCCCGCCCATCCGGGAATCGCAGTCCGCGCCGAACATTCTACAACACAACAAAAACCGCTGGTTTACAACGACATATAACTCAGTCTTCAACGCGAAACCGCTAGGTAAGGAAAACTGCCATGAGATAGCAAAGCAATGTATTTGGCAGCTAGCATAGTCCGACTTCATCGCTATGAAGCCTTAAGCTGTGTTTTTTTTATAGGCTTCACTATTAGGCTTTACATTCCCTAGCCTCCTACGCAGACGTTCTTAGGGGGTTCGTCACTGGGCAGGAACGCGTGACGAACCCCTAAGAACGTCTGCGTGGGATGCTATATATTCCTTCCCTTGCTTCCAATCTCTGTTTCCGGGGTGGCTGCTCTAAAAGAATGAAATTCTTGAAACTTCCCTCAAGGGCTGCTGCGCAAAGACACCAAGAATTCGCGCGTGGCCGTCATCGAACTTGCCATGCGATAGATGTTTCCATTCTAATAATTCAGGATACTCAACAGCGAGTCGATGTCATCGATCGCGGGTTCAGTAAGTGCGTCATCTTCATCGAGTTGTTCTGGCGAGGAGTTCCTCGTTCCCTTGGCGATGGCTCCTGAAGTAGATTTATTTGCCATGGGCCGCCATGGGGGGAAATCTGAACGCTTTGGTTGCGCGCGCATGTCTCAGGTGACTTCTTAGCGACACTGACCAGTGGTATCTCGTTTTGTGGGCGTGGCTTAAAAACGTTTCACACACAGGTTCAGGTACAACAGTACCTTGCGAGCAGAGGTTTCTCTCTTGCATTGCTTTTAGCATTTACAAAGTCGTTCGCGAAGCCTCTCTGTCGCGTAGTTGGTTTGTTTCACCGGGCGTAAACAAACCCACAACGCAACACCACAAGCCATGCGAACGACTTCGTAAACGCTAAAAGCCATGCAAGAGAGAAACCTCTGCTCGGAGGGTAGTGGAACCGATTCAAAAGCAGCAATCAAATCAATTGGCGCTGAGTAAGCTTGAATTTTCTACAAGGTACCGCGATAAAGATGGCCATTATAGATTTAGAAACCGGCTCAATGGAACCTATCCACAAATTTATCCTTTCCCCTGAACATGGGTGCAACAACTACTCCCATCAATTTTGTATCTAAATCATTAGACGCCGTGAAAGAAACTCCATTTAACAAGCTAAAAGTTGGAAACTTAGTGTTTTAAAAACAATCACGAGTAAGCTACGAGTACCAATCTTCGGGTTCACGTCTGTTTTACAATTTCAGAACTTCCAAACTACAAACCAAGAACTGCATGGAAAACAGATCGCTTCAGGCCGGACTCCAAAGGTAGGTTGGTACTTGGAAGAGAAATTTATTTTCCTTCTCTCTAGGAAGAATGCGCAGCTATATGTTACTGCACTGAGTTAATGAATTTTCTCATTGGTATATGGAAAATTCACTATTTCAAGGTTGACGTACCATTAAACTCGAACATTTTTCTCGCAAAATTGCAACTTTAGAGCTTCTTTAATCAGTATGGGTTCTGTTATAATGGCGTTCTTAATCGTGCGCTTTTATCAAGGTAATAAAATATATTCCCTTTCTGCCCCGCGAAATCCGTGGCATGAGAATGAGTCTAGTTTGGCTGTGAGGAGTATAAAATGACGTGTTTTAGCGTACAAGACGTCGAATAATTTGCTCGCGTGTATCACATTTGGCTCAAGGCTAGCTTATTTAAAAATAATATCGGTTTTGCTATTGTTTATGTTTTTAGCCCAGACTCCTGCTCTTCACTGGCAGACCGAGTACACCCATGACTATAGAGGAGCCCGGGGAAAACCATCTACAACTGAACGGTGAGTGCAGTCTCAGTAGTCAAGAACTCTGTCGGATGTGCCAATTGCAGCCCCTACACTCTGTGATGTCAAATCATATTGGCCCCTGTCTGGCCAAAGACCTTTTCACTGACTTTAGCAATCGTCGAGTGCCAGTACAAAAATATAAACCGAGGAGGATTTATTGACCGCTTTTGAGAGGGGTGGGGGTGGGTAAA
Organism: Porites lutea; assembly: GCF_958299795.1. Taxonomy (NCBI): domain Eukaryota; kingdom Metazoa; phylum Cnidaria; class Anthozoa; order Scleractinia; family Poritidae; genus Porites; species Porites lutea. The sequence goes on along the minus strand of NC_133209.1, from coordinate 26,701,553 downwards.
CAAGCACGGTCGGTGAATTTCTCGAAAGAAAAAAAAACTATTTCAGGCCACAAACCAGAGCTCGATGTCAATTTTTGTGTCTGTGGGAGTTTTCTAGTTGGATGGGGAGTTGAGCTCTGCACAACCACACAAATCCATTAGGTGGGAGAGCGAGACCCTAACCAAAACCTCTGCCTGAACGCGAGTCCAACGGCAACGGCCTGAACACTCGTCACTCGTGACCTACCTGCAACCGCCCACCCCCCACCCCCTCCCGGCGTTGAGGCAGTTACTCATTGTTATGCCATCTTGCTTTCTTATTTCAGACCCTATGATATGTCCTGGAGCAACCTTAACATGTGATGTCATTCAAGACAGTGTTATGTGTTTGAACAACAGAGCAGCGACGAAGTCGTAAATCAAATAAATAATAAGTTGAATTTGAGAATGTAGAATAGCTTTTATTTGAACGGCTGAACAGTTTGTACTTCCTGTTAATTGAATTTTTAGAAAATCAATAATTTTTTGTAATATTTTAAAGAAAGGCTTTGTGGGTGTCAGTTTTGTTCTTGTGTCCTCCCTTGCCCTTCCCCGCACCCTGCATCAATGTAAAATTATGCGGATAGAATTACTCGATTGTACAAATTATTATTTTGAATGTTAAATTGCCATGTTTAGAAGTCAATAAAAGTTAGAAACCTTCTTTTTGTCAAAATTAGCCTCCTTCTATCTGGACAACTAAATATATAAACCCAAGGGAATCTGGCCGACAGTTCGGGATAATTTTGAATCCAAAACTTTTTCTTTCCGGATTAAAAAATTCTTACGTCCACACGTATCCGGTATGCAAATCGAATTTGCCCGTCCACAAGTATCCGACACGTATCCGGATTACCCAGAACTCCTCTGGGAATATTGGCAACAGAACATGCGTCATAAAGCGCGCGAAATTTGCATCTTGCTCTGCCTTGAGAGCACCTGGGAACGAGGCTGCCATCTTGAGTACAGAATTCACGGTAAAGAACTGGGCTCGATCTTGCTAAGTCACCGGATAAAATAATATCCGGATTTACCGTGCACACGATTCCGGATTCAAAGCGTATCATAAAAAATATTTCCACTCTAGAGAGCGGATTCGCATGCCGGATTAACCAGTTTCGTGTGGACGGAAGCCGTATCTGGAAAGAAAAAGTTGCGGATTCAAAAATATCCGGATACATGTTGGCGGGGCCTCAGATGTGCCGTCAAAGTCGTTGTTATTCGAGCTCGCTGGTGGCGTTATTACGCAAAACGATTCTTGATATGCGACGATTTCGAATTCGTTGAAAACCGACGGTTGGACGGAAAACGCGCGACAAAAAAGACGCGACAAGCATATGACTATTGGTCAAATCGTCTGAGGGATATTGAACGTGGATCAACGTGCAATTTGAAAAAACGCATGATAATAGTCATTATGTTCTAATGGTACACATTTACAACTTATTAGGTACAAATGGACTTTTAATTGTCAATTTTATCATATTGATTTTAAATATTTCTGGTCATGGAAAATGAAAACTTAACCAAGGTTGGCTGAGGTTTTAACTGTACACTCAGCTAAACCACTTCATGATAAACCAGTACGCTTTTTTCTGCTTGTACGTAGCCGTCTTGCCCATTGTTTCTTTTTCCTTCAGTTTCTTCTTGGTGGCAATGATCGCTAACTTACACCAAATAACGCAAAGCAAAAGATCAAAACGACACCCACACAATATTAGCTAACCAACACTGAAATTTCTGCAAAACCAACTGACATCCTTTTCGGTATTTTCATAAAGTTCTTTGTTTCTGTTTTAGTTACAAAACTAGCACGGTATAAGTCGTAAATTGAAGGATCATTGAATTGTGATATTGTATAGGTATGTAGAAGAGTGTTAAAAAAAATACGTAAGCAGAACTTAAGACCAGAACAATGTTAACGCATTGATCAATCGATATGTTCTTCAAGTCTAAATTATAAGTTTGTTTTATCTGGTCTATGAGTAAATCTCAAATAATTTTCTCATTGCCCTCGTTATTAACCGGCTAATTGCACGTTTACACCTCTTTGGCCGTCGCTATATTTGCCATCTCTCATTCTACATTTCAAATTGACTTTCATTTCCCTAAGGAATTATTTTAAAAGATGTAAATTAAAAACACAAATCATTTCATTACTCCGCTTAAACAACACATGTGTTGTTAAGTGAGTCCCGTGTGATCTTCATTAATCAAGCAGCCAGTTCCTTAATCGAAATGTTATCGCAACACTGAGTGCAATACCTCTCAAAGGGCATGGCGTGCGCCTAGAAAAAGGCAAGAAACGCAGAGAAGGATGCATAAAATTCATACTTTGTCCACTAATTATGTTTTCAGAGGAGAAGTTGAAGGTATGTCTCACAGTTTCTGTAATGGAGGCAAATATATTCGAGGCAGTTTGACTGCGCGTGGGTCTAACAATTCACGTCACCACTCTTGAAGGCAACATTGATTTTTATATCTATTGCTCCCTCTTAAAACTCGAGTGACCACTCGAGGATACGTCTATTCCGTAAACAAGATGAAGTTCTGTTTATTACACTAATTTGTTAACTCCATTTAAATGAATGTTCCTGTTTCTAAGGGGAGAAAGCGTGAAACTTCTTAGCCTTTCTTCACAAAGAACCCAATATAACTTTATCATAATTATCCAGTATTTCACACGTAATCCTGTAGTTGAATCAAACATGTTATCCTGACAAGATCTCTGATCATTCCCCGACGGCTCAGGATCACGGAGAATACGAAATTGTACCAAACAATTACAAGTCTCCATGATCTACTGAAATATAAATAAACCCTCTGCGCCGAATAGATAGTTTATGGTCTTCGTAACTTGTTAACAGTGTGAACCGAAGTATAAAAAAGGATTGCTCCTCTGTTTGCGCAAATTCTTCCCTTTGATTTATACAGATTATAAACAGATTTCTTTGCTACGGATGTCAAAAAAATCTATCGATTGAGGTTTTACAAGTAAAATAAACATTTGCCATGTTTGCCTAGACTCTTCGGTTAGAACTCAATATATTGTCGCTATAGCGATAATTTATTCCATCCGTGCTTAGCCTGTGTACAGCTTTTTGGGCTACCCGTGCGTATCCCCATTCGCACGCATCAGCATGACTCAGTGAACTTTCAACGGTCGAAGTGAATTTTATTTTTCGTTTTGATACGCATACTGTCAATGGAAGCTGTGGATCATGAGCACCACTGTGTTCTCAGGTTTGCACAATAAATATCTCTTAACCCCTTTAATTAACATTGTTCCCCGAAATTAAAAAATATATATTTTGTAAAACTAAGAATATATTGTTGACTAAGAGAGTTTCATTTGAATGGTCACAGCATAGGAAAAGCATTTCCCTATGGACTCCGGGAGTGATAGGGGAAGGGGTCTTAGTAGCATAAAGTTTCTTTAACTGTAAATTGAACTATAGGCAACTGGGTTTACACTTGACGAGCTCACCAACTGACCTGGACGATGCTTTTTCTTTCTTTTAATTTCTTCCGTCGAGTCATCTATTCAGTGTAGCTAGGAATCTTGAACTTCAGTTCCTTGTTGCTTTCAGAGACCAAAATCGTGACGTAAATGATAAAAGACTGAACTATTTGAAGCCTTGTTGCGTTTCGTTTAAAGGTAATAGTTTACTAGGCAAGCGTACTATACATAAAGACAAATGAACATGCAATGCTGGTATTACAACCATAAGATGGGATGTACTTAAACACCCAGTAAATAAACTTTGCTTCACCGAAACTCTATATCGATTCAAAAAGCAGTAAAAGTTTGTTTGAAACGTGTTTCACGCGGGAAATGAGTGAATAACATCATGATTCCAACGTCGTTTTTTACGGGAAATGTCAAAATGCCTAGAACAGAGTTATTCCACATCTTGTTATTACCTTTTCTTTTCTTTTCTTTTATCCCCTTTTTTGCCCGACAGAACGATCGACACACTTTTACTAAGGAGAAGGAAAGGAACGAAATCAACCTATCGAACGTGGCCTTGCGCAAAGACGGATAGTGGTAACTGAAATGACCAACCTGTGTTTTTTTTTCTTGCAGCTGCCAAAGGAATTTTATCCTTACCCACTGTCACGGAACAAAATGACCGTGCACGCCATCATTCCGTTCCAGCAATGCTACACAACTCAAAGCGAAAGACTCCCAGACTGGCAGTAAGAAGGCGAAGTACAAGATGGAACCTTATTGCCACCAATGTGCAGGTACGCGTATTTCTTAAATTTCGCTCATTTTGATCTCCACGCTTCGAGGAAAGAATTGCCTATATCAATACTCAAACACCAATTTACCCATTTGAATACTGTAGATTAATAAAAACCTTAACCCCGTCATCCAAATCAAAATCCTGAATCCACTTCTGGGGCGAATTGTGCGCAGGTAAGGCTCGATTACCACGCGCTAGTCTGGACAAACGCCGAACTCGAGATGGCGAAAACCGAGCCTATATCCAGGTGCCATGAGAGTTTTATACAGGGATTGGAATCTCCGCCGTGTGGTCCAACCCCCTTATCCTCTTTTATACCATTTTGGTAGAAAAGGTAGCCTTTTTTTTACCTTCTATTGACAAAAGGTAACCCTTTCACATAAAAAAGTTTAGAACGCTGTCCCTTTCAACTGCTTTTAAATGTGCATAAATCACTAAACCAATATGTTTCCTTGACTTTTTCACAGCCATAAAATGGGTCTGTCAGCCCTTTTAGGTCCTTTCACAGATCGCAATAACAGATTTCCCTACCCTTTCATATACTTCAACTACGAAATCCCCACGTGCAGCCTTTCATCAATTTCATGTACCTGAAGCTTGACTGAAAGGTATCCCTTTCGGGCGGAGCCTCCACGTATAGGCCGTTATCGGGAGTACCCCGGCTTCGACCAAAAAAATATGAGAAGGACGCGAGGGAGAAAGGAGGAAAGGGGACCTAGTGCGCCCAATTCCCCCCCCCCCCCTCCACCTACCCTACCCTTCCACCTTGATTTGAAGGCCTACTGTCATTTATGGAAAAATTTCATTATATGGCTTTGGCGCATGTGTTTAAATCGATTTAGCAGTTTAGGTGGCTTAGCTCTAATGCAAAAAACAAGACGAAAACATACAATAAGTGACACAAAAACCCCTATTCTAATTTATGCGCAAGCATTAATTAACCAAAAAAGAATATTTTTTGAATTTTTGCGGTCTCTTTTTTCTTTTCTTGGCTCTCTAATTTAGACAACCGACAGTGTCAGTAAAAATTGCCAATGACAAGTTGAATCGACACGTCGATTAATAAAATCATGGTACAAAGGCATAGGATTAAATGAGCTTTCTATGTCTCCATTGTTAAAAAGCATTGAATGACTTTTGTCTACAATAGGTCATTTGACTGACTAAAATTGACTTTAAGCAACAAAGGATTCCTTTGCACCCAGCTGTCTGATAGCTTTGACTGTTTCGCCCGTCGTCCTTGGATTCGGCAAAATAAATCATGATTGTCGGGGTAAAAAGACACAGAAATTATACGAAGTCACCAAATAGAGCACGCAAAAGTACTCAGGTTTGTCCTTAGTGACTGAAAGCTTAGTTTCTTGTTTAAATTGCGCTATAACTTCCTTGTGTGTTCCGCCGAAGGCCAATGTCAAGTCTGCTCGCGCGTTTTGTATTCGTCACCTTCGTAGCATCGATAAGCAACACCTGCGGAGCTGAGCTGCCCTAGCCAGAGTTAAAACTGGATATTGCTGTATTTTAGCGCACGCGGACTGTTCAGTGAGACTACTTTCCGTTATATTGTTTATAGATATTACAGTCTTGCTACAGAAAGTTGGCACTCACTCGGTAACACATTCAAATACATAGGCCTACATCATGAATTTCGCCAAACTTGCGCAACTTGTCAGTGATTTCTACAGTGAAATCTCGAGAAGAAAACCTTCAGAGTCTTCAGTTACCGCAAATAAAGCTTGCGCCCTATTGTTTTTTATGGCTTTGCGTAAAAAAGTTAATTTTGGGAGCATCAATTTGGTGAACAGTTGATAGTATTAAAACATACATGCCCACAGAGTTCTCGTACATTTCTGTTGTTTTTCATTCATCATTAAACTGATTCCACAAGATGTCGTATGTACTCAATTTTATGTGGAATTCTTAAATGGATTCGGTCCAGCGATATTTCCTAATTGATCAGTCACGAACAACTGCAGTCCTAAACTGTCTGCAATCATTGACCATTTTGCATTATGAACAGTAGTTCAAAGAGCAAAAGCGTTACACAAAACCAATAACTGGCGCTCAGTTTCGTTATATTCAAAATTTGTGCTGGAACTGTTCATTAAGAGAGAAAAATGCAATTAATTTACAGCTAACTTTGAAAGGCCGCTGGCACTCCCAACACTAATTAAACATATAGTTTGATTTGCCTCAAAACAGACGGTTTCTTTTAACTGTGACCAATTAATGGTTGTCTGTAGTACTCAAATTTTAGCATCGACGATGGCAACGGCAGCCAAAACGTCACTACTGAAATGAATTCACGTTTTTTCAGATTTTTTCGCGTTTATTCCAAATTGTTGAAAATGACAAATGTAGGCGAATGTCTTCGAGTTTGTACTCAAGTTAAGAAAGAGAAACAAAAATTCGTGGTCACTTGTTTACGTCCTCCATAAAACTTGAAATTAGGCATTTTCACGTCGTAGTCGTGCGCAGTGACGGCGAAGAAATGTACAAAAAAAGCGAGATGCATGTGCCAAGTTGTTTTTTTTTTCTCAATAAACTAAACCTATTGCTTTTATGACGTTCTCGTTGCCGTCGTCGTGGCGTCGTTGCTAAAGCTCCCTTAATAGAGAGCTTTAGATTCTGAGACAAGGACGACTTCGAGTGCGAGATTTTCTCAACACTGAGTATTAATCACGTGTGAACCAGCGTCATTTTGGCAGGAAAACGTGATAGCAGTCGTCATTCTACTACGAGTTTTAGCGAGAATGTCGAAGTGGCGCGGGAACAAATTATCAATTGTAAGAAGTTTTATCATTCTGCTATTGGGAGAGGGCTTAACTTCGTTCAGTATAAATAACCGTACGATCTTTTTTTGTGAAAAGTAGCAAAATGAAGTTTTCCAGGGTGTCTTTTTTTGAGAACACGCGCAAAGACTTTAAGTTAAATCTCGTACTCGTACTTATCTAATGTTCTCTAATGGGGCCTTGCGATCCGACAACGTAAACGGCGACGAAGACATTAGCTTAAAAAATTAATTCATTGGCGTTTTTTTCAGTCGACGCGATTCTTCCAACTCACTTACTCTGTCAAATACGGGGAATTCTCTTGGGGAGATGATTCCCAAGAACCATATTAAAGTTCAGAAAGAGAAAGAAAATTTCGTTGTCGCTTGTTTACTTCCTTCATGAAACGTGAAAATAGGTGTTTTCACGTCGTAGTCGTGCAGTGACGGCAAAGGAATGTGAAAAAAGCGTGATGCAGGTTCAAACTTTTTATTTTGCTAATGTAAACCTATTGCTTGTAATTGCTTGTTTGACGTTCTCGTTGCCGTCGCCGTAGCCGTCATCGGATCTTAAGGTCAATCTTGTACTGTTTCAGCTGCGGTGCCCATCAGTCCTTGTTTCAGAATCGACACCAACGAAGATCTTTTTCGCTTCATTATTAGCCTGAAAACACGGCCTTCTCTCCTCGCTCCTCAAAACCGCGCATTTCTGCAACTGACAATCTTTACTTTATTAAGCTTATTCAAGAGAGAATAAGAATGATCTAAAGCTCATTCTCTCTTGGCTTATTCAATTTCGCCGACTTTTGTTTCAACAGACAAACCCGATGTTTCACAAAAAATCTCGTCGCTTGCAGCGCCAAGCATCGTTCTCTGGGGTTGCCAGCAAACTGATGGACGCAACAAGCGAGAAGTCGCGAAAATTAAGCCGGCAAATCAACAAAATGGCTCGTGTTCAAGAGGAGAAGGAGTTACAGGAGAGGAGAGAACAGGAAGAAGCTGCTCAGCAGGAAAAGAAGAAAAAAGAAGAAGGATTCGCCAGGTCCATCATCACTCGCAAGTTGTCGATCTTCGGTTCTTATCGTAGGATGTCCTTCTCTACTCGGAAACCGGTCATTATAGTAGAGGTTAGTAACCACCCCCCCTTCCCCCCGCCCAAACCCGCGCCGCAATCCACAATCTTAAGGCCCTTTTTACAGACCAGTTTGTTTTTAGAGAGATTTTCTCTGCGAATTTTGACTTTCAAATACGTCTTTCTCATGGTTTGATAGTATTTACTTTTTCTTTTGGTCATTATCGTACTATGGATGCACACACATATGTGCTTCCAGTTTTCGCGGGAGAAAGTACTCCAAAAAGATGCTACAAATACGTAAAAATAAACTGACCGGTAAAAACGTCGTTGCGACTAAGTATGAGAGTTGCCCGCACCGGGTTACTGGCTAAAACAGACTATCATCTGGGCGAAATTCGTACTTCGAGGGGCGCTTGCGGTGGGATTACGCAGGGAGTGTAAATGAAAGATTTCTAAGGGACGGACCATTAGAAAAGTTATGGGGTGGGGAGGGGAATTTTCGAGCTGCAGGAATTTTTTTTGCTATTAAATTCGTTGTATGAATTTTTTTTAGGCCATAGCATGATTATTTTTTAGGATTAATTGGCGTGCATGAATTTTTTTCATTTAATTTTCCCTTGCGCGAATATTTTTTTTGTACTTCGCCCCCCCCCCCCCCCCCCCGTTAAGTTTTCTAATGGTCCGTCCCTAAGTCGTTGTTGTTTGGATGTCGATTAGCGTAGTGAAATGAACCCAAAAGAAAATTCAAATTTATCTCCTCGATACATTGGCCCCGGTTGTTCAAACGTTGGATAGCCGGCTATCCACCGGATAAATCACAAACTGACGGATAAGTATTAGGACAAGCAATTTCGATATCGCTTGTATAGGGATTTATCCGGTGGATAACGCTATCCACCGGATAACTCACTATCCGGCGGATAACTATTAGGACCGTAAATTGCGATATCCACTGAAAAGGGATTTAAGCGGTGCTATCCAACTCAACGTTTGAACAACCGGGGGCCAGATCGATACAGGTCGGTACTATAGTTTTCTCAACGCCCCCTAAAAAATTACTCTTGTACTTAAAGTCTTGTAGGCTGCAGCAATTTATCCGGTGGATAGCGCTATCCAACTTTTGAACAACCGGGGTCTGGAGTATAAGAATTGAAATTAATGAAAATAATGAAATTATTGAATAGTGAAATTATGGTTGGCGGAGCCTATGACGTCATACCTTCGTGTGCCCCTACGAAGGTCTTAATAGACGTCTTAATGGTCGTCATTTGTCAAAACGTTCCTGGCCGTCAGCCGCCACTAGCTTTAATAATCTGAAGAAGCCCACATAGTAACACTCAGGCAGCTGGTTGTGACCATTTCATAAGCACAAATCAACTTTATTTATTTTAGTATTTATGTTGACTGATAGAATACAATCTCTCAAAGAGTTTTTAAGCCTTCCGGAGCAGCTGTTTTTCTTTTTGGTCGAATATGAATTTAATCAGTTTAAATAGATGATCAACATACCGTATTAAATTGAAGTGGTGTTTGGCTCTTCATTTTAATCATGCCATTTTAGTACCAGTAATTATCAAAAGTGTGATGCAAAACCGGAAACTGAGAGTGGGAGCCTCTGTACCTCTCTGCGAGTCATCTTTCGGGGCTTTTAGTTTAAAATAAGTAGTTTAATATCGGTGAATTTATAAGTTAGGCAGAGAGATTGAGGAGGATCAAGCTCAGTAAGTATTTATAATAGCATATAAGTGATTAACATAATTTACTTTGCCAGGAGGATATAATATCACGCAATGATATCACGCTATGTGGTTACCAGTTTATTGTTATATGTGACTTTTTAATACAGATAAGTGATCCACAAGAAGTTCTCAATAACCTCATATATCTTACCGTATTAACCCGCCTCTAATCTGGGTATTGCTTGATCGCTTAAACAAATTTAACTAATTATAAACAGAGATACGATGTAAAAAAAAACGTTCATTACACTTTTTTTTTTTTTACTTGGACGTCATATCCGAGACCGCTTAATGGGCAAATACGCATTGTCGACTTTATAATGCAATTGCCATTTAGTACGTCGCTGAAAAGAAAACTGTCAATATCTCAAGTTATATTTAGCATTCAGCCATAGACAGGGCGACAATTGCGGTGAAATTAGTCGGCTCCGTGTTTATTCTAAAAGTTCCGATCTTTTGTTTTAAAATTCTTCTTGACAATGTGCTTTGATGCGAGAGAGTCCTACAGAGCTGATTATGTTTACATGTGACTCATGGTGACTCAACCTCTTAAGCCTTGTTTTCCTTCGAATTTAAATTAGCTGGCATTCCGCTACTTAGGCTAAGAAACTTTTAAACGAGATTAATTAAGCGTTACTTTCTCTCTTTTCGATGAGGACTAATGACTGTTTCGGTGACACTGATCAACTTTTTGAAAGTCAGTTCAAGACCTCTTGGCCCTCAGTTACACTGTAACGCATAAGCTTAGCATATAACTGTTTTCACTTTTCTCGGAATTACGCTGCGATTAACACATCGCTTCAAAGTATTTGATGGTTGTTCATGATTTTAACTCCGGTATAATTGAGTGGAGAAATATCTGGTTTCTCTGGGTTCACGAAGATTGCGGAGCAGTATCAGAACGTCCAACGTGCAAGCTAGGACAACTTGCAAGAAAGAGAGCAATTTGACATTGGCGCCCTCTTAGAACCGATAATGGCCAACGTGTTTGACGACAAAAAAGACAAGAAGCTTATCAATGAGTTCTGGAAAGAAGGAACATTCCCACGAATATCTTTCACTCGCAGCCTGTCCGAAAAGGATCCACCAAGTTCCCAGAAGAATAGTAATAGGGACAAAGCAATGGATCCAGTGGAACTCCCTATAAATGTCAGCAGTATAAATATAGACAGAGAATCGAGAGAAAAAGAAGCTGAGAGGTTTTCTCGACATCTGTCCTCTTCGCTGAATCAGCTTACTAGTATTCCTCAGACTGATGAACCAAACCCTTTGAAAGTTGGTAAAACAATATCTAATTCGGACTCAGAGCTTAGAGGAATAAACTTTGTTGCTATGAACAACGAAAGAAACTCAACAATGGTAAACAAGCCTAAACTAGAGCAAAGAAACTCCTCCAACCAAGCTTTTACGAAAGGAAGAAAATCGTTTAAAAGACGCGCTTCTATGCCTGCGAATTACTTGGGAGATTATCTCTCAGTTAACAACATTCGGAAACGAGCACATTTCCTGGGTACAAGTGACACTGATGGCGAAACATTGAATAAAGTTAAAAACGCTGGTAGGAGGCGAGTCAAGGTTCGTCCAACAAGTCCTCAACCATCTCTAAAGACGGAAGAGGCCGATGAACCTGAAAGGGATTTAATCGAGATTGAAATTTCAGCTGAAAATGAAATTAAGGACGAAACTCGTCCAAATATAGAGGTGGGTTTCGTGACTCTGCAGTTCTCGTTCGTTATACGGTCCATCATTATGAAGTCAGGATTGCGTGTCATTGTGAAATATCCTGGGGGTACTTTTGATTAGTTCCGCAACAACTTTGAAGACTTGTTATTTCAAAACTGGTCACAATTTAAATTCGCAAACAAATTTGATGACCGGTCAACTTGGCCCACGCGAGGAGGCTAGTGACAATCGATATAATTAAAAAAAAAAGGCTAATGCTTTTCGGCAAAGTGAATTGAACCTTAGCTGTTAAAATTTTGTGGCTACAAATTATTATTGAGATAAAATAAATTGCGTCAAAAAGGAGTCAAATAACGGAACTGTAGTTCTGAGTTCTGTTAAAAGAATTAATGTAACATCACTTTGATTAAATTTTAAACGTATACAAAGCAAGTTTTTTATTTTGCTGTCTTTCTTATCAATTTATAACAAGCATTTAGTTGCATATTTAATACATTTATCTATAGCAATTTATCTTCATTTTTTTCTTTTAACATTTTCGAAGCGCTTATTATAATGTCTTTTTTTCACAGCCAATTGAGAGATTTCGAAAGATTGTTCAGTTGTTGAGTTTCCTTCTAAAGGTGAAGACTTCTATGGACAGGTCAGTGGCACACGACAAGTGTTCCGTGAAAAAAAAACCTCTTTACATTCGGTTTTCGAGAGAGTGATTGCCTATTTTCATGTGTTTCAGTAGGGCATTAGAACGGATGGGGCGCCAACTATGGAAATAATAGATTAATCAGGAAAATTACTCAAATAATCCCTTTAGCTATTTGAAATACAATGGCAAGTGTTTTCAAACTTCAGTGAAAGAAGAGGTTTCTACCAAAAATCACTAAGACCTAAGAGCACATTAGGTGACCACAGGAAGCTCAGTTAACATGGTTAGGTAATGACGACAAGGACGGTGTTGAAAACCTCTCTAGTTAAAAGTTAATTTACGCTGTTTCAAAATTCATAACTCTTATTCCATGTCGCTTAATTTGTCAAATGTTGCTGGTGAATTTTTCTTGAGTTGAATTCCATAAAAGACTGTAGCGAAATTCAGGAAAACAAAAATGAAGTGTGATGCATGTGCAGAGTTGTTGTTTTGCTAATCTAAACCTGTTGCTTTTTTGTCGTTCTCGTTGTCGTCGTCGTGGTCGTCGTCGTTGTTGCTTAAATTTCCTGTTGCTTACATGACGTCGACTGCTTTAGGAAATACCGTTCCCAGAATGCCACAAATGTGTTTGCTGAGCTGGACGAGGAAGCTGTAACCGGGGTGGACTGTGACGGAGTAGTGTTTGATCCAAGTAACTTTAAAGCTGTACGAGAGGTGAGTCTATACCGTCACGTGGTTTTCCTTTATTACTGCGCATGCTGAGTAGTTACACTTACAGGCATATGTGAGTAGATTTGACTGAGCTGTTTTCACTCAAGAGACAATTAGAACCACTCCTAAGATCATTGAATGAACCCTTTCGTTCACTGCTATAGTAAATCACGGAGTCTCTATAAGGTGCTTCTATCTTTTGAGTCTGTGGACAAAATCCTATGGTGTTACCATTCATTGTACTATCTATAATGCATTTAGTTTGTAGCTCTACCTTTTGAGTCTTTGGATGAAATCTTGTGGTTAGACCATTCAAATGAAACTTCTTCAGCAGTACTTTCACATTGCACTATTTATTTAGTATGTAGAGTTCTAACTTCTGATTCTGTGGACAAACTCCTGTGGTGTGACTATTCCTGGCAAATGAAAACTTTCACATGGTGATATTTCTTTTACAGAAAAAAAAACTGTACAAAATGAAATTTGGATTTTTTTTTTGTTAATTTTGACTTTGGCCACCTTTTCAGTGAAAGGGTTTAATAGCTCTCTTTGAAGGTGAACAATTAATCTTTGTCTTCTACTATTTAACAGGTACATCTCAGTCAAGAAGCTATTCATATTTTGTCCTTAAGTCCTGGGTCAAGGACTGAGGAACAACTTCAAACGGTACTTGTTAGACCCCATAGAAGTCACTTAAATGAATTAACCGTCCGATTGCATGGCTGCGAATACAGCCTTCTCCCCTCCGTCTCCTAGCCGTTTGTGACGTTCCAGTAGCTGCGAGGAGCGAGAAGGGAGGGCTTCCCTCGCAGGCCAACGCAAATATGATTTTGGTCATATGTAGTTTATCATGGAGAGGGCAAACTCAAACTTATCCCACAGGGCCCGGTTCCTCAAAAGACAGTTAAGTTTAACCCAGGATTAAGCCAAATTTTGAGCAAGGTTTTCTTGCCTAAAAACATTCAACTTGAGCTTACAAAATAACGCTGAGCCTTTACTCCGAGATACACTAATGATAACACAAAATGTTACTCTAAGCAATCAGGAAGGTAAAATACAAAAAACGGAACAAAATTTTAATCATGGATTAGCGCTACTCGGCCTTTCAGGGACCGGGCCCTGGTTCCGTCATGATCTAAGCTGCTTTGAAAACGACCAGGTCAAGGTTGCAACTTCCGTAGGGGCAGGCATAGGGGTAACGCAAATAATTTATCCACACTTTACGAGAAAGGCGATCTGAAATTCTGCTTTGAACTCTTCTTATTTCTAGGCCTTGGTGGCGCTTAAGACCAGTGTCGCCGCTTTTGGGGAGTATCCGCTGAAAATGCAGCGTCGTCTCGTATCTGCTGGCTGGTACGAAAGGTGAGTGAATTACTAATCAACCCTTGCTAAACAAAAAAAAGGTTGCACATCCACACAGTTGTTCTTTGTCAACCATTCCTGGCCGAATTGGAATTTTGAAATGTTGGTTTTGAGGAGAGGGAAAAACAGGAGAACCCGGAAAAACTTTTTTGAGACGCCGGGATTTGAACATGGGCCTCAATGGTGGTCTCCCGGCAAAGGGAAATGCTATGACCCTTGTGCAGCAGGCCTTACTCTCCAAGTGCGCCAGGAACATCAAATTGTATCTCATCACTCTCCTTACACAGTGTTCATTCTAGAGGCGTAGTTAGGTAATGGCCAGTAACACCTCAGACTTCAAAACCTTTTAAGGTCAGCCAAATGTTCAGCCGGCTAGCGGATCTGTACCCTACCAGCTCGGCCATGTTACTCTGAATCAATTCAATTTACATTTCAGGTTTGAGGCAAAGAGAGTCATCATCAGGCAAGGTCACAAAGCAGAGAACTTTTATTTCATCCTTTCCGGTACAGGTGAGGACAAACACGCATATTGCCAGAAGTTCCACGAATTTAATGATTGAATGATCAATTGACTGATTTATCGATCGATTTGACGATTGATTGCGTGATTTTTTGTTGCTTTGTACTAAAAGCAGGTTTTTTGTCTTATGACAGCGGTCGTTACTTTGCTGGTTAATGATCCTGTTACAAGAGAGCAAAGAAACACCACTGTTGCTGTGTTGGGTAAAGGAAGCAGTTTTGGGGTAAGTCAGTATTTTGTCTCTTCAGAAAACGTCCAGTTAATCGCATGCAACAGTTTCAATATTGTGCGAATAGCATTTTCAGTATTGCGCTGGCTTCATATTCAGTATCGTCTTAGTTTTTTTTCTTAGTATTTTTCCATCTTACAGGAACTGGCCTTGCTTCATCATAAGACTCGCAGTGCGACAGTTCTATGCAAAGATGAAGTCTCACTTTTGGCAGTTTGCAGAGAGGTTCGTTGTATGGTAGTATCTAACGCATCTGTTTCCCCTCCATAACGAACGGCTTCATTTATCTAACAGTTGGTATCCTCTCTTGCAGGATTTTCGAGATATCTTTATGAGTTATGAGGACGGAAGAGAACCAGAACACATTAGATTTTTAAAGTAAGAATTTTACTTAGAATGAAGATGATATGATTTGCGGAAATACAAATTTAAATGAAGATATGATCTTCGCAGCGGTAATTGCAATTCAACTCGAACAAAAAATTTCGGGACTTTTAAATTTGTATTTCCGCATTTCATATTATCTTCATTCTATGTTTCATACCTTTCACGGGTTAAGATGAACTCAACAAATTGGCCTGTTCCAAATGTATGGGTCTTAACAGCTTAACAGGTAGAGCACTGCAGCGCTAACTCAGAGGCCATGGGTTCGAATTCCGTTGAAGTCCCCAAAATTTTTTCGGGTTAATTTGCAATTGCTTAAATAAATAGATCATATCTTAATTTAAATACCAATTTTATTTTTTAAAATTCACCTGCCATGAAAATCACTGGCCTAGGTCGAACTACATTTTGACTTCAGTCATCATTAGCTAATAGAATTGTGTATCCTAACTTATTTCAACAGAAGTGTACCGTTTTTAAGAGATCTTCCAGTGGATGATCTAACCACCAAACACGATGTCTGCATATTTCATTACTTCAGGTGCGTTTATTTATCCTGTACGTTACTTGTATAGCTACTTAATATATGTTTCATAAAGAGGTAGAAAATCGCGCTTGGCAATGCCTCATGAGTCGCCGACTCCGTATTAAAACCACTGACTCTAGTTGCCTCCAAAAATGCCGATCAGTCAACGCTTAAGGCAAAAAAAAAAAAACATGGAAGAGACGCAGTGTTTCATCACAAGATGAAACGCTGAGAAGAGGGACGAAAATAGAGTTGACAAACTTCGAGGTGTTTCATCTGGTGATGAAACACTGTGTAAAATGCTTCATATTACTTCTCAAACAAAATGATTTTAGAAGGAGAAATTAAGGATGCAAAAAGGGGTAGTTCGTAAATGTCTCAGATTTTTTACTTTATACAATATTGAAACTTTCAGAGATCGTGTTTTCGAGATGATTCTGATATCAATATTCGATAGACTAACAACAAATGTCACAAAAAGTGTTCATTACAGATTGAAGCTCTCTACCTGAGTCTTCTCTTTTTTCTTCACTATGTGATATTGGTTCATGGAAATTTTAAATGATTGGTATTTTTCTTTGCTCTGTAGGAGGGGTGTGGTTATAGTTAAGGAGAGCAAGACTAAATGGATTTACGTTGTTAAAACGGTACGTACTTACAGTTACGGATATCATAAAATGACTTGTCTCCCCCAACAAACCTCTTTAGCTTGTATGTTTTGTTTTCCGAATACAGGTCATGTGATAATACTCTAGGGAACTGTTTCTTTCAAATTTCGTCTTATTAACATGCATATCTACGCATAATTTATGAAAAGACAACGAGTCAAGTTCCCCTGGGACCTCCATTGGGAAAACAAAACATACAAGCTAAAGAGGTTTATGATGCTGAAATGGATATAGATCTCATTAACCACAACGTCGTTGTTCCACAGGGACGGGTAGGTAAGGATCTGGGTTGACTTGATTCTTCTCTACTTTCTTTCATGTGCTTTAAGCTATTTACTCTGTTTTCCATACCGATAACTGTATCGACATTTTCTAACTATGCATGTATACAAATCATAAAACATTCTGAAAGTAATGTTATTTATTGCTTGACTGTCTTTTCTGACGTGTTCTCGCTTGAAATAAATCCATGAAATGTTTTCATCTTCAGGGGTCCTGCCGCGTTCTAACTCATTTATCAAAGAAAACTGCAAAGTTAAATCGGTCAGCGGTTGATCAGGGGAAGTCAAAGGCAATCCTTCCCGTGATTCCCGTCGATGAAACAGATAGGAGGAGAGCGCTGTACACAGGTAACGTATCATAAAGCTACTTGTCTGGCAACAAGACAGTCGCCCAATGAACTCTTATGTTTGGCAACGGTCATGTGCGACCCAGGATCGGTTTTCGAGTCCACCAATTCTGATTTTAGCTCGGAATTTCAAAAGTTTTCATTGCAATTTAAATACGAGACAAGCTTGCTAGGTACAACCGAGTAACCGGTCCATACTTTATTTTCCTTTTTTTCAATATTTTGATTCGTTTTTGCTTATGCAAGTGGTAATTTTGACATCAGCTTTAGTTTTTATAAAAACAAATTATAAAGTAAAACCTTCTGTCTATTATGGCTTTTAGTTGAACTTGTTCAGAATTTACATGCCTAATGGTTGTTTTATGTACTTGTATCTTTACAGCTGCTGGTGATCGCGTTCGGCCCACTGCTTGGTCTCCAGAAATCAAACGACCAAAAACCGAACCTTCACTATCGTCACACAAAAACAGAGACTTGTCTCTACCAGCTTTAGTTGGTGAACCGGAAAAATTTAAGGTAAATGCTTATATTTGAAACTTGGGTATAGAGGAAAGTTTTCTCGAAGAAAATAATTATTGAGAACATGTTGTTTTTGGCTGTGATGCATCCTGCGTGGTAAGCCCTCCTGCCCTCGAAATTAAAGAGACACAGAAACGCTAAAATTAGCATCTATCGCGTTTTTGCACGACAAAGGTTTTAAGTTTTGCCCAGCTGTCAGCCGTTCAAGTCGAGCATCATGTTTCGCGCGCGTTTTCGTGCGCCATAATCCCCCTTTCCCCTCCTTCTCGCGCACATACCACTTTACTCATTAAAACTAGTCTTTTGTAAATGGAGCCATTGTGTGTTTTGTCATTTACTGTATTTTTCATTTACTCCACAGAAAGTAGCGAAAAACGTTAGTTGGGTTGCACGGATGAGTATCATTCCTAGGGAAGGTAAAGCCCTCTGACTTGTTCTTTAACGTAACGTGGTTAGTAATTTTCTTAACATACACAGGAGCCCGGCACTTATTCGAATTGCTAAAGCAAATGGTATTGATGCCAACAAGGGTGTCAGGTTTGAAAATGTCAGTTTATCATTTGTTTTGTTTTTTTTAAGCTGTAGCTAAAGAAAGCGAAGAACATAGAGAAAAAATTGAAAGACTGCACAGACGAATCAGTAGTGTGGACAAAAATCGAAATAAAACGCCTTTGGTAAGTTTAGTATTACTAAGTAAGTAACCTCTATTAACGTAGTCAGAATATTCTTACCATACATACAATTTGTAAGAATCGTTTCTTTGCAACAACCTAATACATTGCTTGAGGAAAACAATGTGCTAAAGACAGAATGTAGAAGAACATAGAAGTCTGTGGTTAAGTGCACTAATACAAATTAAGTTCGTGCATTAACCAGTACATACAGATCGTTAAAACCGCGTGTCTCCTTTTTTTCAAGCGTCTTTTAAAGCTGCTGGGCTAAGTAAAGTTTCGTGTATCAATGGCTAATCCATATATTTGGGACAGGTACTGAATAACACCAATTTTAAATTCCCGTTTTCCTGTTATGTGCCTGGGCTGAGACTCTTGGGACAGAAAAGACTGACGCTATAATTACTGTTATTTTATGAACAAGAATAGTTGCAACAATTTTTTTTTAATAGTTGTTACACCCAAAATTTGTAATAAACCTAAGGTAAAATTCAGTTATAAAATTATGTCATATTGTTATATATGTTACTATACTAATATTATTATTGTTGTATTGATTTTAGATTGAAACACCAGATTTGGATCAGAAAGGGGAACAAGTAGTGGTACAGATTGAGTTGCTGAAACCAAAAGATCAATTTGTACGTCGTCACTTATGACCTCTTTTATGTGTATATTCTTTTTCACTGTATCGGTAGTGGAAAGCTCAATACTTTTTATGTGGGGTTGTTCATTCTACTACGTATATGCCTTGAGTCCGCTGTGGATGGAATCGTCAAACGTGACCATCTACTGAGCGGTACTTTCCTTTGGTACTGTTTGTCACGCTGTACTAGTGGTTCTAACTTTTGAGTCTGTGGATCAATTTATCTTGAAGTGTGACTCGTTTAATTGAAAGCCCTGAGCAGTACTTTCCTGTGGTAGGGGTTTTTAAACTGTAAAGTTTGAGTCTGTGGATTACTCCGACCTGTGGTGTGACCCGTTTAAATGAAAGCCAACGTGCATCACTTTGCACTGGTGGCGCTTTTTTGAGTCAGCGGATACCTGATCCTGAAAAGTGAGCATTCAAATGTAAGCTAGTACTAAGTGGCACTTTCTTGTGTTGATATTTATTATGCTGTACTAGCTGGTTCTAAATGAAGTATTTAGATGCATAAAACGGCTATCCTATCCCATTAATACTGTTCACTATCCTGCACATAATGGACTTTGTTAAGCTATATAGCCCGAGGTACTTTTTAGTATATATGTGGTAGTACAAGGTGAAATCTCTATTTTGATTTCCATAATCTTGCTGATAAAATCCAAAAAATGACCATTCATGCCACCGCTGTTATAAAAGTAGGACTTTTTTTATCGTGAGAAGAAAAAAATCCAACAACATGCTTCGGACTAGTTTGACTGACGCCCTTACAATTCTCGGAAATTTAAGTACATAAATTTGATCGTCCAACATTTTCCATTTACTACAGAAATTATCCTTTTTTCTTTTTCTAGGGACTCTCAATGATACTGTTTGATAATCCTGCAGTTAAATGTCACCTGGTATGTGCCTATTACATTGTTATTAAGTACTGATAAATGAAACCAAAGTGTGTGTGTTGAGAAGCATGCATGCTTCTGAAAGGAGTATTTAAGGATTAGCACAGTCGGTTGGTGCGCGGGAGATTCCGACACTTTACGGTCAGTTTGCCCCCAAGTCATTTCGCCCCGGTTACTTAGCCCCTTATTTTAGAACAAGGAATATTACCCTTTAAGCGCGCTTCTTTTGGCTTATAGCTTATAGAACAAAGAATATTTGGAGCGCGCTAAATGACTCGAAAATAGGGGGCGAAGTTACCGGAGCGAAATGACTTGGGGGCGAAATGACCGGTCTCAAAATCCCTGTTTCAACTTTTTTCCCTTGCTGTAAGTAAGTTTGTCAGTTCATGTAGTACGGAAGCTTTTTACACCTTTAATCCAGGTATTGTATTAGGAGTTCATCTTGGAATGAGTTCTTAAGAGTTTATAGAATCTACAAAAACCAGGAGGATTTTTGTAAAAAAAAGACTAACTTATGATTATACAATTCCAGGTTAGCAACGGGGCTGAGTGTGTGCTCATAAAGAAAAGTTGGTTTCTTCAGCATGCAAACGAGACTACTCTGCGAAAACTAAGAAATCTGGTCAGTATTTAGAGGCGTGTTTTCCCATTGTATTATCATAAAAACATAATATTAATAATACAGGGTTTATTGATGCAACTTCAGAATGAAAAGTACGATGGACTTACAGATAAAATAGAGTGGACAGAAAACAAAATACATTAAGACATCGATAAGGAGCTGGAAGAACCGCAAAAGTACCTCAATGAAAGAATCATGTTTTAAACCAGAAGAAATACCTAACATGGATTCGTTTAAATGAAATCAAAACTTTCGTTTGTCTAGCTGTAAAACAAAATCGCCTTTTTGATCGCTAGAGTGTTATCTGATCTCTCGCGATTTTGACATTTTTGACAGTAGCATAAAGCGAGGGTACATAAAATATCATTGATGAAATAATCAACTTTTACTATGATATATATAGCAGTAAAGCCCTTTGACCAGTGATCATGAATGAAGGATACTCACCATGGCGCGATTTAGCAGACTCAAGTCTTATACCCCATTTAAACCGTGCATATTTTCGAAGACTTACAATTTCTTTTTCACTGCAGATTCCACCATACCCAAGCCAGGATACGCTAGAGCAAAAAATGCAGGATCAAGCAAACTGGGACTCATATAAAACACAAACTATTAATAATCTTCTAGACACACTTCACTTATAACAGTAGCTGTTGCTCCTGTCTATAATAATAGTGTCATTACCTAGAATTTTTAACCGGAAGGTAAAACCAAGTTTGACGTAAACTCGAGGCACAGCTGATTGCAATTAAAATTTAAGACTATTTAAGATTCTACTCATTTCAGTACGAGGCAGTTAGTTGCATGTTTTTAAGTTAATTATTTATTGTTCGACTATAAAATCGGAGACGAATTCACAGACAGGCTTAATGTACAATACAATTTTTTCAACAAAATATGAATTTGACGCCAAATTTTATTTATACATATGTGATATACGGAGAGGTAAACAGTCATTGATGTCAACAGGTTAGGCTGTCTATTTATTTTAATAGTAATGAATGAATCGTATCTAAAAGAGAGACGTACGTTCTCTGTTAACGCACCTATACAGTAAATATTGTTATTTAAGCCAATAAAGGCATATATTTTGACAAAACTACCTTTATCTGTCTTAAAATAATTTGGGTTAATGTCTTACGCTTGCTGCAAGACCCGTGAAGTTCGTTAAGATTACGGCCTCTATGGACCTCAGTTTCCTTGTAGCGGAAAAAAAAATAAAATAAAAAGGAGACGGCGATTGCGACGAGGTCGTTGGTTTATGAAGCGCAACCCAGTAACCTATCTTTTGCATTTTTAGTTTTCTCACTGGGCATGATTTGCCTCTTTTACAAATGAACAAATTTCGCGATTTTACTTTTCGGCGTAAAGATTTTTTAAATTAATACGACTTTCAGGATAACTGATAAAGTTAACAGGCTTAAGTCTATCTGAAATCATACATAATTCATCTAATTTTAATATTTGAACATGCGGTTTATATATAAGTCAAATTTATAATGGCACTTGCTCAAACTTCACAATTTGATCCTCATCTCCAAGATAATGTTGTCTTTGGTGACACGTACTTCCAGTGTGGCATTGTTTCGCTCTGTTTCAACTAGTGTCATACATGGCATTTTGCATACCTTCAACAAGACGAGAAGTTTCTTGGTCTTGCGATGTTGTAATCACCAAATTAAAAGAACAAAAGATTGAAAAGAAACTGAACATTAGACCCAAACCACAACAATAACAATGCCTATTGTAACTTACAATGATTCCCGCAACTCCAAGAACAACACAAGTTGCGCTGTGAACGGTCGATGATTGACTACAATTTAGCTTTGGTATTGCCTAACTCTATTGCACTGCTGATATTGACCAAACAGTTAGACGTGTGAAGAGAATCCAGAGTCTATGCGCTCTTTTAATCAGTTCTGTTTCAATGCGGATCGGATTCTTTACACAAGTGAACCTCATTTGCCTGGATCAAGGGGCATTGCTTTCAGTCTTTGTCGGCTCCGAAAAGATTTTGTCCTTGAGATTGCCCCCTCTATCTATATATTCCATATACTCAGGCTGGATTCTGGGCGCAAATGAGAATCGATTTCCTCTCGGTAATAACGGGCAAAAGGTCTACTTACTCACTTAAAACTCTCTAAAATCAAACTGAATGTTACTCGATCACAACAACGTTTACCTCAGTTGAAAACTTATCACTCAGTTGTTAGGTGATTTTATTGCTTCAGTGTGATCACCAAAAAGATATCTTCATCGCTAAAAATGACTCGAAACGAAGTTCAACTCGAAATGCAGCTCTGCGAAGTTAAACTCGAACTTCAACTCAAAGTCCACCTCGAAGTCCAATTCGAACTCGAACTCGAACTCAAATCCAAACTCGAACATTCTCTGCTACCCACGATCACGTATGATTGTAATAAAATCATTGCTCGCAAGACACTAGAGCGCTGAATAATACATTGCGAATAACAGTGTACTTCAAAAAATAAAGGGAGAAATAATCTCCCGGTTAGCGCCGGTTAAGTTGTCCGGTCAAACCTATTTTTGCTCGGACACAACCCGATTTTGGCCGGACAAGTATCCATTAGGTCATACTTCGACAAAAATAATAGCTTAATTAACATAGCTTAATGAAGAAAAAGTGGAACACACGATAAAACCGCAAAATAAATCAAAATTTGTGGATACAAAGATCGCTTTCTTGGTTCTTTGTCATTGCATCTGCGCATGCTCTTTCATGTACCAGTTGCCCCTCAGAAATGCCCTTTCGTGAGGCTAATCCCGTGCATGATCTCCTGTTACCCACGCGCAAGTTCGTTGATCCAATGAGCGCCCGGGCTATACAAAAATAATTTTTGCACACTTAACAATTTTGAACTTAAAAAATAATCTGCGTGGAGTCAACATTTATGACAAGCCACACACTTGCCAAAAATTGTGCTCAGGCTGTAGATTTCCAGCGATTTGCCACTGCTGCTTTTAGGGCCCTTTGGCTTTTAGAAGACCGCGAGACGTAAAAGGTAATTTTTCTGTCGAGGTTCTTGATTTCTAATCTTTTCTAAGCCTCATGATGAAGTTGTTATCCCTCTTTTAGAGTGTTTCTGTCTGCATTTCAGGAATTTTAGCTCTTTAGTTAAAATAATCAGTGGCAGTACCCAACAACTGTTCCTGTAAAATATCTGTTTGGAGAAGCAAATATTGCCTACACTTTTCTATTGCTTGATTGGACAACTAGGAATTTCTAGATGATTCATGTTCAATTTTCGAAGCTTATGTAATAAATTCCCTAAGACTTTCAGAAGTTTAATTTTTCACATTTCACTGCCCAGGTTAGGTTTCTTTTCGTTCAAAAAAGGAAACCCAAAATTCTCGGATTCAGAAATTAACTATGTGATGGAGAGAAGAATCAGAAAAATTCTCCCCTTCGTAATACGTTAAATTGCACCTAAAATGTTCAAGACCTTTGTACTAAAATGTTATACTTTTCAAATCCTGTTTACAAAATGTCTGGCCATCCATCGATCCCATTTTTGGCAGGACATTGTCCGTTGACCGGCCGTTATTTCAAGCCCTGTATCGGAGTCGAAAGAGTTGTCCTTTGCAGTCACGAAATGTGTGATATTCTTGTTGACTTGAGGCTCAATAGCCTGAATTTCATCCGATTACTTCGAGTCGTTATTACTTCCTCAGCAACGTCTACACACAAAAACAAATCGAGCATTCGAGACTTCGTGGACAAGCTTTCGAATGCGATCGATTGATTGTAAAATGTAAATACTGTGCAGTCTGACTGACTAGAGTTTAAGTATACGTGTATGCACCTCATGTTTCACATAATTCCCAGGTTTTCCCCGTTAAAGTTGAATTTAGGTGATTTAAGATTATAACAGGTGAAAAATTTCAAACTGTACTGTACTTGATGCTAGGAAAAAAAAAAGAACAAATTACTTTCAGGAAGAGAAAACGTTAACTATTTATTTAATTTTAGCTTATAAGGTAACTATCTTTATCTAATTACGTTAATCATCCAAGTTTGAGCTTTTTTTGCTACGTTTTCCCATAAGCGACCACCCCTCCTTAACGACCACTATTCCGTGCACTAAGGGTGGTCGCTTATGAGAGATTTGACTGTAGTTAACTCACTTTTTAAACATTTTGCAGCCATGAACAAAACTGGTTTAGCATTTTCTGGTGGTGGGATAAGGTCAGCTGCCTTTTGTTCCGGAGTCTTACGAAGATTACTGCAGAAGAATGTGAAGATTGACTACCTCAGTTGTGTGTCTGGGGGCGGTTACACAGGTACGGCCTATCTGGACTGGAAGTGCAGGAATGGCAAGAAGGACGACAAAACCTGGCATCAAGAATTCTTTAACCACATGAGACAGAATGCTGGTTTTATATGCCACTGGTACCATCCTTTCAAGGGAGTTTTAGAGTGTTTAGCTATAACCTTGGTTTTACTATTTGTGACAATTCTTGTACCAGCCATGTTGTGGATGTCATTTTCATATCCGCTGGCCTATGTTATAGACTATCTATATGGACATATTCTAAGAAGTTGTTGTGCTCCATGTAGCGAAGTTGTGCTTCACAATCCAAACGTAACCATACAACAATGCGAAGAAGACCGCGAATCATCTGGGGCTTTGTACCACCTTCTGGCTCTGTTTTTGACGCCCACTAGTATTGCATGTGCATCTTTCGTTCTCAAAGGCTTTTCCTCAAAAGGAAAACCTCTCTTCAATCTTCTTTTTCATTTTTCTGCAGCGTTTTTTGCGTTGGTGTTCTTCCCGTGGTTCATAAAAGAATTTTTTCATCGACTTCCAGCGTGGATAAAGTTTCTTATATTCATCCCTTTATTCTGTCTTTGGATTTCATTTCCTCCCATCCGTTCGTCTACTACGCTCATGACTGCCATATATCTGAGCTCGTTTGTAATTTACTGGAGAGTTTATAACGAGAGTGCCTTTGGTTTTGAGTACAAACCAGGCACGTTTAATATTATTCTGGCTTTAGCAACGATAGTGCATTGGATCTCCCCATGGTTGATCACCATTCAACAACGGCTTGTTCACATTTATATTAGGTAAGCCTAAAGATTTGTTACATTTCTAGCACGACTAAAATGTTAGGACGTTTATTACAACTACTCCGTTTAAATAACTCTTTGAAAACGCCAACTTCTAAAACCAAAACAGGAAAATGTTTTGGAGGCGGCTTTCTTGTCTTCCTTATTACGTGCCTTAAATGTCATATTCACACGTAATCACAATCCACTTCTTTCCCTCTATAGACTGCTTGTAATTTTCTTTGCAAGGTTTTAAGGTTCATTTTGTTACAAAAAACATTTATTATTGAATGTTAGCTCCGGTTTTGGACTTGACAAAATCTATATATCATCAAGAAAGAATATTCTCCATCTCTTATTATTGCTCGAATGAAACACAAGGAAGATTTCAAAGCATAATCGGGGCATAATCTTGTATGGAATCCACGTGTACATGCACCATAATGATTTCCGTTCATTGTGGACCTTTGCTTATATAATTGTCAATTTCTTTTTGTTCAATGGTAGTCTTTAGTCATAGTAACCTTCGTGCTGTGAAAACTCTCCGTCCCTTTGTTTTTGGATTTGAACTAGCTTTTTCTCCACTCGATGATGCAGGAAGGTGTGTCTACATAGTCTACATTAGGCTGCCAAGCGCTTGAAGATGCTGTTAAAAATTAAAGGTCTTTGCTAGTCATTAAGCAGACTACTATTTTTTTAATGCAGGTGGATGATCCAGAAAGCATTTTTCTATCCAGAGACAATTGGTGCATGTGGATGCGCTGGAATCAGCTGGCGAAGTTTTTTCCTCTATTGTCCTACCTGCTGCCAGCCCGAAACGAAAGGAATCAGACACAGCAAAGTGTTGACCTTGGATGACCTCGATGAAATGACACCGCAGTACATAGGTTGCGTTACAAGCAATCAGTGGCGACGCTCTACCTCCCCCAGAGAACAAGATTCTGAACTCCTTACTATGAGTCCAGTCAATATAGAGCGTCTTGACCGTCCCGAGGGGGAGGAGGAACTGCGTGGGAGGCTGACTCCTATGGATATCTACCTATCCGATGTCGCTGCCACATCTGCGGCTGCGCTAAACCATCAGACGGGATCGAGGCATTGTGACGAATTACCGTTTAAGGATTTTAAAGTGATGTTTGGACTGTCGTGCGGCTCATCCTTCGTGTCAGACCAAAGACAGGAAAAGAAGAGACACTTCTGCATTCAGGTCATTTAGTTCCTCCTAACACAGACATAAGACCAGGACAAAAAAACTTAAAAAGGGGATATTCCACAAAAGAAAACAATACAATGTGATAAAATTTTATTCTGCCCATAGTCGTAAACCATTGTCATCCATTCGTTAGTGTAGTTTAGTCATAAAGTTTAGTTTTTTCTTTTTTTCACGTTAGCTTTTAAACATGTTTAGCCTTTGTACGGGGAGATTCGAGTTAACTCTCAGCTGTATTTTGCTCATTTCAGACTCTCATTCCTGATAATTTTTGCACGATCCCTGATATCTGAATGGCGAACTGAATTTTGTTTTTTTTTCCTTTATGATTTATAGGTCCTTCCAATAATAATAGAGTTCATTCGTGGTCTTCCTTTGGCCGTGTTTTACGTTATTTATCTTGTCACTGACGATGGTGATTACTTGACCATTGGCCTGCTGATATTTTTCTCCATTTTGTTGCTGTTGACACTGGTGGCCCTGGTACCAACCGGAAGTAGAAAACATGGAAGACTGGAACGAATTGCTAGGTAACGTATTTCTTAACTTCCTTAGTAGCTATTTTTAAAATCGGATATTACTAAAACGGGGAATGGTGAACGAGCGCGTGAAACAGGAAAATAAAAGGTGGGAACAAAACCTAGCTTGACCCCTAGCCCCATCAGTAACCTCATTTATAATTATTACAAGTCTCTGATTTGTTCCATTTTTTCATTGTCGAGTTCCTCATCTTGTTCCTCGCCCCCCGTCATGTTAGTAACATCCCTGAAAATTGACTCAGAAGAAAAAGATCGAACGTGCAAACTTTTCAGCACTTTCAAGGCCTAAAACGTCAAATTTAACCGCTCAAATCTGTAGAAAATGCAAGAAAGCCAAAGCGAGCGCATATGGGCAAAATTGCAGAGGGTTAAATAAATTGATTTGCGTTCAGGTAGATAAATTACCAAATCGTCGTTCGAAGATTTAAGTTTACTGAGTCAATTTTATTTTTAAGTCTGAACACTTAGAGCTGGCTCCTTAGCAACTGCTCGTTTATTTCAAATTAATTAATTTAATACTATGGGCTCCTGTGATAGGAACTCCACGTATGTTACCGAGACCAGTCCACAATAGATAAATGCAATGTGGTCAGCAGTCAAACGTACAATATAACTTTTACTTTGTTTGTTACTCACTCCGAATATGCGTGCAATTCTTTTCAAAGGTGGCTGACTGTCAACGTTTATTACGTCAACTTCATCCGCAACGCAATGAAAATTGTCAACGAAGGTCCCAGTCCCCCAGCGGTCCTGTCTCTTAGTGACGGAGGTCACATTGAAAACTTGGGCATTCTTCCACTGTTGAAATTAAGACTGAAGAAAATCGTGTCAGTGGACGGAAGTCGCACCATCTTGGACCAAGACTATGGAAGTTCTCTTATGACAGCTTTAGATTTGGCTAGAAGAAAACTGGGTTGCTCATTTTCAGGGATGGATGGACGGGATATTGCAGAGGATATAAGGGATAACTTCGTCGAAAGAAGATTAGGATCACAGCCTAGAAGTTATAGGTCAGTTTCGTAGTTTACACAACTTTATAAAATTTGTACTTCTGATAAGAGAATCCAATCCAGTTTTTAAATTAAAGTAACCTCCTCAAAGAGACTCTTTTCCTAAATGAAATGTCTCTTCTTGGTTATTCCTGGCTATGAAAGTGCTAGTTAGTCTTACTTACTAGTAACTTCACCAACAAATTTAATGGGAAGAATTGACCACAAAAATTACTTTCAAAACTGATGCTTTTAACGGTAACACTTGGCCAGTCCAATCCGAATCGCTCTCAGTATATATATAAACTAATTATTCTCTGGTTTTTGAAACACACATGCAGGTTTAAAGTGCATTATTATGACAAAAATCCCAATGGCGATGGAAAGACTAAAGTTGGCGAGGGTGAAATTATCTATATCAGGCCCAGACATCCTGACAAAGGTGTAACACCGACCCTGCGATGCGAGGCATGGAATGATGTCGACATAGATCTCGAGAGGAGTCTCTGGGGGACTGGACCTGAGTTATCCGCCGAGGAAGCTGATCGACTGACGTTCTGTTGCTGCGAATGTTGCCATGGGGACACATGTCGTGGCTTTTCCGAGGCGGTGTGTGGAGCTTTTCCACAGCATGTAACAATTAATCAGTGTTTTACTCCATCCATGTTCTCGGCTTACCACAGAGAAGGTTACAGATCCAGCATGGAGGCTGAAATAGAGGAGTTTATGTCCGATGAAGATTATGATGCTATATCAACGGCATTAGTAGTTTAAACTATGTTTACACGAGTATAGTATGAACACCTATCCGATATGTGACTCTCCCTTTTGACATCGGCGTGACGCACCTTCGCTCCGTTACAGAAATGGCGCCAAGATCATGCGCTGTTGGTATGTGCCGGAACAGAAGTGCTATGGTTTCCTTGTCGGCGCATGCGCAAAAGCTATCCGGTTTATTGAGTGTACATAGAGTGTCGTAGCCTAAGGACAATGAGTCAAATACACGCAGCAGTCGGCTGCCGTTCATGACTCTTAACACCCTTGAATGAAATCTCTTGAAATCATTTCCGCGGGAGAAAATCACTGCAAGAAGGAGGGTTTAAAAAGGCTTGTCGAAGGAACCCATAACGTTCAATTTTTGTCCGTTTAGGCCTTTCGGACCTTTCCAGGATAGAAACAAGGGTGAAATCACTTTGGTCTATAAAAGACACCTGAAGTCATAACACGCAATATTGAAGCTCTGTACATTAACAAGTTGTGGCTAGAAAATATTATTCCGTTACCTCTCACAGCAAGGAGCCCAAAAGTGTGACCGCTTTTGCTTTATTCACATTCTTTCGTGCAGATTTAATCCAATCAGAAGCCAGCTGGAAACTGTCCTCGACTTCTGATTGGTTATTGTCATCACGAAAGAATGTGAATTAATTAAAGGAGTTAACACTTTTGGGCTCCTTGCTGTACCGACTATAAGCCTTAAAATTTCCATTTTTGGCTGTTTTAAGGCTAACGGTTAACTCCCATTAACGTAATGAAAGGGTAGCAGACACGAAATTCTATATCAACGACAGAAGAGGAGCTATTGAATTGAAAGCGAATGACACCATTGCGGTTCGAAGGCAGACCAGAACAATAAGCTTCGATGGAGTGAACCATTCAATTCTCTCCCAGTTTCTTTTTCTTTTTTTGCTTAGACATCTGCGAGCACAAAATGGATAGCGCCCAGTTCTCATTACTGTGGTAAAATTATAATTTACAAGCTTAATTTCAGATTAAAACAATTTTATTTAATATCCCACTGGTTCATCAACACAGTTTCTTAAAAATTCAATACCTTTATTAATTCAACAGTTGCAGCTTAATATATTTTTATAGAACATATAGCTTACAACCCACTATTCCACATTCTTTATGTTGCTTATCCTTTCAGCTTCTTTACATTACATAAAGCTTATAATGTATAACGTTGTATACATTAACCAAATCTCATTCACTTTAGACGCAAAACAAATATCTACCCTCAAACAGAAATATTCTTGAACTGAGTTTTAATGTTTATATGACATCAACAATGAAAATATATATTTTATTTTTATCACAAACACCAGATTAAACGAGTATTGGGCACAGAGTTTTATTTGTTAATACAGTTTACTACTATAATCGCAACAAAATCATAAATGATTTTGAGATAACCACATTCATACAAACCCAAGTAAACAAGACGACAGTTAAGGACCGAGAATGACAAGATCGGGTAACACAAAGGGTAACACTAAGGGCTTGTTTACATGGAGGTGGGGGACCCCAGGTAGATGAGGTAACCCGCTTAGGTGGGGTAACCCGCCTGTCCATACAATCTCTCATTTTAATTTGATCACTTTTACATGTTGGGTGGGGTAACCCGCCAAAGAGTTACCTCACCTACCTGGGGTCCCCCACCTTCATGTAAACAGGCCCTAAATGACAACGAAGTTGACAATGATACACGTTTGCAAGTTTACGGAATCGCGCCATCGAAAGCGTATTATGAAAGCAAATAAAGGTTACTAAAGCACTCTATGCCTTACAAACGCATGAAATAATTAATAATGGCGACAGAAATTTAACAAAAGCGTGAGAAAGTTCGTGTAAATACAGTGTCAAAAAGAAGATAAAGCATTAAACAAGTCGGTATAAATTTGGTTTATAGAGTGGCGACAGCTAGAGGTGCCTTTTAGATTTACGAGTCACAGGAAATTATGATACCGGAGGTTTTGCGCGAAGCTCGTAAAGGTATTTAAGAGCGCGTTCGAAAGTAATCAGCGAGCCAAAGTAGTCAAAGATAGCGGTCGAGAGTTACCGAAAGTACCCCCGAAGGATTGCGAGAGTGTTCATTAATTTTATAGAGTTCACAAGTTGGCAAAGGCTTTTAAGTGTTCACGATAGCGCGCTTTCGAAGTAATGGTAAGTTTAAATGAAGATTGACCAAGCCGAAGTAGTCAATGATAGTGGTCGAAGTTACCGAAAGTACCCCCGCAGGATTATTTTATAGTGTTTACAAGAGTTGGCAAAGGCTTTTAAGTGTACACGATGGCGCGCGTTCGAAGTAATGGTAAGTTTAAATGAAGATTGACCAAGCCGAAGTAGTCAATGATAATGGTCGAAGTTACCGAAAATACCCCCGAAGTATTGCGAGAGTTTTCATTAATTTTATAGTGTTTACAAGAGTTGGCAAAGACTTTTAAGTGTTCACGATGGCGCGCGTTCGAAGTAATGGTAAGTTTAAATGAAGATTGACCAAGCCGAAGTAGTCAATGATAATGGTCGAAGTTACCGAAAATACCCCCGAAGTATTGCGAGAGTTTTCATTAATTTTATAGTGTTTACAAGAGTTGGCAAAGACTTTTAAGTGTTCACGATGGCGCGCGTTCGAAATAATGGTAAGTTTAAATGAAGATTGACCAAGCCGAAGTAGTCAATGATAATGGTCGAAGTTACCGAAAGTACCCCAGAAGTATTGCGAGAGTTTTCAATAATTTTATAGTGTTTACAAGAGTTGGCAAAGGCTTTTAAGCGTTCACGATGGCGCGCGTACGAAGTAATGGTAAGCGTATATATGAAGATTGACACAAGCTGAAGTAGTCAATGATAGTGGTCGTGAGTTACGGGAAGTACCCCCGAAGCATTGCGAGAGTGTTCACTAATTTTATAGAGTTCACAAGTTGGCAAAGGCTTTTAAGTGTTCACGATAGCGCGCTTTCGAAGTAATGGTAAGTTTAAATGAAGATTGACCAAGCCGAACTAGTCAATGATAGTGGTCGAAGTTACCGAAAGTACCCCCGCAGGATTATTTTATAGTGTTTACAAGAGTTGGCAAAGGCTTTTAAGTGTTCACGATGGCGCGCGTTCGAAGTAATGGTAAGTTGAAATGAAGATTGACGCAAGCCGAAGTAGTCAATGAGTAGTCAATTAGTCGAAAATTACCGAAAGTACCCCCGAAGTATTGCGAGAGTGCTCATTAATTTTATAGTGTTTACAAGTTGGCAAACGCTTTTAAGTGTTCACCATAGCGCGCGTTCGAAGTAAAGGTACGTTTAAACTAAGTAGTCAATGATAGTGGTCGAAAGTTACCAAAAGTACCCCCGAAGTATTGCGAGAGTGTTCATTAATTTTATAGTGTTTACAAGAGTTGGCGGAGGCTTTTAAGTGTTCACGATGGCGCGCGTGACACAAGCTGAAGTAGTCAATGATAGTGGTCGTGAGTTACGGGAAGTACCCCCGAAGCATTGCGAGAGTGTTCATTGATTTGTATAGTGTTCAACAGTTAACCTGAGATCAGGCGTTATTTATTTATTTATTTATTTTTTTGCTTCTTTGGCTCGAGGGGGACAAAAATAACGCCTGATGAGAAAGGCTTTTAAGTGTTCACGATAGCGCGCGTTTGAAGTATAATGGCAAGTTTAAATGAAGATTGACCAAGCCGAAGTAGTCAATAATAATGGTCGAAAGTTACCGAAAGTACCCCCGAGGTATGGCGAGAGTGTTCATTAATTTTATAGTCTTTACAAGAGTTGGTAAAGGATTTTAAGTGTTCACGATGGCGCGCGTACGAAGTAATGTTAAGTGTATATGAAGATTAAAACCAGCTGAAGTAGTCAATGATAGTGGTCGTGAGTTACCGAAAGTACCCCCGAAAGCATTGCGAGAGTGTTCATTGATTTGTACAGTGTTCAACAGTTGACAAAGGCTTTTAAGCGTTCAAAATAGCGCGCGTTCGAAGTAATGGTAAGTTTAAATAAAGATTGACCAAGCCGAAGTAGTCAATGATAATGGTCGAAAGTTACCCAAAGTACCCCCGAAGTATTACGAGAGTGTTCATTAATTTTATAGTGTTTACAAGAGTTGGCAAAGGCTTCTAAGTGTTCACGATTGCGCGCGTTCGAAGTAATGGCAAGTTTAAATGAAGATTGACGCAAGCCGAAGTAGTCAATGAGTAGTCAAAGAGTAGTCAATGAGTAGCCGAAAGTTACCGAAAGTACCCCCGAAGTATTGCGCGAGTGTTTTTTAATTTTACAGTGTTTACAAGTTGGCAAACGCTTTTAAGTGTTCACCATAGCGCGCGTTCGAAGTAATGGTAAGTTTAAATGAAGACTGACCAAACCGAAGTAATAGTCAATGATAATGGTCGAAAGTTACCGAAAGTATCCCCGAAGTATTGCGAGAGTGTTCATTAATTTTATAGTGTTTACAAGAGTTGGCAAAGGCTTTTAAGTGTTCACGATGGTGCGCGTACAAAGTAATGATAAGTGTATATGAAGATTAACACAAGCTGAAGTAGTCAATGATAGTGGTCGTGGGTTACGGGAAGTACCCCCGAAACATTGCGAGAGTGTTCATTGATTTTCATAGTGTTCAACAGTTGAAAAAGGCATTTAAGCGTTCAAAATAGCGCGCGTTCGAAGTAATGGTAAGTTTAAATGAAGACTGACCAAGCCGAAGTAGTCAATGATAATGGTCGAAAGTTACCGAAAGTATCCCCGAAGTATTGCGAGAGTGTTCATTAATTTTATAGTGTTTACAAGAGTTGGCAAAGGCTTTTAAGCGTTCACGACGGCGCGCGTTCGAAGTAATGGTAAGTTTAAATGAAGATTGACCAAGCCGAAGTAGTCAATGATAATGGTCGAAGTTACCAAAAGTACCCCTGAAGTATTGCGAGAGTGTTCATTAATTTTATAGTGTTTACAAGAGTTGGCAAAGGCTTCTAAGTGTTCACGATTGCGCGCGTTCGAAGTAATGGCAAGTTTAAATGAAGATTGACCAAGCCGAAGTAGTCAATGATAATGGTCGAAAGTTACCGAAAGTACCACCAAAGTATTGCAAGAGTGTTCATTAATTTTATAGTGTTTACGAGAGTTGGCAAAGGCTTTTAAGTGTTCACGATGGCGCGCGTTGGAAGTAATGGTAAGTTTAAATGAAGATTGACCAAGCCGAAGTAGTCCATGATAATGGTCGAAAGTTACCGAAAGTATCCCCGAAGTATTGCCAGAGTGTTCATTAATTTTATAGTGTTTACAAGAGTTGGCCAAGACTTTTAAGTGTTCACGATGGCGCGCGTACGAAGTAATGGTAAGTGTATATGAAGATTGACACAAGCTGAAGTAGTCAATGATAGTGGTCGTGAGTTACCGAAAGTACCCCCGAAGCATTGCGAGAGTGTTCATTGATTTGTATAGTGTTTAACAGTTGATAAAGACATTTAAGCGTTCAAAATAGCGCGCGTTCGAAGTAATGGTAAGTTGAAATGAAGATTGACCAAACCGAGGTAGTCGAAGATAATGGTCGAAAGTTACCGAAAGTACCCCCAAGGATTGTGAGGGCGTTCATTACATTGAACGCAATTTGGCAAAGGCATTTAGGCCTTCACGATAGCGCCTGTTCGAGGTAATGGTAAGTTTGTATGAAGCGGTTAACGCAAGCCGAAGTAATCGACGATAGTGGTTGAAAGTTACTGAAAGTACCCCCAAAAGAACGCAATTTGGGAAAGGTATATAGGCGTTTACGATAGAGCCGGTTCTTTGAATATGGTAAGTAATCATGTAGCCGAAGTAGTTAACAATGGTGGTCGAAAGTTACCGAAAGTACCCCGAAGGATTGCGAGAGTGTTCATTACACTAAACGCAATTTGACGAAGCCATTTAAGCGTTTATGATAGTGCGTGTTGGAAGTAATGGTTAGTCTATATGTAAGATTAACGCAAGCCGAAGTTATTGTGTAGTCAATAATAGTGGTCGAAAGTTCCCGAAAGTATTTCCAAAAGAACGTAATTTCGGAAAGGCATGTAGGCATTTACGATAGCGCCGGTTCGAGGTAATGCATGGTAAGTAACCATGTAGATTTAACGCAAGCGGAAGTTGTAAACAATACCGGTAGGAAGTGACCAAAAGTACCCCGAAAGATGGCGAGAGTGTTCATTACAATGTACGAAATATGAGAAAGGCATTTAAGCGTTTATAATAGCGCGCGTTCGTAAACACAAAGATTAACGAAGGCCGAAGAAGCCGACAATAGTACTCGCAAGTTACCAACACTGCCCCAAACGTTGGCGGGAGTCCATCGTATTTCGCGATCAGCATTAAAGATATTTTGAAAAGACCTATCCTTAATACTTTCAGAACAAAAAAGGCATTGTTGCCCAGTAGCAGTCATTTTCGTAAGAAGGAAAGTCCTCCTTTGAAAATGACTGCTACTCAAGCAAATTTCTACAAAGTTTTATTCAGCTGTTGTATATATGAAAAAAAAAATATATTAGATTAAGCTCCTAAAGTATTTCATCTTGGTCGATCATCTTCACTTTAGTTGTGTTGTAAGAGGCAAGCACTTTTCCTGATGGTCAACTTGAGAAACATGTCCTAAAACAGGAAAAAAAAAGGTTCAATGTTTATCAGTAGACCGTAGATCAATGATAAAGAAATTTGAGTACTGGTTATTATTTGCTCATGTTTTATCGCGTTGGTAAGTTTTCTAAATGATTTGCGCAGTCCAACCGCTATTTTTGCGACTACCCCTGCTCGAAACCTGTTGTCAAAAGGGCTATTCAAGTCTTATCAAGAGATCACGTACCTTTCATTATTGGTGTTTTTTCATCAGCTTGTACGGGTTTCACCAGATGATGATTTTCCAAGCTTTGTACACTGAAAAAGTGCAATTTGAAAACGAACCTAAACTCAGTAAAGATAACGACCAATACAGTAAACATTTGTTAGCAAAATAAAGCATTTCAATGATTAAAAATACAGGTACTCGTGCCACACCCAACACTATTTTTTAGTTTAACCGTACTTATTGTAATAAGTACATATAAGAAACTTTTACTGCTGGCTCCTGTTAGCGGCAGGAATAAATGAGTTGATTTCAGTCGTTCACTTCTTAGTTCTCTGTTCTCTCACAAACAAACGACGCCAGTGCACAACTCGTACGATGCTGTGCCCTTATTCTAGAGTATATCAGTTACACCCCCATAAATAATATCAGCCCTTA
The DNA here is from genome assembly GCF_958299795.1 of Porites lutea. NCBI lineage: Eukaryota > Metazoa > Cnidaria > Anthozoa > Scleractinia > Poritidae > Porites > Porites lutea. The sequence continues at coordinate 26,665,168 of NC_133209.1, read as the reverse complement.
ACAGTTATGGTGCTCAATATGTGCCGCTCTTAAAAGAAAACCGGAGACTAATGCAAAGAAAAATATCCATAATACCTGAAGCGTGGAAAATGCCTCCCAACGTGATGAACAAATTAATTGCTGGGTAGGTTCAATCTAGAAAATAAAAAGCTCAAGAAAAAGAAACAAGCGCTTAGAAAATGTTACCAACAGACTTAAATTGAACTAATACAGCTTATATCATGTGGAATTAATTCTCAAGCTTTTTTCCTTAGACGCTTTCCAAGCCGGTCTTATTGACCTCTTTCAGTTGCAAAGGGATCCTAGACTCAGTTCTAGGAATTTGTAAGTATATTTTTTTGCTTTCTTCGAGACCCGATAATAATTTATTTCTTCTTTCCTCTCCACCCTATTCATCATTTATGGCAAAATAAAGTTTTATGTCACTTGCTGATTTTGCGTTTGATTTGCAACGATAAGGGATATAGATAACAAATAAAGTTTAACGCCAAACTATCAGCAGATATTTTAAGTGGGCAGGAACATAAAAAAGTAATATCAATAAAAATGGCAAGTCGACTCTCAATGAACCCTCAAACAGCTTTTTGCCTGTAATAACAACTGCGCAAATTTATACAGTAATACTATAAATACAATAAATTCATTCCGACTTCTCCACTGAGATATTTTTAAAGCGTCCAGCATAAGCCTCGTTATAACCTGCAAAGATACAACAGTGGAGAGTCAAGTAAAGGCATTGGGGGTAAAGGCAAGAGGGAGTTCTCTTCTCCCGTGGACACTTTCTGGGTGTAAATCCCATTGCTCCTAGTTAACAGGGAGTAGTTTAGGGAGAACCTGTCTCCCACTGTTGCTCTGTTGGAATCCCAGTTGACCTAAGTGTGATATTCCTTTGTATGAATATCAGAGCTTCATGTAACAGTTCTGAAGAAACTGTCTCCTGTTATTGCTGGGTTGCAATCCCAGTTAACCCAAGCGCATATTGCTTTCTATAACCATCAGAGTTTCTTAAATAAAATAGTTCAGGGAGCACCTGTCTCCAATTGCTGCTGGGTTGGAGTCCCAGTCGACATTGGTGTATGTTAATTTACGTAAAAATCAGAGAATAGTTGTAACAGTTCAGGGAGCGCCTGTCTCCCATGTTTAAAAAGTTAATCTACATAAAACATACACTGTAGTATCACTCCAAGAAAACTTATCTCATTTGCTTTCTGGGTTGGAATCCCATTTTATATAGTTTTAATAGCATGTTCCATCTATCGCACACTTAAGTATCAGTCAGGGAAGCTCCTGTCTCCCTTGTTTGCTGGGTTGGAATCCCAGTTTATGTAGTTTTGATAGTACGTTTTATCTCCCAATGACTAACATATCAGTGCAATGAGCCCCTATCTCCCTTGCATGCTGGACTAGAATCCCATTTTATTTAATTTTAATTACAGCAAGTTACATCTAATATAGACTGAAGTATCAGTCCAGGGACCTCCTGTCTCCCTTGCTTGCTGGGTTGGAATCCCAGTTTATCTAGTTTTAATAGTACGTTTTATATATTTTATAGACAGAAGTATCAGTCCAGGGAGCTCCTGTCTCCCTTGCTGGCTGGGTTGGAATCCCAGTTTATCTAGTTTTAATAGTAAGTTTTATTTATCATAGACTGAAGTATCAGTCCAGGGAGCTCCTGTCTCCCTCGCTTGCTGGGTTGGAATCCCAGTTTTTCTAGTTTTAATAGTAAGTTTTATCTATCACAGACTGAAGTATCAGTCCAGGGAGCTCCTGTCTCCCCTGCTTCCTGGGTTGGAATCCCAGTTTATCTACTTTTAATAGTAAGTTTCATCTATTATTGACTGAACAATCAGTCCAGGGAGCTCCTGTCTCCCTTGCTTGCTGGGTTGGAATCCCAGTTTATCTAGTTTTAATAGTAAGTTTTATCTATTATTGACTAAAGTATCAGTCCACAGAACTCCTGTCTCCCTTGCTTGCTGGGTTGAAATGCAAATTTATCTAGTTTTAATAGTAAGTTTTATCAATTATTGACTGAAGTATCAGTCCAGGGAGCTCCTGTCTCCCTTGCTTGCTGGGTTGGAATCCCAGTTTATCTAGTTTTAATAGTAAGTTTTATCTATTATTGACTGAAGTATCAGTCGCGGAGCTCCTGACTCCCTTGCTTGCTGGGCTGGAATCCCAGCTGCCCTAAGTGTATATTACTTTGAAAATCAGTGATAATCTTCTTAGCGCAACAACTCTTTCCAAGAAAATCTGAAATAATACCTAAAAAAACTGAGATTTTTTTTTAAACAACAACGACAAAAAAATTTAAAGGCTTGAAAAAACCTTTTTGTTACAGAAGCTGAGATATGGCATGACCTAAAGAAAAGAGAGATGGCCTGTGCAGTATCCGAGACGCACGTGAGTGCAACGGCCATATAAATTGGGGGACCTCCGCTTGCGTCCATACCGGGACACCTGGGCATGAGCGCTTACAACAGACTGTCTTGTTTCGTGACAGAAGCTGAGATATGGCATGACCCGATGAGCGGTACACCGCTACGGCCCGTGCAGTATCACTCGTAAAGCTCTGCACCACTGCAGAATGAGTTGATAAGCACTTGAGTGCAACGGCCGTTTTCTTATCAGGTGCCCAATACATCACCTGTCGGTCAGAGGCGACCACCCAGACCTCGGTGTAACTGATGGCTCAGTACCACTCTCACCGCATAAGTAGACAAGCACCCTGTGGAACGCACGAAACCCTCCACCTGGCTTGAGGCCACTGTATTGGCAACAATACGCCAACTTTGTTTTTGGACTTCCCTTTTACTACTTAAAGCTGCTATTTTAAATTTATTGAAAGAATTGCTGCTGCTCAAATAGTATCATTCTATTAATAATTAAAGGTAAAGATGTAATGCGCTTCATGTAGTAGTTCAAGAATTAGAGTATTAAAGGTTCAACTACATGCATAATAGCTAGACTGTAGTATCACTCCACGTATTACTTATCTCGCTTGCTCCGTTGAAATCCCAGTAAATGCTTTCTTTTAGCAGTAAGTTTCATCTATCATTGACTGAAGTATCAGTCCAGGGAGCCCCTGTCTCCCTTGCTTGCTGGGTTGGAATCCCAGTTTATCTAGTTTTAATAGTGAGTTTCATCTATTATTAACTGAAGTATCAGTCCAAGGAGCTCCTGTCTCCCTTGCTTGCTGGGATGGAATCCCAGTTTATCTAGTTTTAATAGTAAGTTTCATCTATTATTGACTGAAGTATCAGTCCAGGGAGGTCCTGTCTTCCTTGCTTGCTGAGTTGGAATCCCAGTTTATCTACTTTTAATAGTAAGTTTTATCTATTATTGACTGAAGTATAAGTCCGGGAGTTTCTGTCTCCCTTGCTTGCTGGGTTGGAATCCCAGATTATCTAGTTTTAATTATAGTAAGTTTCATCTATTATCGACTGAAGTATCAGTCCAGGGAGCTCCTGTCTCCCTTGCTTGCTGGGTTGGAATCCCAGTTTATCTAGTTTTAATAGTAAGTATCATCTATTATTGACTGAAGTATCAGTCCAGGAAGCTCCTGTCTCCCTTGCTTGCTGGGTTAAAATCCCAGTTTATCTAGTTTTAATAATAAGTTTCATCTATTATTGACTGAAGTATCATTCCAGGGAGCTCCTGTCTCCCTTGCTTGCTGGGTTGGAATCCCAGTTTATCTACTTTTAATAGTAAGTTTTATCTATTATTGACTGAAGTATCAGTCCAAGGAGCTCCTGTCTCCCTTGCTTGCTGGGTTGGAATCCCAGTTTATCTAGTTTTAATAGTGAGTTTCATCTATTATTAACTGAAGTATCAGTCCAAGGAGCTCCTGTCTCCCTTGCTTGCTGGATTGGAATCCCAGATTATGTAGTTTTAATTATAGTAAGTTTCATCTATTATCGACTGAAGTATCAGTCCAGGGAGCTCCTGTCTCCCTTGCTTGCTGGGTTGGAATCCCAGTTTATCTAGTTTTAATAGTAAGTATCATCTATTATTGACTGAAGTATCAGTCAAGGGAGCTCCTGTCTCCCTTGCTCACTGGGTTGGAATCCCAGTTTATCTAGTTTTAATAGTAAGTTTCATCTATTATTGACTGAAGTATCAGTCCAGGGAGCTCCTGTCTCCCTTGCTTGCTGGGTTGGAATCCCAGTTTATCTACTTTTAATAGTAAGTTTTATCTATTATTGACTGAAGTATCAGTCTGGGAGTTCCTGTCTCCCTTGCCTGCTGGGTTGGAATCCCAGTTTATCTAGTTTTAACAGTAAGTTTCATCTATTATAATTATACTGAGGTATCACTGCAGGGAGCTCCTGTCTCCCTTGCTTGGTGGGTTGGAATCCCAGTTTATCTAGTTTTAACAGTAAGTTTCATCTATTATAATTATACTGAAGTATCACTGCAGGGAGCTCCTGTCTCCCTTGCTTGGTGGGTTGGAATCCCAGTTTATCTAGTTTTAACACTAAGTTTCATCTATCATAGACTGAAGTATCAGTCCAGGGAGCTCTTGTCTCTCTTGATTGCTGGGTTGGAATCCCAGTTTATCTAGTACTAGTAGTCACTTTCATCTATCATAGACTGAAGTATCAGTCCAGGAAGCTCCTGTCTCCCTTGTTTGCTGGGTTACAATCCCAGTTTTTCTAGTTTTAATAGAAAGTTTTATCTATTATAGACTGAAGTATCAGTCCAGGAAGCTGCTGTCTCCCTTGCTTGCTGGGTTGGAATCCCAGTTTTTCTAGTTTTAATAATAAGTTTCATCTATTATTGACTTAAGTATCAGTCCAGGGAGCTCCTGTCTCCCTTGCTTGCTGGGTTGGAATCCCAGTTTATCTAGTTTTAATAGTAAGTTTCATCTATTATTGACTGAAGTATCAGTCCAGGGAGCTCCTGTCTCCCTTGCTTGCAGGGTTCGAATCCCAGTTTATCTGCTTTTAATAGTAAGTTTTATCTATTATTGACTGAAGTATCAGTCCGGGAGTTCCTGTCTTCTTTGCTTGCTGGGTTGGAATCCCAGTTTATCTAGTTTTAGTAGTAAGTTTTATCTATTATTGACTGAAGTATCAGTCCAGGGAGCTCCTGTCTCCCTTGCTTGCTGGGTTGGAATCCCAGTTTATCTAGTTTTAATAGTAAGTTTCATCTATTATTGACTGAAGTATCAGTCGCGGAGCTCCTGACTCCCTTGCTTGCTGGGCTGGAATCCCAGCTGCCCTAAGTGCATATTACTTTGAAAATCAGTGATAATCTTCTTAGCGCAACAACTCTTTCCAAGAAAATCTGAAATAATACCTAAAAAAACTGAGATTTTTTTTTAAACAACAACGACAAAAAAATTTAAAGGCTTGAAAAAACCTTTTTGTTACAGAAGCTGAGATATGGCATGACCTAAAGAAAAGAGAGATGGCCTGTGCAGTATCCGAGACGCACATGAGTGCAACGGCCATATAAATTGGGGGACCTCCGCTTGCGTCCATACCGGGACACCTGGGCATGAGCGCTTACAACAGACTTGTTTCGTGACAGAAGCTGAGATATGGCATGACCCGATGAGCGGTACACCGCTACGGCCCGTGCAGTATCACTCGTAAAGCTCTGCACCACTGCAGAATGAGTTGATAAGCACTTGAGTGCAACGGCCGTTTTCTTATCAGGTGCCCAATACATCACCTGTCGGTCAGAGGCGACCACCCAGACCTCGGTGTAACTGATGGCTCAGTACCACTCTCACCGCATAAGTAGACAAGCACCCTGTGGAACGCACGAAACCCTCCACCTGGCTTGAGGCCACTGTATTAGCAACAATACGCCAACTTTGTTTTTGGACTTCCCTTTTACTACTTAAAGCTGCTATTTTAAATTTATTGAAAGAATTGCTGCTGCTCAAATAGTATCATTCTATTAATAATTAAAGGTAAAGATGTAATGCGCTTCATGTAGTAGTTCAAGAATTAGAGTATTAAAGGTTCAACTACATGCATAATAGCTAGACTGTAGTATCACTCCACGTATTACTTATCTTGCTTGTTCCGTTGAAATCCCAGTAAATGCTTTCTTTTAGCAGTAAGTTTCATCTATCATTGACTGAAGTATCAGTCCAGGGAGCCCCTGTCTCCCTTGCTTGCTGGGTTGGAATCCCAGTTTATCTAGTTTTAATAGTGAGTTTCATCTATTATTAACTGAAGTATCAGTCCAAGGAGCTCCTGTCTCCCTTGCTTGCTGGGTTGGAATCCTAGTTTATCTAGTTTTAATAGTAAGTTTCATCTATTATTGACTGAAGTATCAGTCCAGGGAGGTCCTGTCTCAATTGCTTGCTTGGTTGGAATCCCAGTTTATCTAGTTTTAATAGTAAGTTTCATCTCTTATTGACTGAAGTATCAGTCCAGGAAGCTCCTGTCTCCCTTGCTTGCTGGGTTGGAATCCCAGTTTATCTAGTTGTAATAGTAAGTTTCATCTATTATTGACTGAAGTATCATTCCAGGGAGCTCCTGTCTCCCTTGCTTGCTGGGTTGGAATCCCAGTTTATCTAGTTTTAATAGTAAGTTTTATCTATTATTGACTGAGGTATCAGTCCAGGGAGCTCCTGTCTCCCTTGCTTGCTGAGTTGAAATCCAAATTTATCTAGTTTTAATAGTGAGTTTCATCTATTATTAACTGAAGTATCAGTCCAAGGAGCTCCTGTCTCCCTTGCTTGCTGGGTTGGAATCCTAGTTTATCTAGTTTTAATAGTAAGTTTCATCTATTATTGACTGAAGTATCAGTCCAGGGAGGTCCTGTCTCCCTTGCTTGCTTGGTTGGAATCCCAGTTTATCTAGTTTTAATAGTACGTTTTATCTATTATTGACTGAAGTATCAGACCAGGGAACTCCTGTCTCCCTTGCTTGCTGGGTTGGAATCCCAGTTTATCTAGTTTAAATAGTAAGTTTCATCTATTATTGACTGAAGTATCAGTCCAGGGAGCTCCTGTCTCCCTCGCTTGCTGGGTTGGAATCCCAGTTTATCTAGTTTAATAGTAAGTTTCATCTATTATTGACTGAAGTATCAGTCCAGGGAGCTCCTGTCTCCCTTGCTTGCTGGGTTGGAATCCCAGTTGATCTAGTTTTAATAGTAAGTTTCATCTACTATTGACTGAAGTATCAGTCCAGGGAGCTCCTGTCTCCCTTGCTTGCTGGGTTGGAATCCCAGTTTATCTACTTTTAATAGTAAGTTTTATCTATTATTGACTGAAGTATCAGTCGAGGGAGCTCCTGTCTCCCTTGCTTCCTGGGTTGAAATCCAAATTTATCTAGTTTTAATAGTAAGTTTCATCTATTATTGACTGAAGAATCAGTCCATGGAGCTCCTGTCTCCCTTGCTTACTGGGGTGGAATCCCAGTTTATCTAGTTTTAATAGTAAGTTTCATCTATTAATCACTGAAGTACCAGACCAGGGAGGTCCTGTCTCCCTTGCTTGCTGGGTTGGAATCCCAGTTTATCTAGTTTTAATAGTAAGTTTCATCTATTATCGACTGAAGTATCAGTCCAGGGAGCTCCTGTCTCCCTTGCTTGCTGGGTTGGAATCCCAGTTTATCTAGTTTTAATAGTAAGTTTCATCTATTATTGACTGAAGTATCAGTCCAGGGAGCTCCTGTCTCCCTTGCTTGCTGGGTTGGAATCCCAGATTATCTAGTTTTTATAGTAAGTTTCATCTATTATCGACTGAAGTATCAGTCCAGGGAGCTCCTGTCTCCCTTGCTTGCTGGGTTGGAATCCCAGTTTATCTAGTTTTAATAGTAAGTTTTATCTATTATTGACTGAAGTATCAGTCCAGGGAGCTCCTGTCTCCCTTGCTTGCTGGGTTGAAATCCAAATTTATCTAGTTTTAGTAGTACGTTTTATCTATTATTGACTGAAGTATCAGTCAATAGAGCTCCTGTCTCCCTTGCTTGCTGGGTTGGAATCCCAGTTTATCTAGTTTTAATAGTAAGTTTCATCTATTAATCACTGAAGTACCAGACCAGGGAGCTCCTGTCTCCCTTGCTTGCTGGGTTGGAATCCCAGTTTATCTAGTTTTAATAGTAAGTTTCATCTATTATTGACTGAAGTATCAGTCCAGGGAGCTTCTGTCTCCCTTGCTTGCTGGGTTCGAATCTTAGATTATCTAGTTTTTATAGTAAGTTTCATCTATTATCGACTGAAGTATCAGTCCAGAGAGCTCCTGTCTCCCTTGCTTGCTGGGTTGGAATCCCAGTTTATCTAGTTTTAATAGTAAGTTTCATCTATTATCGACTGAAGTATCAGTCCAGGGAGCTCCTGTCTCCCTTGCTTGCTGGGTTGGAATCCCAGTTTATCTAGTTTTAATAGTAAGTTTCATCTATTATTGACTGAAGTATCAGTCCAGGGAGCTCCTGTCTCCCTTGCTTGCTGGGTTGGAATCTTAGATTATCTAGTTTTTATAGTAAGTTTCATCTATTATCGACTGAAGTATCAGTCCAGGGAGCTCCTGTCTCCCTTGCTTGCTGGGTTGAAATCCCAGTTTATCTAGTTTTAATAGTAAGTTTCATCTATTATTGACTGAAGTATCAGTCAAGGGAGCTCCTGTCTCCCTTGGTCACTGGGTTGGAATCCCAGTTTATCTAGTTTTAATAGTAAGTTTCATCTATTATTGACTGAAGTATCAGTCGAGGGAGCTCCTGACTCCCTTGCTTGCTGGGTTGGAATCCCAGTTTATCTAGTTTTAATAGTAAGTTTCATCTATTATAGACTGCAGTATCAGTCCAGGGAGCTCCTGACTCCCTTGCTTGCTGGGTTGGAATCCCAGTTTATCTAGTTTTAATAGTAAGTTTCATCTATCATAGACTGAAGTATCAGTCCAGGGAGCTCGTGTCTCCCTTGCTTGCTGGGTTGGAATCCCAGTTTATCTAGTTTTAATAGTAAGTTTCATCTATTATAGACTGAAGTATCAGTGCAGGGAGCTTCTGACTCCCTTGCTTGCTGAGTTGGAATCCCAGTTTATCTAGTTTTAATAGGAAGTTTCATCTATCATAGACTGAAGTATCAGTCCAGGGAGCTCCTGTCTCCCTTGCTTGCTGGGTTGGAATCCCAGTTTATCTAGTTTTAATAGTAAGTTTCATCTATTATAGACTGAAGTATCAGTGCAGGGAGCTTCTGACTCCCTTGCTTGCTGAGTTGGAATCCCAGTTTATCTAGTTTTAATAGTAAGTTTCATCTATCATAGACTGAAGTATCAGTCCAGGGAGCTCGTGTCTCCCTTGCTTGCTGGGTTGGAATCCCAGTTTATCTAGTTTTAATAGTAAGTTTCATCTATTATAGACTGAAGTATCAGTGCAGGGAGCTCCTGACTCCCTTGCTTGCTGAGTTGGAATCCCAGTTTTTCTAGTTTTAATAGTAAGTTTCATCTATCATAGACTGAAGTATCAGTCCAGGGAGCTCCTGTCTCCCTTGCTTGCTGGGTGTGAATCCCATTTGGCCAATTGTATATCAGAATTGTTACCTATTAGTTCAGGTAGAACTGGTCTTCCTTGTTGCTGGGTTGGAATTCCAGATGACTTACTTGTATAGTAGGTTATTTTTATTTTTAAGTTTCTATGTAATCTTTCTGCCTCCCAACTGTTCGCTGGTTTGGGATCCCAGTTTACCTACGTATATAATTCCTTATACAAAGATCACCTAATTTTTCAGGGAGCCCTTTCTCCCATTTCTTTACTAGATTGGAATCCCAGTCGACCCAAGTATATATTTCGTAATAATAATCAAAACATGAAACCAGTATGCATCCCAGTTGTTGATCTCAAAGGTTTAAAACTGATACTCCTTTGCATGTTTGAGTGGGGTATCTTCTTCACCGTGTTATGCTAGATTGCATAAATAATGTATATACATGTAAAAAGAATAATTATGTAATTTTATAATTGTATTTTACCTTCTTTAATTTTTGTCTGTCAAATCCTTTAATTTGTGCCTCTGATCTCTTGGCCTATCCCTGAGTGATAAAGAAATGAACTTAATTTAGTTATGGTCTCACACTAACAATCTAATAGTCATCTCAAGCACTTGCCCACAGGTATGTATTTACAACCTAAAGAGTTAAAATTAACTGTTGGAGGGGAGGTGTGGTTTAAGGTTAATAAGGTTGTCAATTTACTGAAGGTATAAAATGGTATTAGCATGTTACCATGCCGTTCTAAATATCCAAAATACAGGAGCACTGGGACTAATGCACATCATTAGCATCTTCCAGGGATAGGACCAAAGGTGCCAACCAGGGAACATGTCAGGGAATACAATGGAATGCACAGACAAGAGATCATGGCTGAATTGATAGTTATTCACCTACAGGATCATCAGAATAAGAGGGCATTATCATGTTCCTGTTTCTGATGAGATAAGTTTTATATCTACTGTACTGAACTGTATACTTCAATTGCTAATAAAAATAAAACTACCAGTTAAGAACATGGCAAATCGAGCAATAACTCGAACCTTCACCGACTCGAACTGCTTTTCATATCTCTTAAGTCTGAGTTTGAGTTTACAGTGTTTGGTTGTTTCATTAAAAGTCCCCTCTAGTTGTACCAGTTTGATATCAGGGGTTTTTTTTTCATTGAAAGGCCTAATTAACCAGGGGACTTTGTCTGTTAAATTTCCCTCAAAGTCCCTTGCTTAAAATTGTCAACTTGGCATCACTCCTTTTTCCAATTCCCCCTGGTTGTCCCAGGGTCCTATCCCAGGGAAAAGCCGATGATCATGACATGTGCATAAGACAGCCTTTCAGCTTGATTATTATTTTTCAAGCTCATCTAGTTATTTTGCTCCATGAGTTATAACAGCTATTAAGCTTAACGATTTAGTCTTTTATACCAAAAGTAAAGTACAAAGTCATATTTTGCTCTCATTATAGTCTCATATAAATTCTCCCATTGGTCTCATATACAGGTTTAATAAATTGCATAAATTCAAGTTAACTAGACCTTTTCACAGTTTATGACACCATCTTGGCTGGGGGGCAAACATAGCTAAAAATTACAGTGAATGTATAGGATTTTGGCCCACTTGGAACCACTATAACGCCGCTACAAAGAGGTGGATTTCCACGGCGAAAATGTATTAATTAAAAGACATTTGTACTGAGATTATTTTCATTAAGTATAAAGAAGAGATTCAGGTTATAAATGACCATAAATGAATTTTTTAAACCTTTCTAATTAACATTATACAAATTACCATGATATTAGAAGCCACATGAGAAGATTTTTAATTCGAATTTACAGACGCCGTACCTTCTTTAATAGCCTTATTTTCTGTTGAATGAATGATATTGATAAAACTATTTAAAGTAGTGACAAATGTTGGAAATCCACCTGACTTTGTAGCGGCGTTATAGTGGTTCCAAGTGGGCCAAAATCCCATACATTCACTGTAATATTAGCCGTGTTTACCCCCCAGGAAAGATGGCGTCATTAACCGTGAAAAAAGTCTATAGACCTTGTCACGGTTTTCAACGCCATCTTGATGAATAGGCAAATGCGTGAGAAATAATTACAGTTTTTGTATTGGAATCTAATGTCGAATAATTTCCGTAGAACGGCTGTTCTGAAAAAAAATATGAACTGGAAACTAAAGCTTCACTCCTAAGGATTCTACTGAAAAAAATTTAGGGTGTTTCATGCCTTAGAAGACCTAGAGCCACTTTTCAAAATTTTCTATACATTTGTCTGTGAGAAAGTCCAGGGAAAAATTACAGACAAATATATGGAAAAATCTAAAGCAAGCTTCTGGAGAAATTTAAGCACAGATACGCCCCCAAATTTTTTTAGTAAAATCCTTTGCTATGTAGCTTTAGTTTACAATGTATATTTTTTTCAGAAAAGCCGTTATGCGGAAATTATTCGACATTGATTCTCATACAAACTCTGTAATTTCTCACGCGTTTGTCTACTCGTCAAGATGGCGTCGAAAACCGTGACAAGGTCTATTATGGGGAGTCCCGGCCTGCAACACTTCCTTGAAAGATAGCAAAGTAACATACAGTAGCAGCAGTAATTTTCTCCAGTTTTTCCACTCTAACCTCCCTGCAGTATAGATAGTGCTAGGTTGTTTGTAAGTTTGACAGTCGACTTGAACATTGCTAAGATTTTTCTGGCTTTTGTCAACTGTTGAGCTTACCTTTATGTCGGCCCTGACCTTCTAATTCTGTTGACTTGTTTGGCATTTTGGTTTTTATATTGCAGAGTCCTTTCTCGAGGTTGTTGTAGGTACTTTATAGGCCTAAATTTTAGGTTTGCATTGCTACACTGACTCTGTGATTGATGGAAGATTCATCCTCCCTGCGCCGCCATATTGGCCGGGACACCAGTAGACCCTGGGACGAGGATTCCTTCGTAGGTTATATCACAGGGCACCCACACAATCAGTATTTTGGTGACTTGGATTCATAGTTTACTTCATCTTTATGTAGCAATATATCGCTAACTATATATAGATCAGTATTAAACAAACGTTGTATTACCTTACCTACGGTATGTTGTTGTCCTTTGGCCTCAAACGTGGTATTTCAGCGATTTTGAATGATTTTGAGTTCGCCTGGATGCTACTGCGTAAAAAGAAAAGAACACAAGATCGAGTGAAATGAGCTTTAACAGCCAAGATCCTGAGTAGACGTAATTCATAGAAGCACCAAAGAAAGATCGGGGGTTGGGGTTGTTAAAAACACTTACGTTTTCAAAATCTCCTAGTTAAGTTGGGTCCGCACATTTTAAACAATTAATGACTGTACTTCTGTTAGATTGTGACCTACAAGAGTGAACACGACAAAAAATCAGTTAAACATGGGAAGAAGTCGGATACGATTTTTTGAAATACTCTTTATCGGGCAGTCAAAATTTTATCGAGTTAGGTTTTTGAAATCAGCGATTACCTAATTAACACAGGCCGTGTCTCCTAGCCCTAGCTAGTATAAAACCCCTAACCCAGCATTAATATTGCATTATCTAACTCAAAGCGAGGACAATCAGACTCCAGTTTTTGTCTTATGTGTTAGACTGACCTAGTAAGATATATAGCTGGGAATTCATTGAAGTAAGTTGTAAGAATTGTATTAAAGGAAAGAGAAAGATGGGGGTAAGCTAAGGGTAGTGAAGGTGTTGTTACAGGCACTTACGTTTTAAATGCATTTCGTTTTGGGTCGCACTTTTTGATCAACTTATGACTGCACTTCTCTTAGATTGAGTTACCTAAATAGAGTAAACAAAACAAAAATATGTGCTGAGAAAATCAACGTACCCAATAAAAAAGCAAACTGAATATCTCTCTTGTGATTCCCTTGTAGCACTATTATTTAAACCTCGGCCGTTTTTTGCATTATTTACTACCCTAAAGCGACTGGAAGAAAATCCGCAGGGGGTGTTCCGCCCGGTTCTTCAAATCCTGACCCTATTTCAGACCAAAAAATGTCACTTTCCACGCCTGCTTTCAGACCTGGCTTCTAAAATCCATACCCGTTTTCAGACCTGGCCTTTAAGCAGAAATTATGTCATCATTACTTAGATTAGGACACAAACAAAAAGATTCTTAAAATGCATTTCGAATTTGCGTATTTATTTTTCTTTCTTGATTCATTTGGAATAAAAACGACAAGTACGCTAAGTATCTTAAAAATTCTGTCCGCGGGCCTTAGTGTCTCCTAAATGCTTCATTTGGCCGAGACACTTAAAAAAAAAAGAATTGGTTTGAAGCGTTGATAACCAAACAGTGCAATGAAAAATAACATCTGTACGACTCTCGTCAGTAATAGAAAAAGGGAATGATTTTCAATTTTAGTAAATGGTTGTGAGGCTAAGAAGAGAACTTGTCACAATATAATTTCTACTTTTTATCCTCTAACACCCATGTCCCACTTTTGAAGTTAATAAGGTAATAACAACTTTATAAAGTACTCTATTTGCTCATTGGGATAATGCACGTAAAACTAATTATTATTGCCTAATGTATTGCTCGGTAGCAAATATTGTCCAAAGAAAGACATACTTCAACTCGAGGCCGGGTCTAATATTACTGTGTGATGAAGTTATAGTAACCTCAGGTATCCTATGAAAAAACCAAGTTTTCTGTCACCATATTAAAACCTTTTATATCCTTCTGTCAGTTTATGATTGTCCGCGTGAAGGTAACTTCTTACTTGGATAGTTACCTCTTCAAATCTCTTGTTTGTTTTTCTACCATAAGCTGATCATGCCTTCGTTAAGTTCCTTTATCCTTCAACGACTGAATTTTACTTGCGGTAGGATGACTCAAAACTGAGAAAAAAGAAAAAGGAAAAACTGAGCATATCTCGGCCGAATAAAATAAAACACTCTGAAAGGTTACAGTGGAGAACGAAGTTCAAAGTCTAAATATTGTACACTTGGTAGTTCTTAATCTTTGGCAATTCGTTGAGAGAAAGGCAAGAGATGTATGATGACGATGTCATTAGCAATAGCTGTAGCACTTACACTTTCAAATTTCCACATTGCTTCGCGAGTCAGTTGAATTTCTTCACAGTGTTGAGTGGTACAGTTCAAATGTTATACCTTGCAATAGAACGAACAGCTTTAGCAGCAGTAACTTTCATAAGGCATCGTTAAACACAAGCGATCCATGCATGATTGTTCAGGAGAGACTAGCTGGAAACTACGATATACCGTTAAGAAATTTCAAAAATCAATTTGGGGTTATTTGCGCATGGGTGAATGAAGTTGACTCATTATTCTATTTTGGTACTCGCAAATTTAATGAGAATCTATTGTATTGAAAAAAACCTGTGAGGTTTAATGATTTACATGTTTGTTCCTTAATTTTTAACATAACGGATTGCGATCAGAACTACATGCAAATGTTAAACCATCAAATAAATGATAAAAAAAGCGTAGGCCTCTGTTCATTGTTCTCGTTTTTTTTTTCAAGTATTTTACGCCTCGTCCACAATATTTCGATTATTTCCATATGAAACTGTTCGACGGTTTTCTTTTCCGGGTTTCTGTAGATTGAGCCTTAAAACGCCCTGGAGAAAGGTTTAAAAAACAAGCGGTTTCGGTGGGTCCGAATCACTGGATGGTTTCGTGTGGACGGCGAAAAGCTAGGTGAACTTAAATGTAACATGCAGAGTTTGGCCCACCACCGAGGTGACTGAATCGCCCACAGTTTATGAGTGAAGAAATGTAAAAGAGAAGACAAGACAAGAACAATTTCCATTTTTTGTTCTTGTCAGTATTGTTTATATTCATTTATAACGTTTATTTACTTGTTGTCCCCTCGCCTCTGTTACTGAGGGATCAAGAAATGTGTCTCTGATTGAAATTTTACAAATAAATAGCAAACAAACAAAATGGCAAAAAAGAAATAAAGCTCAAGAAATCTTTCAATGACAACTTCTCTGTTGCGGCAATTAAGATTATTTGCAATCACATTTAACAGCTGTACCCTATAGGGATCAAAGATTAAGGTGGAATCCAGCCTAGCAGACAAACATTGGTTTTAAATCCAAAGTGAATAAACTTATATTCGGCTAGGGTTCTTTCTCCTTTCCTGAAGGGAGCATGCGCAGTATCAGGACGATTCCCCTCCAGGATTCGCCTTGCGTGAAAAATTCTAATCCTTAAAGTGTATATCACCATAAATTTGATAAAAATTTGAAGACTTCTGCGCGCTTTCAGCTTTAAAACGAGATACAATTTGCTTGAATCGGATAAGACCAGCGGCCTCCATGTTCGGTTAAAGAGTATGTACGTAATTTGCCTAATAGGCCATTTTACAGTTACAAGATGGAAAAGAGGCTGGATTTGACCTTGTTTTGATACAACCCTCCCGGTTTTGTTATGTAAATCATATGTTTTTATGCTAACTAGTATTTTTGAAGTATAATACCCAGGAGAATTTACCTTAACAAAGGTTATGCAAACTTTGGGTGGCAAACAAGGTGTATTATGGGAAATGCGCAAATGGAAAATACTTTTTCATGGATACAGTCCTTTACAACATAACTCCAGAAAAATTCACCAACATTTTACAATGCAAATTGAACGACATGGAGTAATAAGAGCTATAAACAGCGTGGATTCACTTTTCAAGAGATGTTTTTGCCCCTGTCGTCGCCGTTTCTTAATCTCCCTAAGTCCCAGGCATATTATAATTAAGGAAAATAATTCCTCAAAATACGTCACTCGCCCAAGGCACAAAATGTCACGACCTAAGACTGATTAATTCTACATAAATAAAATCGAAAATAAACTGTGGTATCATTTATAACAAGGTTTTTATTTTTATTCCTTTTTTTAACAAATTTGGGGTGATATGCATTTTAAATTAGCCGCCTGTTGCTATAAAACAAGCTGTTGAATGAAAACTCTCCTGGGAATTTGCCGAAATGAAGCATTTTGAAGCAAGTCGAGCCACCTGGTCACTGTCTGGCTATAAATGGCTAAGACTTACCAAAAAGCTGTTTACAAGCAGTGCACTTCGAAGTTCGCCCACGCGCGGATAGCAAAATTTGAGTTTAAAAGAAATACAGCAGTTTTGACTTTTATCTTCCGCTTTCTCTCCTA
This sequence comes from Porites lutea, assembly GCF_958299795.1. Taxonomy (NCBI): domain Eukaryota; kingdom Metazoa; phylum Cnidaria; class Anthozoa; order Scleractinia; family Poritidae; genus Porites; species Porites lutea. The sequence continues at coordinate 26,648,585 of NC_133209.1, read as the reverse complement.
CCCTCTTTCTTCGCTTTTCTTTTGATAGAAGAAACATGGATCCGCTCGGCACTGACGATGTTGGCGGTTCAGAGGCGAATGGGTTAAGTACGTGCCGGGTGGGGGGGGGGGGGGGGGGACTCCCTTATATAAGCCATATAGGTATGAGCCGCCCCATTGGGTAGGGGTTTTGCGCCTTTTTGGTCTGAAAATGGGTATAGACTTTGCCCATTTTGCTCTGGAATCGTGTATGGTTTTTGAGGGAACCACGGGAATGGACGTATTTATCGTTTCAATTCCAAATGAGTAAGAAAGAAAGAGAATTATCCGAATTCGAAATAGATTTGAAATTTTTTTTTGTTTGTCCTCTAATCTACGTAATGATAACATAATTTTTGTCTAAAGGCCAGGTCTAAAAACAGATATGGATTTTAGAGGTCTGGCCCCGGTTGTTCAAACGCCGGATAGCGCTATCCACCGGATAAATCACTATCCAGCGGATAGCGTAATTGATTTCCGTAATACTTATCCGCTGGATAGTGATTTATCCGGTGGATGGCGCTATCCAACGTTTGAACAACCGGGGCCTGGTCTAAAAACGGGTGTGGAAAATTACATTTTTTGTTCTGACTAGGGTCAGTTGGAGAACAGGGCGACACACCCCCACCAAGAATTCCCAGGAGTAACCCCCCGGGAGTAAGTGGGTCAGTTTTCGGCTCGTCACGTGACCTTTCAGCCAGGGATAACATTCCGTGAAAACCTGATAGATTGGAGTAATATATTAAGTAACGACACTTTTTAAGATTAAAACGCTGTTTATTAGTCTGGGATGTTACGCGTATTAGTTACTTTACATACGTTACATTTAATATGCATTCTTCTATCTACCGGTAAATTTAATTTTCGGATTACATCCTTCATTCATTGGTGTATAAGGTGTGTTTTCAACCTGCAATATAAATATAATATCAATAATGATAATGATAATATTTTTATTAGCGACAGTTCATCACTTCTTGCTTAGGGAATATTTTAATGTAAATGTAGCGGGTCACATCCTGTCGTCCGTATAAAAAAGTTTGGATCTTTTGGTTGATTGTCATACTATAACAGTCGCTCTCGAGTCAGCTCACACCTCGCTTTGTAAGGTCGCAGTGGTAAGTACATGGTGTAACTACCGTCGCAATTCATTTTGTTTTATTAGGGTTTGATTATTCGTTGTCGTGCAGACCGATTTTTGCATCATCTAATGTGGAGAAAACCGTACTTAGTGATAATTTCCCCATACCGATCGATAGTTTACAAAGACGTTAAAATTCTGTGGTAAAATTACTTACCGGACAGTTCACCAGCTGTGACCTTAAATTTGTCCTTTTTGCACTGTCCAGGCGGATTTTCACCGGGATAATCACAAAGGACAAGGTCTCTTTCCAACAGGTTAAGTAAGTTATCCTTTATAACGTTGACAACGTTTGGATCACTTGGATTTCCGTCAAAGTAAAATAAATTGACCATCGTTTTTGGACCTTGCGCCGCTATAACAAAATAAGAATTTTAGAGTGCTGTCGCTCTGATCTTAAAATACTTTGAACTGTGATTGTCCCTTCTGGTGAATGCATTCCCTATACCAAACTTACGATCGCCTCTCAACAAGGGATACTTTTTGTCTTGGCGGACAGTCCATACATTGACTCCCGTTTTAACTTCTCTTTCGCGTCCACCTCTAGTAAGGCAATGACTACTTAACCATTTCACTGCCAAATCAGGGCCAAATTAGAAAAAATCCAACAAAATTTCAAATACCCCTATATTGACCATGGCCGTGAAAATTATACTTTCTACTCTACGAGTGAAACCTACAAATCAAATCTCACATAACTTGCAATACTTTCAATGGGGGGGGGGGGGGGGGGGGGGGCGGGGGGGGCGGAAGGGGGACTAAGTTATTATCGCTTTAGGCTTACCAGAGCAGTCTGGCCAAGGTAACGCCGGTTCCAAGAGCCTCGTCTTCCATTGACCTTGGTAGCAAACATAGATTCGCTCAGCTTTCGATACAAAGTCGAACTCGCTTTTACACATCGCGTAACAAATAGGGACCACACCAAGACTGCTGAAAGTAATGTTTATACAGCCGAGGGCTCCATTTCTGGGGGCAGGATACATGGTGCAAGCTGAAGACTTTTCTGTTAAAAAAAAAGTCGTACATTCAAAGAAACGAGAACAGAAAAAAGATTTGTATAGGGTATAAGGCTTTAAGCGAGTAAGTGGTCAAAAGGAATGGGAAAAGGGAGAAAAATAATTCGGAAGGAGAAGGTCTAGATCTTGCGCTGCTTTCGAACGCCAGGCAGGTGGGCTATGACGGGCCATAACGTACATTTACGAAACGACAAAAATTTGAATGATGAAGCATATTTAAGCTTTTTTGATAAAATTTTGTGACGAATGCCCTAGCATTTCGGTCGCTGTTGACCATTGTTTTTTTACAGTTCTTCACGCCCTTCCCCCACAAACGTTTTACTTATTAAATAAATATATTCTTTAGAATTATCCGAAAGCCGCATTAATGGCCTCAGTTCCACTAGACAAGGCGACTTAACGACGAATAAATGAATTCGTTTGAAGCGTCGGTTTCATTGACAGTTTACATAGACAGCCCCCATAATTTCCTGATACTGTAGGTCGAGGCCAGTTAACTCAAACTGCTAGCATAGCAGTTTGTTCGCTCACCTTCCGGAGTGTAAATCAGAGCAGCTAAGTCGAAGCTTAGGATGATAAGAGTGCTATAACTCCCCTAATAGTAAACTTGTTTTATAATTCTAAGAAACAAATAGCACCACCCAAATTAAATGTTCTGCCCACTGAAGAGGTTTCATTTGAATGGTAACATCACCGGGTTTCGCCCACGGATTTTAAAGTTAAAAAGAGACAACTGATCATCTTGCCAATTAATTTGTTTTTCTCGAGATCGGTTGCTATTTTTTTTAGCTGTTTTCATTTTGGTATAGTTCTAACATACCTATTTCAGACCTAACACTGATGCTTTACAATTCCACTCAGTTTAAAACGGCCGGGAAGGTTGACTGTAAGCCGTATAAAGTCAAACACTAAGCGTCAACTGACGTAAAAGCTAGTCCCCAGTAAGAGAACCGCTAAAAAAAGAACAACGCCTACTTTTAGTGCATAATTCCTAGCAGTCTTCCTTACCTGTAGTTGTCATAATTACGACGAGAACAGTGGAAATCAAACTTCGGAAAAACATCATGCAGATGGAGTGACAGCTTCGAATCTATACTCAGTATAAAGAATGATCTTTTTCGTGCATATGACACAGGTCTCATCTGCCCTGGCCGAAAATTAACATACAGCTAACTGACATGTTGATAAAAGTTTGAAAAATGGATGTTCTTGTTGCCGAGTGTTTGAAATGGAATTGTGTTTGCTAAACTAATTTAGCTAAATATATTCACTATATAACGAGTAAACATGCCAAGGGCAACTAAAAAAAAGTACAACAAATGTTTTTCGTCCCGGTGCCCGCCTCTCTTTTTTTATTATTATTTTGTTATTAGAAAAGTTGGAAAGAACCAAACCAACAGGCGTTACTGTCAACACAAATTATTCTACAATCCTGCGTATCAGGCGTCACTCAGTTTCTTAAAATCAAATTAAACCAAATTTGTGTTTAATCAATATCGGACGTTTCATTCATTAATATGTGACCGAAGAAGTCGGAATAACAAAAGAAAAAGCCCCCTCCCACTCTCTTTTAATAGAAATGCGGACGAGAAAAATGTGTTTTTTTTCTTTTACTTGGCTATATAATATCGATAAAAAAGTGGATTTATGGAGGAAAGTACTCAGTCAAACTGGAGTGCTGTAAACCTGTATCACAATTGAGATTATAAAGGGTGCATGCAGCCCTTCCGCAGTTAGTTGCTAGCCACTCTAGCCATGGGCAGCAACCTAAAATATCTTTACAATATTTTTTGTGAATGTTATTAGCTAAGGACCATGAAGGATATAGCATTTTATCCTTTCGTGAGATATGATTGAAATCGCGTTCTTAAGAGTGGAACACCTTGACTCCAAACTGGACGGTAATACAAATATTTACCTTTTGAATAACCATTCCTTACAAATTTGGGAAACTAAGAAGGCCTTCTATTAATTTAATTTTGACTTAAGTTTTATGTTTTTAGCATCCTACTGAATAAGAGTACGTAGTTAACTTTATTTTATCGATTTATCTTAGATTCTTATTTACATTCATTTCTAAATAAGGGAGTTGATACGCACACCGAATATTTTTTTCTCCTGGTAACTTTAAAAGCATCTTTACAAGCAGTGGTTTCATTTCCATATTTGAAGATATGACAATTTTTTTATAAGCCCCCCTTTCCCCCCTCCCCGAATAAAAGGCCCATCTACCTGTAAACAAAAAAGTACATCCAGTTATAAGCCGCCACCCCTCCCCCCTGAATATAAGCCCTACTCTAGCTTGTATTGGAATGAATTCGACTTTTTACGACGTTTTGAAGCTTTTAAAAAAAAGCAAGCATAATTAAAAATGTATTTTGATCAGCACTGCTATGCCCGGGGGGGGGGGGGGGGGTACTGCCATATATGGGCTATATGGGTATGTGCCGCTGTGAAGGGTATGGTTTTCAAGCCGTTTACCCTAGGATAGGGTATATAAATCAGAGCGTTTGGGTCTAGAATAGAGTATCATTTTTCAGGAAACTGATCAGTTGGTTGAAAATTTTATCTAGACTGGGGAAACAGCTACTCTAGGATAGGGGGATTTTGGGAGTTTACTCTAGTATAGGGTAGCAAAATTCAGCTGAACTAGCTCTGGTATAGGTCAAGGGTTCCAGGGTCCCAGCGGCACATCCCCACCCAGAAATTCCTAAAGTGCCCCCCCGGGCTGCTATGTAGCTTGTTTTGAAACACCGTTTTAAGTCCGGTTATAAGCAGCCCCCCTCCCCCTTCCACCCCCGAATATCAGATCTCCTCAAACCCCTTACAAAGTTGTATAAGCGCAGGGCTTATAATCAGAAGTTTACGGTACTACTTTACACACTGTTCCGCTCCCTTTTTTCTAATCCCGCTCCTGATAATATAATTGTTATACAGTCCCTAACGACACAAAATCAGCATTATAGAACTTGACTGACATTATTAACAATAGGGGTCCAACATAATAAAATTTTCTGTGCATTCATACATTATTTATGATAACTTTTAACAAAATGCAAGGCTGTTAAGATAACGGCAATAACCCGCCTCTTGTAAGAAAATTCAGTACAGTCTTGAATTCTTGATTCCACGCCGTGGATTCCGGATTCCAAGTATTGGATTCTGTATTCTTTCTCTGTGGAAATTGAATTCCGAATTTTCCGGATTCCAAAGCCCAGGATTCCGGATTCCACAGACAAAAATTTCCTGAATTCCGGCATCCCAATTCCCTTATATTGGTCGAAATTAATGCGTACCTAATGCTGTTGAGCTATATGTGTGACTAACATGCAAACTTGGTATATAATGATAGATCTTTGATATTTTTGTCCTGAAAAACTCCGTGCAAATTGTAAAGTTTAAAGGGTTGGGTTTCAGTATGGAATACTTTTGTAAGGCTCTCTCTAACTGAATTGCGGATGACTTTTACTTCCGAAAGCCGACCACGATTTAACTGCATTGATTACTTTATTTCCAAAAGATGTCCACGATTTAATAAACTAAAAATACCAGCTATGATAAACAAAGCAAAAATGCGATTAAGAAGTGCCTATTGCACAGGAGCGTTTTGAATTTGTTTGAAAGTTTACATGGTCAGCAGCAGGCAGAGCGCTTAAACAAATATATCACGTGTCCTAAGGTTTCATTAGCGTCACTACAGTAACAGCGCTGAATAGGAAGATTATTCTTCAAAGCCAAGGTAGCCCAGGTTTTCCACAATCCATAAAACCAAGGCGAACGTAAAGATGGCCTCTGAAAAACAAGGCACACAATAAGTAGTTTTATAGTTTCCATGAATCTACTTGTCGAATCTGCACACTGTGACATGACAGGGTACAGAGCTACAGAATATAAGTAATTAAAATGAAAAGAATGAATCAATTTTAAATCAAGCGTTGCATGACATCCAAAAAACGGCTGCGGGGGAGACTAGGATCACAGGGGTGGGATCAGGGATCAGGGATCAGAAGCCCGGGTTCAGGAATCAAAGCTATGGGATCAAGGGTCAGGGGCAAACTTCTGGGATCAATACCACTTTAGACCTAAATCGGAAAATCATGTTTTATCCTAACAATCCAAACCTGCCACAGAGACAAGTTAAAACTGTCCGCGCAGCTCTTAAAAATTGGAACTACTGCTTGTTTATCGAAAGTCAACTGCAATGTTAAACATTAATTATCTTCCTGGCGTGCCCTGTCCAAAGTTCGTCATTACATATCAGGTTCCTCCGATCTCATCGCATTTCTCATTCAGATCATCGGTTGAAATCGCTCTAGAGAAGAAATTTAGTAGCTTTTATTGTGCGCTCATATATAAAAATCACGCCGTCTGTGTTATTTACTCATTGCCTCTGGCCATGGGGAAAACTGGGAAAAGAAAACGAAAGAACAGGGATCGCTGGTACGAATAGAGATGAAGTTACTGTTAACCTTCACCTAGAATTTTCTGGAGCCTTTTTTCTGGCTGAAATTTTCGAAAAGGTAAGTTTTGATCCCTATAATTTTCGGATCACTAGACTTTCAGCTACGAAATCCGAACAGATGAACTTTTTAGGGGATAAAAATATGCCTATATATACCGTTTAAATACTAATATACGTTCAACAATGCTATGTTTAAGCGGTTTTTAACTATATTCTCTTTGGGTGTCCCTGATTGGCTCAGTATTGCTGTGCTTTGCTGGAGATTTTGGTTAACCTGTTTTCCCGATTTTATTCTTAAAAAATAGTCCCGTTCCCACTCACGATCGTCCGAGTCACGGACAAATTTTATTTCGTCAATTGTGTCATTAACAAAGTGGTCGAATCAGTTGGTTCTTAACAGCTCATATTTATTGCAACTCCAAAAATGTCCGATTTGACAAATCCGATTACCACCAGGAGTTTCTAATCGGACAGGTGATGTCAAATCGGACAGGTAACCAGGCGTAGTCAATCGATAGAAATCGATATCAGAAATCAATCGACATCATTCGTCGATTATTATCGATTGATATCGGAAATCGTAGAAATCAAAGTCATGGAAAAAACTTAAGGTATCGATTGATATCGATCCTGATTATCTTAATCCGAATTTTAGACTTCCAAAATGGCGTATGTTACATTAAACAGAAAGAAATCATCTTTAAAGGCTTTAAACAGACTCTGCGAAGATGGACAAACATGCTCTATAGATCTCGCAACGCCTTCTGGGTTAATACCGTAATTGCAAGTGTTCATTTTTCTACGTAGAAAAAAAAAAATTTTATAAACTGGGCGTGCCTTGACTGGGCAGCCCAGTTAAAAAATTCGGTTTCTGTTTCTTCTTTCTGCAAAGGACGGCAAAGCAACTAAGCTTAAACATGGGGGCATTCCTAATATCTTCAAGACTGTTGACTTGATCAGAAACACTCTGTTTAAATCCCGTTGGTAGCTCGCACTAACGAGTTCCAGAGTGTTTCTCGATAAGGACCACTCTGAAGACTTTTTTAGTAAATTGGTCATGTAAAGTCAGTCAATGTACCGAACCATTCCAAATGTACGCTCGCCATCTTTTACTGTAGGTGGAAAGATGAACAGCGTGTGCATTTGGTATAAAGATTTCGTGTATGAGAAATGACAGGATTCATTCTTGCGATCACCTCAGACAAGTGGACATGTGCTTTGGTTGAGGTCGCTGAGCTATTTTAGTATACTCTTATAACTTGGGCTCGCGCCGAGGTAGTCTGCTACACAGCCGTTTTTAGTGTCGTCACGCAACGCTCCTCCCCACTAGTGGGGAGGAGCGTTGCGTGACAACACCAAAAACGGCTGTGTAGCAGACTAGCGCCGAGGGGGCCAGAGGACTATTTGTGCCAGAAGAAAAAAAAAAACGGCCCAGCCTATTTTTAAGCTCGGGAAATCAGAGCAAAAGGCTCTAATTCGTTGAAACACGATGTACCAATTTTACCCCCGATAACTCGAACCATGATTTAAAAGTCGGCGAAAAACAATCTACTGCCGTCCGAAACATTGAATTTTGAATTTCCCATTGAACTGTATTGTAGGCATATAGCTTACTGGTAGAGGCTGATGATGTTGTTTGTCACAAATCTAACGAGAGCAGCTTTACTTCCTCTTTATTTTACTTATAATCCGAGAAGTATCTTTCAATTTTTCTTAACATTTCTACAAATAAATGTGATTAAAATGTTCACTGTAAGGTAAAAACCGTTTTCTTTTTACTTCCGGCTATTTTCTTCGAACTCCCGATAACTCTAACTTTTTTCAATTTCCCTTGAAGGTTCAAGTTATCAGGAGTCGACTCCACATTACAGTCATTTAAAAATAGAAAACACAAAGTATACTAAAGATATCTTGTTGACGGAGCCATGAAAAACTACTTGGTGAAACTCGAGCTTATTAAAACGGCCGTGACACACTGCGATATCCCGTAATTCTTGGAAGTCAACACCAGTGCAATACATTGGATTCTGAGAATCGAACAAGACGGTCTTCGCATTTACCGAGTTCTGACCTCTCCAGATGCAATCCAAAAGAATATGTTTCCATCCACAATTTTTGCTAGTGTCCTGTTGTGTTCATTGTTCCTCAAATGTGCTAGTGAAAGAGAGATCTACGTTTCACCAGGCGGAAATGATTCTTCAAATTGCAGCGCGAGCTTCAAATGCAAGACTCTTGACAGAGCTTTAGGGCTCGCTCGTGGTTTAAACTCAGCAAGAATATTACTGAGCAAAGGAAATTACTCGCTGAACACAAGCCACAATTTTACGAAGATTACTTCCTTTGGTCTCTTTGGAAATACTTCTTACGATCATGACGTTCAAATCAGCTGTCAAATTACATGCGAGCCAAATGTTAGTCTCTCGTTCACCTTCAGCAAAAATATTTCCTTTGAGGGAGTCAAGTTTCGGAAGTGTGGTGGTTGGCATCAGAGTTCTGCGGGGATGAATGAGCAATACCCATATTTTAAGGGGGCAAAATTCAAGACTGCCTTAGATTTTCGATACTGCAGAAACCTTCGTATATCAAATGTTGAAATTTGTTCGTCCCCAGGGCTTGGCGCTAATTTGTACGATGTTGGGGGAGTTGTGAACTTCACAAACAGTTTGTTTGCAGATAATTACGCTTTAAACGAAAGCAGTTATGACAGATGGATTTTTATCAGCCCAGATGGAAGCTATGTTTACTCCGGAGGCGGTGTTAATCTCATGTTAAATCAATATAGTCACAATACGTGGAACGTGACTCCTGGTGAACACGATTCATATCAGCACAATAACATTTACGAATTTTCAAATTGCCATTTTATGAGAAACAGAGCTATGTGGCTGAACGACACCAAAGATGATAACGGAATGAACACACTAAAACTTCCTTTTAACCGTGGAGGTGGATTAGCCATATATTTCCAAGGGAATGCAAGTGGGTGTCACATTAAAATCCAGTCATGCGTTTTTGCAAACAACATAGCATCGTGGGGTGGAGGTTTTCAAGTTGAAATGAAGGACAAAACGGAGAATAATTCTCTTGAAGTAAGAGCAACGGTCTTTCGAGAAAACTTTGCCTCATTTGCAGGTGGTGGGGCTCGGTTAGGAAGCTTGCCGGAGAAGCATGTTCAACTTCGTATAAATCGATTCGAGATGACAAACTGTTCATTTGTAAATAACACGGCAAGGTTGGGAGGCGGTGCGTCGCTGTATGGAGCGACAATTCCCCGGATGTGCACCAATCACACGGACCCCGTTGTAACTCAGTTTTGCTTTAAGAATGATAGCAACTGGATCGGAAACATTGGAGCCGTGGGAGCTGCCGTCAGCGCTTTTCTAATTAACCGAAATGAAGACCTCATCGGACCGGAAATCCCATATCGGGTATGTTTTGAGAACACTGTATTTCGCTCTAATAAGGTAGTTCCCGTTCACCATAACCTAATAATTGGGCAAGGGACATTTTACAGCCAGCAGGTTCCCCTTATCTTTCGAGGGAATGTACAATTTGTAAGCAATACTCAGTCTGCGTTGGTTTTAGATGGTTCAATAGTGGAAGTTTTTGACAGACTAGATTTTCTTAACAACACCGGTGTCAGGGGAGGGGCGATAGCAATGTACGGACGGTCAAGAATACTTTTGCACGAAAATACGTCTGTATTAAAATTTGAAGGAAACAATTGTGAGGACAAAGGCGGAGCACTGTACATTCAAGCCCCAGGCCCCCCTCTGGTGAGCTTCAACGCAACTGGTGCAGACAATCAAGTTTGTTTCTTCGGGTATTCCAAACCTGCAAAGGATTATGATGAATGGAACACAACTGTTATTTTTAAAAATAATAGTGCTAGTTTAGGAACGTCGGTGTTCGCGTCAACACTTCAATATTGTCGGCGGCCCGGCGAGAATCGACAACGAAACAATGTTCTAAAATGGAAGTTTATCAAATTCGACGACTTACCTTCAAATTCGAACACCTCACTTCTAGGAAAAGTTGTGACGGAACCAGTAAACATAACGACCGATAAGAAAGAATGGGAAGTTGCCCCTGGTGAGCATTTTGATGCAATCGTTAAGTTGTTTGATGAAGTTGGAAATCTCGTCTCGGGGATTGTTAATGTCAGTATTGAATCAGCTCAGTCTGTTAAACTTTCTAACCCATCGCGGTCGCTTTTTCTTTCAACCGAAGGAAGAATCACAAATATCACCCTGCATGGAGAAAACGGCAGCAATTTTGATGTGAAACTGAATTACATTGGAAGTCAACTTTTGAAAAAACAGATACGGAACGTAACACTTAAAAACTGCTACGATGGCTTTTATTACTGCAATGACACGTCAATGTGCAAGTGCATGTCAAAGACTAACAAGATTACTGCAAAAGGAATATCCCGCTGCGAAAATGGAAAAAGTGTTTATATAAAAGAAGGTTACTGGGCAGGAAAGGTGGTGGGTAAGTTTGTTACCTATTTCTGTCCTCCTGGATACTGCAACAGCCCAAATCATAGTGTTTATAAGTATTCAGAGGGTCATGTGTGTATTGATTCCAGAAAACAGAACAGCACCCTTTGCGGACAGTGCAAAGAAAACTATACTATTACCATTGGAAGTGCACTTTGCGTTGAAAGCTGCAGTTATTGGCACTTGCTGTGCCTGTTGCCGATTGGCTTTGGTTTCCTCCTTGTCGTCGTCGTAGTGATGCTAGTAGACCTTGATTTCTTTACTGGGTACCTGAACGCTTGGCTGTATTCATATCAAATTATGGATTTACTAACGCCTGACGGATTTCGCTTTGACCCGTTTATCGAGTTTATCACTGCTTTTACTAATGTGCACATAGGAATCGGTGGTCACAGCTTTTGCTTGGCCTCAGGATTAGACGACGCCGATAAACTAATGGTGATGTATGGCATTCCCGTTTATGTCTTGATCGTTGTCGCCATTCTAACTTGGTTAGTTGGTCGTTATCCCGGCTGGTGCTTCAGCAGAAAAGTCCTAAGAAGTTCTCCTTCTGCTCCTTTTCGCGCTGTTTGTACTATTCTTGTGTTCTGTTATACAGACATAACAAGAATTTCCCTCTTAATCCTTTCTCCCGCCCATGTTGGATCAAAAACAGTTCTAAATGCTTATGGTAATCTCGATTTTTTTCATAAAAAGCACATCGCCTATGGAATCGTGGCCATACTCTGGATTGTTTTCTTTGTGCTTCCATTTCCGTTGATTCTGTTGTTTCGCCCCTATTTGACAAGAGGCCTTCGTCCAGTGTTAAATCTAAATCGCTGGGGACCCTTTTTTGATGCTTTTCAAAGCTGCTTCAAGAATCAGTATCGGTGGTGTGCATCATTCTATTTTCTTTGTCGACTGGGAATTTTGTTGATGCACACTTACATACCGTCCAGTTCAGTAAAACGAGTCGTTTTAGAAGGCGCTTGCATCCTAATTCTCGTAATTTTTGCGTACCTGAGACCTTACAAAGAAGCAAGGGATGTCAATGAAGGCGAGAGTAGCTACGAGTGGATCTATAAGTCAGATGTAGCACTGTTGACAACCCTCGCACTCATCACCGTCATCAGCTCAAAAATTGATTGTTCTTGTTTTACTACCAAGGACGAAAAAAAAGGTTTGAAAGTGGCTGTTTGTGTTTTGGCATACGTTCCCTTAATAGTCCTGCTGGTGTTGGGTTACCGAGTTTTAAGGACGTACTGCCCGGCCATAGATATAGGGAATTGCGTTACAGAGGAAGAGGCGATAACACCAATTGTTACTGAAACGTCTGATAGTGCTTGCAGCGGCCGAAGAGGAACACCTGAACCAACTACATCTCCTGAAAACAGCCTGGCAAGAAGCCCAAGAACCACAAGACCCAAGACTGTCTAATAGTTAAGATAGCTCTTACGGTAAGGGCTGGTTCCCCTGGAGGGGAGGGGTGACTCACATATTAAAGAGATAGGATAGAAGTGCCCGAGAAAAAATAGATTTTCTTGTTCAGACGATATCATTGCAAATGTGATAGAAAATTTATTTATTTTTGTTTTGTTTAAGGAAATTTCCTTGAGGAAACTCTTTATGATAAACGACGGCAGTTTCCAAGTTGTTTAAGTTTCCCTCTAAACTAAAGCCGTGACTTATTAAGTCATTATGCACATGATTGTTTCTAATTTTTTATCTTCTTAAAAGAATCGAATAACTAGGAAGTTGAGTATCAAACTGAAGACCTTATGTCGACGGCAATTAGATAAATTAGACTTATTTTAAGGCAAATGTCTTCAGTACAAGCTGTAAAAAACGCATATCCGTCGTGGTAAATTTTTATGTCATCTATGAAAAATTGTAGTTATAGCTTGTAATTGACAGAGGAGGCCTAATTTACATAAGCTATATAGTTCCCTTCAGGCCCCTGCCATTACTTTCTCCATTTTTGTATCTTTTTTGTTCCTTTAATCATTTATCTGTGAGGCAAATAAGTCAAATACAAATACACTTTATATAAATAAAGTTTTCGTTTCGGTTACAACAACTTATATGGGTGATTATCGACTAAACATTTTGAAAGATAGTTTCATTTATTCACAATGAAAATAAAATAAAGGGAGATGTAAAGAATCAACCATAAGAGGACATAGAAAAAATCTGAGCCCCAGATGAGATTCGAACCCACGACCCTCCGTGTTCTAGATCGGATGCTCTAACCTCTGAGCTACTGAGTCCTCATGGTTGATTCTTTACATCTCCCTTTATTTCCTTTATAATGTTAATATCAGTGGTATAGATTGGTTGGTTGGAGGCTCCTTCATGGGTGAGACATTTCTTACTATTAATGTGACTGTGAGATACAGTTAAGCCTTAATGTGTTGCTTGTGATGGACTGTGTGACTGCGAGATGCGGTTCGCAAGTCCAACCCACAAAAATGACCCTTGCTTATCAACCAGTCCTCAGTAGCTCAGAGAACACGGAGGGTCGTGGGTTCGAATCCCATATGGGGCTCAGATTTTTTCTGTGTCCTCTTATGGTTGATTCTTTACGTCTCCCTTTATTTCCTTTATAATATTAATATCAGTGGTACAATGAAAATAACTATAGTAAATCCTCTATTAACCCCTCTCTCTAATAAGCCCCTCGGCCCCACCTTATCACTCACAAAATCAACAGATAAGACATGGACTGTTCAGGGGCACCCAACGACAATTTTCGGAAAATATCTGTTCGGAAGACGATTTGAGATCTAGAATTTTCGGAACATTTGTTGTAAAATTTCTTGCTTATCTGCCTCTCCTAGGATTTTCGAACATCTAAAAACTACTATAATTGCCCTTTTCTAACGGATTTTTACCCTTAAAAGGTCACCTAGAATTTTCGGGAGCCTTTTTTCTGGCTGAAATTTTCGAAAAGGTAAGGGACCAGTCATAATTTATGTTGTGGCGGGGGGGGGGGGGGGGTGGGTGGAGCAGAAATTGGGGGGCCTTCAATTTTGTCAATGTCAAAAGATGACCTTGGGGGGGGTCCTCAAGTTTCTTTTAAGTAGCATCCCTACTGAGCAGCATGATGCTTGAGTATTAAAGGACCTGATTTTGATTCAGTTTTATACAAAGTCCTATTTTGTGTAATACTAAAACAATTTAATCAGCATTTTGACAAAAAGATTTAATGCTCAAATAGTAGGTGCATCAACACAACATCCATTATTGTGTAACACTGAAACAATTTCATCGGCATTTTAACAAATGACTACATGCATAAAGTCATGTTATGCAATCTCACTATCCGAATCATTATTTGTAGATATGAGGTTGATGTGGACTCACTGTCTGTGTCACTGTCAAGTTTTTCGGCTCCTGGCTATTAGAGCATGTACTGCTCATATAAAAAGCAGAGTGAGCTTTGGCTGATTATCTTCTTTCTTCCTTGAAGCGGTCCTGTCGGCCTCTAACCTTTCGATGGCTTGCCGTATCTCAATTATAACCCAATTACTTATATATCCTTGCTCTATAAGCTGTTTGAGAGGCTCTAGGTGAAATCTCTCTCTCAGTTTGAAGTGCTTCTCTGTTGTTAGTTGGCACATTCGGAAGTGACAGTGAGTAAGAACGGTAAAGTAAAGAAAATGTTATTTGTTATTACCATTTGGGTATTATGTAAGAAAGGGGGCCCTTAAATCTTTTAACATGATTGAAGGGGGGGGGGGGTACCTAAAAAACATGGGTGCTATTAGTAGGGGTCTGGAAATAATTTGGGATAAAAAACAATTTTTCCTCCACCCCCCCTTCCAACTTAAATTATGACTGGTCCCTAAGGTTTGATCCCTATAACTTTCGGATCACTTAATGGGCTTTCAGCTAGGAAATCCGAACAGATGAAAAATTTTGGGGGGATAAAAATATGCCTATATCTACCGTTAAAATACTAAAATACGTTTAACAATGCTATGTTTAAGTGGTTTTGAACTATATTCTTGTTGGGTGCCCCTGACTGGTCCTGTATGGTTGTCATGTGCCAGAAACCCCTTATGGGTTTCTGCATGTGCTTAATGAGCTTTTTCACTTTGCGTTCTAGTTCTTTATGGAGAATTGACACCATCTTCTGGTTGAAAAATCAGTAAGGTGGCCCGTTTCGTAACTTAAATAAGTTTTCCCCTTTCAATAAAGCCCCCAAGAACTTGCTTGAAATGAATACCCCCCTCCCTCTCCGCCTCGGGGACTTATTAGAAGATTACGGTATGTTGGTTAGTGCGCGCTACGATTGCAACGCAGGTGCTTTCGTTTTAGCAACTGTTATACGACTGATAAGGCTGGTTCATGGCAAATGTCACACGCATAATTTATTCACAATATTCCAAAACTCTATTAACAAAGTGATCACGAAGTGAGACTTAACGGATCTAAAACGACTCAAAACAGTCATTTAAATCTGCTTTGTTTTTATTTTCACGATAAGATGTTAAAATAGGAGTGTGTTAGTACGACGAAGAATAACCAATATACCGTATGCCAGACAAGAGATGGTCATTTCAATTTGTTTTGATTATTGACCATAAACTTAGAAATACGAATAATCAATTTACTACTGACGACTGGTTCTTTTAATTGTCCATTTGCATGATGATGTGTGAAACGTGGCTGGCTAATTTGTCTAGTGACCAGAAAATTTGTTAAAGCACCAAACTTTCAACGAAATTGGTTAAAGAAGTGAAGTCATTAGGTTATTAAGGACCAAGAACGTTGCGCATGACCCGTGATAGAATGATATCCATACTCTGGCCTTGAGTGACACACATCTAGCCCTGCTAAAAATGTCCCAAAAAGGAAACAAACATTTTAGCTTTAATTTGATATCAGAATGCATGATGTGCACTACAGTAGAGGGGGCCTATAAGATCCAAAAATTTGACTCCGGGATTTAAACTCTAACAAGGGCAAATATGATACCCTATTTAAGGATGGAGACCCCAAAAAACCTTTACCGGCTTTCGGGCAGCACATAACTATGTAGCTGATATATGGGAGTACCCCCCATCCCCCCCGGGGGCCTTCCCTCATTAACATAAAACATTATTATAAAGTGCTCTGGTACGTTGTACATTGTCCAAGATATTAATATGGTCATTTAAATAAGAAAAAAAAACTAAATTAATCATTCGTTAAACTTGGCACATCTAGTCCATTAACCAAGTAAGAAGATGGTAGACATTCAACTATCAGGTACAAACAATTTTCATTTTCTGAAAACCGAGTCAGTTCTTAGGGCAGAGAAGACGATGATCGCCTTTTTTGTGCTTGCCTCTCTAGCTTTTCACCAAGGAATTTCAAAAGGTACAGTAACAGTGGAGAAACGTTTCGATAGTTTCATTTATATTTTCTGTGGAAAACTGGACGTGTAAAGAGGAGATTTCTAAGCAGACATCGTTTCTTTCAGCCTTCCACCCTGCTGCTTGTCGTGAGCATGAACGAAGAAATATTTTTTCATGTGTAAGTCAGTACTTCGAATTGTTGGAATGAATTCAACAATCGGTGAGAATTGTTGTCCTTTAGTATGCAGGGAAGGTTTTTGTAATACTCAGTCACAAACGCGTGGCCTCCCTCTGTGTATCTAAGTGCACCACTCCATTTGATATAATAGAAATAGAGTTGAAATAGATTTTAAAAAGGTACTTAATTAGAAGGGCATCTGTTGAAACTTTCTCGGCTACTTTTACTGGAAGGCTTTGCAAAATTCAGTTTTACAAGAAAACTAACACAACTCGTCCTTGTGCATGCGTGGCAATGACCAGACAGAGAGATACCAAGTGAATAAGATTCTACCTATAACTTTTAATTATGTGAAAGGAAACGATTCCTTTATCACCAATATTTCACATTTTAGAGGTGGATAAATCAACATAGCCGAGAACTGTACAGTTCAACATCACCTGGTACAAAAATCGGCCAATTAATTTTAGCACGTTCTTTGCCATCCTTGGAGGAAATAATATAAAGGGGTACCCACTTGAGAGTGTTCTGATTGTTCGAAAGGTCGAATCAAAATATTGCCTAAGAATTTTGATAACTTATTCTCGAGAGAGTAAGAATTTCTAGACATCTGTTTTCGGACTCGGTCTTCTTTTCTTTTCAGTTTTCGAAAGTTGGGATTCTCGCATATCACTACCCAGATCTGGCCATTGTCCGTAAGAAAGAGATCGAACCCGTTAAAATGCTTGGCGGTTTCCGAGAGACGAAAAAGTGATATCAGAATATCTCGCGTTTTCGACCAAGTTGAAACCTACGATTTTCGGGAAAATGATAGGAAAGCCCTGAAAAATTGAAAAATGCTAACTATTACAGTTGCCCCAAGGTGACCAGTGAAAAGACATACATATTATATCACAAGACCGTATTATCAGTATTTGCAAAGCTTTGAAAACACTCAAGGTAACCCTGCAACTTTCTAAAGACCCGCTGGTAGGGGGCAGGGTCTTGATGGTCCGCACAAACA
>NC_133209.1:26610944-26628444 GCF_958299795.1 Porites lutea | reverse complement strand
AGATGTGACACCACCGACTTGCAGTTTCTGTCCAGGTGATATTGTAAGAGAAGTACCCAACGCATATGAAAGGGTATCTTGGGACGACCCCAAATGTTCAGACAACTCTAATGTTCCTCCCGTCATCTCACCCGAACGGTAGACTTTTTAAGGTTCCTGGAACATATAAGGTTCAGCACTTTGTGATTGGCAAAAAAGGAGACATTTACAAGAGATGCTCATTTAATATAACCCTCACGTGTAAGTTATGTTTACCGTTTATTCGGGGTTTTAATTAAGCAGCGACTTTTTTTTGAGCGACGGAATCAACCGAAAGTGGATTTTTAGCACTCTTCTGTGAGCTCTACAAATTCGTGGGCAAATCGTCTCTTTAGTAAGCCTGACACTATGCAATACTAATTTGGTAGCGTCAAGGCATATCAAAAGAGAAAAAGGCTCACTTCCGGTCGGCGTGAGTACTGGCCAGGCCGTGGGTTGGTGTATGTGTGTCCCTTGCCTTAAGTTGGTCTCACTTCCGGTTGACGGGAGTCGCTCAAAAACGTCGCTGCTTAAGGTCCCTCTTTACTGAATTTAGTCGCCTCATGTTAAGTGAACAATTCTTGCAAGGACCACTTGGACAAACACCAGCGAGGGAAAGCCGGATCTTGTCGTAGATCAGGATCAGCAGTATAAAATAACACTTTAAACTGAAGGCAAGGCTGATCGGACAGCTAAGGGTTATAAATTTATTTGCCCATTATTTCGACTAGACAAAACTAGTCTTCATCAGGAGTTAGAAAAGCTAATTAAGTGATCCGGATTCCGAAAATTCCGGGAAACGTTTGCTTGTGGAAACTGGAATGCAGGGTTTTTTGAATCCGTAATTCAGCTCAAGAAAACCGTAATCCAATTTATTTAATGGATTGGAACTCGGAATCTAAGTTCCACTCAAGAAACCCGAAATCCACAGCATGGTATCCAGAATCCAAGACTGTCTTAGATTACGTCAGTAATCTTAAAAAGACGAGGGAGTGGAAGCACTAATTTTGAATTTTTTTTTTCGCCCTTAATACAATTGACAAGGACTCATTACAACATATAACCTCGTGAAATCCCATTAAAAAAGCTCCTGAATTTAATTACTTTACTCGTTTGTTTATCCACACGGAAACTGAAGTTCTGGTTAACACTAAGTAGAAAGTACTCATTGAAACAACGCATTTCTTCCTTCACTTTCTGTCAGGTTATATTTTGGGTAGCCTTAAGCCTGCGAGCAAGCTCTCCTATTTGGGGCGAGCCGCACGAGAACTCGCTCCCCGTTTTCGCATCTCCTCTCGCGTGCCTCTCGCGCGTCTACTTTTCACGATATCCCCCAAATGGAGAGCTTGGTCGCAGGCTGAGTAACCTGTATCGCAGACGTAATCTAACCCCGATATAATTCTTTAAAAATGAAAACTTTAGCCTTGAGTTTTATCATGGTAATATTTGGTCATTATACTTTTCTGGGTAACTGCCCACCTACCCTTCCCCTAATCCAACATTTTGACCTAAGTGAGAAGTAAGTATTATAATGCTGTCTTAGGGGAGGGGTAGGTGGGCAGTTTCCAAGAAACGTATAATGATCCTAATCTTTAGAAAAGTGATGGGGCGGGGGGCGGATTTTAAGAGATGCAAGATTTTTTTTGTACATGTGAGGTGCAAATATTTTTTTTTCTTCCTTAGGGATATATTTTTTTGGCTAGAATCCGTAGGAATACAATTTTTTATTAATAATTTCCTGAGGAAATTTTTTTTTTTTGCTTTTGCCCCACCCCCTCAATTACTTTTCTAATGGTCCATCCGGTCATTTATTGTTCTAGTGCCCAAATGCCCGATGTACGACGCTCCTGGGAATGGTGCTCTAGTTTGCCTGAATCGTGACGCCGATGGCTCTGCCTCATTCTGTCAAGTGGG
This sequence comes from Porites lutea, assembly GCF_958299795.1. Taxonomy (NCBI): domain Eukaryota; kingdom Metazoa; phylum Cnidaria; class Anthozoa; order Scleractinia; family Poritidae; genus Porites; species Porites lutea. The sequence continues at coordinate 26,626,512 of NC_133209.1, read as the reverse complement.
TTGTAAAGATGGCACCGATTTTAACTTCAATCCACCCTTGCTGTACATTTGTGCTGGCCCTGGTTTCTGGATGACTGAAATTCTTCGTAGAGTCAATCAGCTTCCCTGGCCAAATTGTTCCAGTAAGTGATTCATAGTGTAGTTCTAACACTTACAAAGCTTACTTAAGACTCATCTCATTTCTTGATAGGTACTATGGTCAGCAAGAAGAAAATATGGGACATTCTCTGTACCCGGCCCCCAGCGTAGTTTCCAGGGTCCGCTCATCCTCGTATCCCGGAGCGAGAGAAGGGGACGAGTCGAAGAGGACCCAGAAAATGCGGTTGCTTAGCCCTTCCATACGTCATGTATATAGAGAAGACCATAGTCTTACAACACCTTTTTTACATTTCCTCCAATTATTTCTTACCTGCTGTAAAATACGTTTAGATATTTAGCACATGTTCACCCCATCTCTCTTTAAGATAAAGCTTTGAATACTTGGACATTATTGTATTTTAGTAGTATGGTTGTTTCCTTGTAATTGTTTATAGGCGGTGAAGGGTCTTTTTTTGTTTGGAGATTCTGTAATCATAAGATGTTAACAGTGCAGTCTACCTTTCTCAGTGAAGCAAGTTACAGCTGCATTTTCGGCAGCTTAGAACAATTAACTATATAAAGGGACAGGTAGGATCAACTAAATGATGTGGGTCTCTCTTCAATTTTCAGGTGGAGCCGGTCCTTCGAGGCAGAAAAAAAATGGATTCAAGGAGTTTTTCTTCAATGGCAATCAGACTCATTCTGAGATCGTGACCACATTAAAGCAAAATCTTTTGAGCATTGCAAAGGGACCTAAGGTTCCCCCAATCTACTGTCTTCATGAAGCCTGCACTCCTCAGAAAGTTCAAGTTTATGTTTCCAAGCAAAAATAACGATTGTCACCTAACTTTATTGTTTAGAACTGGAATAAAACGTTACAAATAGCATCAAAACTGAACGATGTGATCTGTTTCGCTGATCTCCATTTGAGTATATCTTAAACACAAGAAGATGAAAATCCAAAAATTAAAGTACTTTCGATTTCATTTTTAATTAACCCCCTGTGTCTTACATATCAGAGGAAATCACTTTTAAATGATGACAATTATTCTTGTTTAAATCAACGTGAAATTTCATTTCGTTCTCAAACCTTCGCCATTTTTTTTTTAGGGCACTTTTTAAAAAGATTTTGTCAATGTATTTAGCACGAAAGTACTAATTGAGGACACTATTTTTACGTCTCCAACTGGAGACGGGACCGACATTTTACGTGGTCATCCGAGCCACGCGAAGGTCTAGCCGCTTGCAGTGCAAAAGGAGTATCTCTATTAGTCAGTTATTTTAAGACCCTAAATGTTGGTTCTGTCCCGTAAATCGAATCCCTGAAAAAGTCAGCAATTTAACTAAAAGAACCCGGCCGGTTCTGCCAGGTAATACCCTAAGATCAAAATTTGAATTCTCATTTGTTGTCCCTATTCATTTCCTACAGAAGTAGTGGGGAGAGGTTGATAAAATATCAAGCAAATTCGTCTTGTGTGATCTGTCGGTCATTCTCATGATCACTCTGCATTGATATTACAAGGAGAAATTTGATGCTGATCACTCTTAGGGCTCAGTAATGGGTTAATAAAGAGTGGATTTGATTCAGTTCGATTTTATGAACGGGACTTAGACTAAGTCCTTTGATTTTATCTCTCTCTATCTCTCTCTCTCTTTTCACGTCATTGGTTCCTTCTTTCGGTTTCTAACTATTTCTTTAAGGGTAGACGACGAGTAGTCCCCCATTTTTCCTCAAGGACAGTACAGCGGCCGAAACGCAGGAGTTCGTGAAGATCACCCCACGCGAGAATAGGCGACACCCGGTGGGGAGAGAGAAGAGGCGTGTCGTCTTTTTTCGCGTGGGGTAACTTACACGCGCGCTCGCGTTTCGCTCGCTCTACTATCCCTGAGGAAAGATGGGCGACTACTCGTAGTTTAACTTTGGGGTTGATTTCCAGTGTGGCGTAATTTTTACGTGCGTAAAATTTACGTTCGCAAATAAAATAGAGGTAATGCATGAAAGGTCGCTCGTAAGCGTAAAAGTTGAACCTCGCTCAACTTCTCGTTTAAGCTCAGCACTTTTTATCTTGCCTCTATTTTATTTACGTGATAAAAATTTACGTGCGTTATCGTGTTTTGCCAAAACGCGTCAGTGGAAGTCAACCTTTTTTCCTATATCTCTTTGGGAACGAGAGAGCGCGGTACATTTGTGGCAGCCCGCGAAAAACCTAAGCAGCTATACTTTCTTATGTTCGATTGCCCAAAAACCCTGTCCTTTATGTTTTCTGTCATAATGACAATGTAAAACAAGCTTTCAAGTTTTATTAATCTTTACTTCTTTAATGCTTTATGCTCAAAAAGCCAAATCATTCTACTTTTTCGTACTCGTAAACGAGGATCTCCAATAGGATTCTTTGATCCCTTAATTCCGACCTAAATTTTAACTCAATCCCGTAATCTCAGTGGTTATTTTCGGTATCCCGCATTTCTTGTATACTTTCAATCCCGAATCTCACCCCTACTTTGCTTTGAAATTCCGAATCCCGGCCCTCAAATAAGGCAAATCCCGGACCCCGAAATATTAAAAGCTATTGGGGACTCTCGCTGACATAAACACAAAACAATCAGACATGCACAGCGTTACGTTGTGCACCTGCTTGAGCAATTAATTTGGAACAAAAACATTTGCATATTTCCTTGTTAACTTCTTACGAAGCCAGTCAACCAGGTTTTTACACTGAGCTTCAGTAGATATGTCTTTAACTTGATGTTCTTGTTTGCAGTGCCTAAGAAATGTTAAAACATCTGAGAATCAGGCCTATATATAAAATGTTTGCGCAATTAATTGGAACAAAAACATTGGCATTTAACACCTTAAACAAAACCAGCCAACCAGCCGAGGCTTTTACAGCTTGACTCAGGGGCGGATCGAGCATTTTTTTTTACGAGGGGGTGCACTCGTCTCTTGCTCTACTTCAACACCAATAAACCGCATAGTTTTTTTTTTTTTGCAGAATACCAGTTGTATTAGAAAACCGCAGGTCAGGAGGGGGGGGGGGGGTGCGCACCCCCTGCACCCTCCCCCTAGATCCGCCCCTGTGACTTGAACTGAGAATCAGCCAAATGACACCAGTACATATGAAATGTTTCGAAACATGTTTGGTTTAGCTACCCGGAATCTAAATCTGAGCACTTCAAATTAAGTAACTGGGATTAGGCTACTGCATTACGAGGTTGCGTAAAACGTTAAATTGAATCCAACATAGCAGACTTTGAAATACGTAAACTGACGATGTTGCGATATTGTGTTGAGAAAAACAGATGCCAAAAAGTCTCACATGATATCTTCTTGAACGTTTGTACTTTTCCTGGGGACGAGTTTGTGTAAGCTGGCTGCTATCAGGCCTGATTTCCCAGCGCAACAATGTCGTCAGTGACTTCGGACAGCTCACTGACAGAGAGTTCAGGCTCATTTGCCTCTCGAAGCTTTTTGGCTTCGCGGTATTTTCTAATAATTCTAATGGCAACCATTCCCAACACTAACAAAGGAATATAAGCCAATATATCAACGAACACCCGCAAGCCTGACCAAGTGCTCTTGAACATGCCATCAAAAGGAGAGCTGAACAAGGCGATTAGTGTGAGGGTAAACAGGAGGGCTGCATCTGACTTATTAATCCAATCGTAACTCTCCTCATCTTCCTTCACGTCCTTGGCTTCCTTGTAAGGCCTCAAGAACGCAATAATGAGAAGAATCAAAACACAGCAACTCTCCAGCAGTGCTCTCTTAACTGGACCTGAAGACACTAGCGTTGCAATGGCATAAATGACAAGTCGGGCGAGAAAATAGAAGGCAGCACACCAACGATACCGATCCTTGAAGCAATTTTGTAAGGCATCAAATATCGGCTTCCACCGGTTGAGATTTAGTACCGGGCGGAGACGCTGCGTCAGGAAGGGTCGAAAAAGAAGAACCATTGGAAACGGCACCACGAACAATACGATAAACAGGATGGCCAAGATTCCGTAAGCAATGTGTTTTCCAGTGAAGAAGCCGATGTTGCCCTGTGAATACATCACAATTTTCGATCCAATCGAAGCGGGATTCAGGATTCGGAGTGAAATTCTTGTTATGTCAGTGTAGCAAAGCACAACGATGGTGCAGACGGCGCGAATAGGAGCGGCTCTAACTTTCTTGCTAAAGCACCAGTTGGGATGGTAGCTTACAGCTTGGGCTAACAAAACTGCCACCACCAGGACGTACGTCGGTAACACATACATTATCGCCAACTTATCTGCGTCGTCTAACCCTGCGGCAAAACAGATTCCACCTGAACCTGTTTTGAACTGGAAATTGGCCAGACCAATGATGAACTCTATAAAGGGATCGAATGCAAATCCATCGGGAGTTATTACCTTCATGACCTGATACGCATACAGCCAGGCATTCAGATATCCCGTGAAGAAATCAAGATCTATCAGCATGATAAACATAACTACGGCAATAAGGATCAGTCCATATAAAAGCAACAGTAGCAAGTACCAGTTGGAGCACGTAGCGGAACAATGTTCGCCTCCCAAAAGCACAGCGCGATTGGCTTTACATTTTCCGCAAAGTATACTTGTCTGATCCCTGTCGTCACTGCACACATCACCAGAAACAAACTTTATTTCACGCGCACGAGTCACGGTCTTGCAGTATCCAGTAGGGCAAAAGTGAGTGACGAATTTGTTATTGACTGTCCCTGCCCAGTAACCATGTTTCAGATAAAATGTCTTTCCGTCCGATTTGCACCTAGAGATACCACGCTCTGTAGAGTCCCTGCACACACATAACGAGCCTTTTTGCTTAAAACCAAGATTGCAGGGCTTAAGTGAAAGACCAGATATAGTTTGCGTTAAAATTTGCTTCCCCATATATTTCAGCTCTACCGAGAATTTTTCTCCCGATTTTCCAGCCATCGCGAGATGGGAAATGGTATCATTTGCAACGAACATGCTCGAAGCAGAGTAAAGACTGACCTTGGATGACTGATGGAGAGGAATGACTTCCACATTAATGATGCCCACGACAGAATTACCGAGCTCGTCTAGAAGTCGTACAGTGGCATTGAAACGTTCACTAGGGGCAACGTTCCATTCTGCAGTGTCATACTGTATGTCTACAGGGTCTGTGGCGACCTCGTTCTTTAAAGAGCTACGTTTGCCATACTGGTCCTGAAATTCAACAAATTTCCATCGAAGAACGGAGTTATTTTGCCGAGGTTCACCGATTCGCCGACAGCCTCTCAATGTCGTGACAAAGACTGAATTCCCAGACGAAAACGGAGCTTGGTTTCCCCGAAAGATCACCTTTGTTTCCCAGTCATCAAAATCTAATGAAGGAAGCGCGTAAGCAAAGAAACAGCCATGAGTGTTTGTCCCTGTTGCGTTAAAACCGACCAGTGGAGGCCCGGGAGCATCAATATATAAAGCACCTCCTTGGCCACCGGTATCACACTTGTTCCCTTGAAAAAGTACGTACGAGTGTTTGTTAAAAATAATTCTGGAACGTCCGTACATGGCCATGGCGCCTCCTCTCAATCCTACATTGTTGATGAAGTAAACATGATCGTAAATTTCTACTGTCGCCCCATCTAAAGCAACAGCTGTCTTAGAATTATCCAGAAAGCTCACATTTCCACGGAAAATAAGAGGCACTTCAACGCTATAGAGTGTCCCTTCTCCAATTGCCACAAGGACCTTTAATCGGAGCACACGATTGCTTAGAAAGGTGCATCCATCAAAGCTTGTATGGTATGGAGCCTGTGGACCAATCTGATCTTCGTTCTGGTTTTTAAGAAAGGCTCCAAGAGCTGCACCCACGGTCCCTGTGTTGCCAGTCCACCGGCACCGATTAAAAGAAAACTGAGTTAAATCAGCATCTGTATGCTTGGCACACTTTCCCGGTATTGACGATCCGAAAATTGATGTAGCACCACCCCAAACAGAAGTATTGTTTACAAATAAGCAGTTGTTTACCGTAAATAAATTGAGAAGTTGTTGGGTTTCTTTTATTAAATTACTCATCCGTACACCACCGCCAGCTTGATACCCCTTATTGTTCTCGAACTTTGTGTTTTCTACCGCGAGACGGTTATTTTGTGTTTTTTCGCCCATCCAAACATTCACACCTCCACCCCAGCTGGCTCGATTTTCACTGAAAAGGCAAGAATCTATACTGATGGTCGATCCGCTGGCATTTGAACGAAAAAAAATTGCCAAGCCACCGCCACGACTAAAGGGTAGTTCTGGTGTGTCAACAAATTCAGCTGCAATACTTGCATTCGACCACACAGCCTCGTTTCTGAGAAAACTGCAATTTTGGAAGACAAATGTGTTGTTGTGCTGATACGAGTCGTGTTCGCTTGGAGTGATGTTGACAGTGTTGTGGCCATAGGGATCTAAAGCCAAGTATATACCTCCTCCTGAGTACACTCTTTCTATCTGTTTGGTGTGCAACCCTTCTTCATTCGATTTTCTCTGAGTATTTGCTTTGCTTCCGTTGTCATTCGCAGCTCTGTTGTCAGCAAAGACACAATTTGTAAAATTTACAACACCACCAACATCGTAAAAGTTAACACCAAGCCCTGGAGACAACGAAATTTTGACGTTAAATAGCTGAACATTCCTGCAATATCGAAAATCCAAAGCAACACGGAATTTAACTCCATCTAGCCCGGTGTAAGGCTTTGGAGCACTGACCGAGCTAGGGCGCCATCCACCACAATTCTGTAACGTGACTCCTTTCACGAATATATTGTTGCTAAGAACAAATGACAGACTTGCGTTGCCTTTGCAAATTATTTCTACATCGTCTGGTTTTGTTCCTTGTCCTGACAGTCCAAAGTTGTTTAAGTGTTTAAAACTGAAGCTATTCGTCAGCTTGTAACTACCTCTAGCTACTGATATCTGCGTGGAATTTGCCCCAGTTTGGCGAGCGCTTGAGATCGCGTAATCTAGTGTATGGCACGGCGAATCGCTACTTCCACAAGATTGTTTATCTTTGCCTTTTGGTGAAACGTAAATTGTCTTGTTGAAGGCGTCCGCCAGCTGAACAGCAACAAACAGCAGCAAAATAACTTGGAAAACACGAAGAAAAGTTTCCATCGTTCCTCGGTGATTGCAAAATCCCCCTTGGACGAGTTCTATTTCCATGTGCTTCGGTTTCGATTCCGAGAAAGATTTCGAAACCAAACGCCGTCACGAAGTTTTCCCGTGTCACGCACGGCAATTCATCAGAGAAATTCGCAACCATTGTAGTTTACGTTTGAGTCACTTGGTTTATCTAAAAGACCGTTGTTTCAAATATTATAAATTCCCTTCATTTCGTGACATATTTGGAATTTTTGATCACGACGAATTTCTCTATAATGACTCTATTAAAAGACCAGGAAAACGCAGCAACAGCTGTCGCGAAATTTTGACTTGCGTTACGCACATTAATTTTCCGAGCGTAAATAACATACTAAAAGTTAAGTTTCATTATTTAATTTATGAGCGAGAAAGACAACTGATCGGATGCTGAGGGCGGGAAAATAAGAGACCTTTACCGTTTTACACACCTTCCTTTGTTTCTATCGAAACGATTCACCTAACAAAACTGGAAAAAAGCAAAAACAAAACCGAAAACAGAAGGCTGTTGTCCGCCACTTTTAATTAGGGACGGACCATTAGAAATAACCGGAGGTGGGGTGACAATTCCCCCAAAAAATTCCTACAAGGGAAACTTGTCTTTAAAAAAATCAGTCCTGCGAACGGTGCCATACGTTAAAAAAAATTCTTGCAGAGGAAGGGACATGCATAGCATTTAGACTCGGTATAGGATAAGGGGTGGGGGAGGGGGGGAAGGAAACATAAAACAATTCAAACAATTCATTCAGAGAATTAATTTCTTAATTTGTGCTTCAGTACTTTTATTTGAAAATAACTGTTTTATATTTCTTAATACAACAAATCAAATAGGAATGAGCTTGCTTTCTACACAGTCATCATTACCACTGATATTGCCATCGCAAATAATTATAATAAAAAAATATATGTCTCTCTCCAGATATAAAATGTATTTCAAAATATTTTTGATAGAACATTAAGTAATATAAGAAATATAACATTTTCTCGATTAAAAATGGAAATTTTCAACAATAAATGACAGTCAAGAGCCATAATAGGACACTGTCCTATTATGATCTCTTGCGGGGGGGGGGGGGGGGGCACTTTGGTATTTTTTGGGTGGGTATGTGCCGCCCGGGACTCCAAATTGGCACCCCGTTCTAAAAAAAATCCCCTAAAATTGATACCCCGTTCTAGAAATGGGCCAATTTTTTATAGCCCGTTCTAGAATTCGCCCTAAAACTGATACCCCGTTCTAGAAATGGGCCAATTTTTTATACTCCGTTCTAGGGTGCGACAAGAGTACAACAGTTTGCTTGTTAACGTATTGAGCCGTATTTTTAAAAGCAATCTGTCCTTGAATAAAACAAGTCAAATGGCTGCTTAGAAAAATGGGAGCTTTCATACGTTCGAAATCATACCCCGTTCTAGAAAACGCATCTGAAATGGATACCCCGTTCTAAATCAGGAGCTTCAAAATCACGACCCCGTTGGGCGGCACATACCCGTATAAGTTATTGTATGGGAGTACCCCCCCCGGGATCTCTTGGTGACAGTATAATTTTGTTTTAATATGAAACACTAACATCAAAACACAAAATGTATATTGGATGCATTGAAGTGCTTCTGTTTCTTAATATTTGAATAATAACAATCTATATTATGACTCAACTGTGTAATGAAAATTTCCAACAATAAATATCTGACAGGGTAATTTTGGTTTTAATATGAAATTGTAACAATAGTCAAAATAACAAAATATACTGGATCAATTGAAGTGTTACTGCTTTTTAACTATTGATATTCTGGCTCAATTTTGAAGAGGAAATTTCCACCAATAAATAACAGTATATAATTTTTTATTTCCGAAACAGTAACGACAGACAAAATAACAAAATATGTACACCATATTCCAAACTGGCAGGTATTCTTTTGTCTTATAATATGTTAATTGGCCCTCCCATGTTTCAACCGGGATAACACCTTGGGAACACCGTAAAATTAAGCCCCTCCATGTATAAGCCCCTCCAAATATAAGACCCCCAAGCCTGTAACGCAAAAAACCCTCCGTTAAATCGCCCCTCCAAGTATAAGCCCCCGGGTGCTTGTACTTGGAAAATTGCCCTCAAATACAAAGTAAAACAACTGAGCAAAAACGGTAAATTTACTTCCAACTATTTAAGGCTAGCCCAATCGATTTTGAAACGCGAATTTCCTTCCGTAGATAAGCCCCTCCAAAAATAAGCCCCGGGGCTTATTTTCGGAATTTTACGGTAGTCTTATTGATTTCTGCAGATGCAATTGAGGCGCCAAGGGCGAATTAACGCATGAAAAAGTAATCTTACTATTATATTTTGGGATAATCTATATTGCACAAAATGAAGAGCAGCTGCCAATTTTCTTAAAATTGTCCCTGGATTAATTTCATATGCTAATTTATGACAAACTAGGTCAAAACAAGGATAGATTTAAACTATTAGACCAAGGATAAAGTTGAACCACTATGCCTTTATAAGATATTTAAATAAAACCACACTGTATGGATAGTCAAAAGTGACTTCCCGACTTCAGAGGATATCATCACTCTCTTTGTGGCTCTTCTTTAAGCGCTTGTTATTTTTCCTTGTCCTTGGTGAAAAACACATTGCTTCCATGTTTTTCACGATTTAACAGTTAAGAAGAAAGGTGCAGTGTGGGGAAAAAATTCCTACAAAGCTTGTGCCTCAGAAGAAAAAATTGCAGACAAGTGGGCTTAAAAGAAAAATTCATGCACCGAAAATTTTTCACCCCCCGCCTATTATTTCTAATGGTCCGTCCCTTAAAGCCTACAGCCTAGTTTATGACGTAATTGAGTTCGAAAATATCTGGTAGATCTGTCTGATTATAAAAAAATCCACCCTGCCCTAGCCTGGTCAGTTCATATGGCGGTAAAATCCCAGACGATCAGGGATTTTACTTTTTGATCGGATCTGAATCGCTAGAAGTCTGTCCCAGATACTCCCGATATTGAAGTTGGCGTGAAGAAACGGAAAGTGCGCCAAAAATTGAAATTTCATGATGTTGTACACAAATGTATGATAGGGAGACTGGATCCCAACAATTAAGAGGGTTGGTAATGAGAGAAATCCATCGCCGACGTCTCCGACGGTACAAATTTCAGTTTTCATTTGTTGGGAATGATCGCCGACCATCGCAGAAATCTGGGACGTGTCGGGAAAATAGAAACGCTCTCGATTCTCCAGATTTGTCTCCGTCCATCCTAAATGATCAGGGATATATTCGATTTCGAGTTTTTAGTGGGCAAAATCTGGGACAGTCGGGGAACACTGAAATCCCCGATCGTCTAGGATTTTCCCGACATATGAAAACCAGGCTTAAGAGTGACATGCCGAGTTTAACTGTGTTTTGTCGACTCTGTTCCCATATGGAAATTCTTGGAGGTTACTTTCCCGGGGTGGGTGGGAGGGGGGTTTCTCTATAATGGGCTACACGGGGAGGCCCAGCCCAAACAGGGATATCTTTTCAAGTAATACACTAACAAAATTGATTGCAAGGCTGATAAGACAGCTAGGGATTGGCAATTTATTTATTCATATCTTTTCAGGCTTCACTGAGGTAATTACGTGTAAGGGATTTCAAAATATATAATTATATCTAGCCGAATTTATGAAAACCGCACCAGCTGGCTACTCAGTAGGCCACAGAGCCCAACTTGATTTAAATAAAGTAAATATTGTAAAAAAACTCAGCTCTTACCCATAAGCCTTGTAAGGTGGCTCTCCTGATTAGCAAAGAAATATTCAAGTCCCTCATCAAAAAGACACTCTCAACTTGGCCATCTCTATCTGCGTTAAGGCTCTACATGACAGAGGCAGCTTGAGACTTAAGCAAGCTCTAAGCAGAGAATTCAAGGCCATATCACCCCCCTCCCCCCCGCAGGGACTGAGTTTGATGATGAGACCAACCAAGACAGCAAGCTTCCTACGAATTCTCAATGTGCGAATATTCTGGGCCTTTTCGAGCAGCACGTTTTCAAAAGTTCGGCTAGATAAATGGTGGTAAAAGAGTGAGGGGCTGGGCTTTGGGGGAGGGGGAGGGGCGCGGGGCCTCCGCGAATGAATATTTGGCGAGAAAACATATCCATAACCGCGGCAAGTTTGTGGAGTTTTAGTCTATAGAAGCTTACAGAGTGGGTGGTCGCGGGTTCGATTCCCAAAATCACAAAGGGTTTTAAAACAACAGAGAACCGAGAAAGGCACTGCGTATGGCTGGGACGACCACACGGAAACGTCGGTCCCTTTTCCAGCAGAAGCAGTGAAAAGATCGTTTAACAGTGTCGTGTCTGAAATAAGTGCTTGCGTGCTAAACACATTGACACTTGAGTTCGTGGGGGACACCTAATCATCCATTTACTTTAAGCGGATGTCCCGGCGAAATGCAGCGATTGGTATCGACAAGTGTGCAAGATGTTCATGAACTGGATTAAAATATTCATTTTATTCTTGTGTACTAGAGCGGTTTTCACTTGACTGTCGTAAAACCAAAACCAAAGTAAATACACTAGCCAACCAAAGGGCGTAGTAAAACCAAAACCAAAACCAAAACCAATCCCTTTCGACAGTCAAGTGAAAACCGCTCTAAACTGTTTTTATAAGGCAAATAAATCATAAACAAAAGATATTAAGTGCGCCCCGCCCCCCTTGATTGCGCGCGCGGCGTACTCTATTCATTTTCTTCGGGCACCTGTTCTGCTTGTTGAGGTCCTCATCAACTGAATGTGGCTCTGACACAGGCAATTTCCAGGTTTTTCATAGCAGGAAGTTATTAAATAGTATTCAATACGATAAAAAGACCTAACTTAAACACACATTTTCATGAACATTTTAAGAGGATTAGAACCTGCTGAGCCTGAGAACTACGAAGGTGTTACTTTTAGTCTTCCTACGCCCTCCACAAAAAAAGAATCTAATGGAAACTCAGTGTCCAGTAGAGGAGGGAAAAAATTCCGAGTAAGACCTGAAATACTCACTGCTGGAGCAAATATACATATATTTTTTCTTAGCTATTTCAAGAACGCTATTCGTGCAAATGTATCAGTTCTGAATGTATCTTCTCAGTGGGTCATCAAACTCAACCGGAACCTCCCTTTTCCTGTTATGTTGCTTTTAGGAAACATCGGCTTAATGAATTAAAACCGCACAGGTGGACCGGATTTCTAGATTCTTTAAATCCTCACGCAATGGTTTCTTAGTTTTCTTGGCAAAGTGAGCTAGTCGATGATTATACTTTTCTGGGAGGACTGCCCACCTACCCCTCCCCTAAGCCAACATTTTGCTCTAAGTGAGGAGTAACTGTTAATGTTGGCTTATGGGAGGGGTAGGTAGGTAGATTCACAGAAACGTATAATCATCTGCTGAACCACGTTCCCAGGGTCATCTAAGTAGGAACGAGGTTTGATCTGAACTGCGTGCAACCCCGCGTGCTGCATGCCATCCCTCCTCTGCGTGCACAGGCTATAAAGCATCCGTATCATATCTCTAGGGTATTTCTCCCGTAGGAACTTCACTGATTTTCCATGTATGTGTAACGATATTCTCGCGTTAATTTCTCTTTTATTTTGTTCTGTCTGACTTGATTCAGTCGTCAACGTTTTTAAAAAATAAATTAACACTAACAAAGACGCATTAATACAGTATTATTTCAGATCTATTTTTCTGTGAGAGGATCATTGACTAACTAGTTTACCAAGGGCTCTTCAAATTTTTACATCAGATTTGGCGGAAACTGACACGGGCGACGTCTTCATTTGATATTCGGGCCCATAATCTCATCTACAGCTATTTGTTATTTGTTTCACTCGAATTGCCGGAGAAGTTTAAGACCCGAATTAATGTTGACAACTACTACTGCTGCTGCAGCTAGTACTACTACTACCACCACGGCTGTGTATAAAAACTGATTCTTCTATGATATAATGGTTTAGTTCTACAGTCGACTCTCGATGACTCGAACTTTCAACGGAAATCGAAAATTTATCGGGAGTTTGATGCAAATAACCGGAAACTAGGAAAAGTAGTCTGTCTGGCAACACGTAAAAGGTAAAAGTGAAGATGCTTGGCAACGAGTAAAACGTGCCTTCAGTTTCATCATTACTGCGGTGCCATTTTTCTTATGATCTGTTGACCACAGCAAACATACACGGTACTCTTCAACTTTATTACAATTATGGCCTGAAAGACTCTTGCCTTGATTTCAATGTCGTTTTATCCGTCACATTAGAATGCTATACCCTTCAAACTGAATTGTTGACTACTTTACCGGCCGGACGGATTGCCGGAAGAGGCTTGTACGTGTAAGCCTCTATACGTGGGCATAAGTCAAGGGCGACCTTCACGCCCCAATAACCACTTTCTCGTCAGTATAAGTGTTTCATATCAATTACTATACGTAGACAATTGAGGTATGCAAATTAATCTGGGATTTGAACACTATAAACATATTAAAAATGTTTTGTTTGCATTTAAGTTTCAGCTGTACATTACAGGACACTCATTCCCTCGTTACGCTTACTCACGCCTACGACAAGGAATTCATCATCAGCACTGCTGTAACACGATGAAATCACTACTGATTTCTGTGTTAACTTCACTGGAGATAGTTATCACCATGGAATGTATAAAAGAAGCAGAAGCGGCTCCATGTGAACGCCGTACAATCAACAAGCAACACAACCAATACGGTAAGAAGACAGACAGTCAAACTGAGTTAGTTAATGCCCCGAGTTACAACTGGCAAATTTCTAACAACTCATGATTTGATCATGTACTCTCCCTTTAAACACTATCTTTCGAAACCATGCATCTCGTAAGGGACGAATCATTTTTCTTGGTCATAAAGACTTTTAAAGACGTGTATGATATACGTTTTTACCCTTAGGCTATGGACGTTCTTCATGCTAATGAAATCACCCCAGAGTGAATGCCAGTAAGCGAAGTTTGAGAAATTGCAACAGCTGTAATTTATCATTTGATAGTGTCGGAAAATAACGTTAGGTGATCCAAAAATGTATTTCGTGCACTCTAGATTCGATTTTTTTTTATCATGATAGTACACTTTAGATTGCTTAGTAGCTTATTTTGTTATCACGCGACCTACTATGGTGGGCTAAGTTATCAGTCGGGCTCATTCTGTTTTACGATGGACCAAAAATGAGTAAAAAATTAAATAAATGTAAGCAATTCATTCCTACAGATCTATCAGTCATGATTCAGATCAATGTTGACACAGCCGTTTATTGACAAGCCACCGCTAGCTATAAGAAGAAACATAACTGACTTCACTTAATAAACAAGAAAGTTAGTTTCACCGTGGAAAGACAACGTTTATCGTAAGAGCACTGAGGCCAGTATCACCTAATTCAAAGGTCGGATGTTTATGTCAGAATTAATATTTTTGGAAACGGTTAATTACCGGCGATAAAAGCTTCGTAGAAGGACATTTCACCAGGAATCTTCGAGCCAAAAAAAAAAAAGTTTTTAAGATCAGTTTGACACTGGGCGATGCCTTTCACAAACTTATTAGTGCATATTTTTAGTAAGTATTTTATTAAAAGTAAATTCATTTGGCATTCAGTTCTAAAAAAGGGCTAGTTTTTTTGGTGATACGTTTTTTTGTTATCATTTTTGCTTCTTTACATCACACATATCTAGGATACCGGGATCAATCCGTTCTTCGCAACATTAGTAACAAGGGTTAATGAGGGTCATGGCTTCGTCTGAATCTGTTAAAAATTGGGCAGACATTGTTGAACAGGGTTAGGATAGAGTTATATTTTCATCTATAATTGACTACGAGTTTGAAACAAGAAGTCCACAATGTGCTGTCAGTGGTTGGCACTGCTGAACCATTTTAGTTATCTCTTAAGTGACTGTTTAATCTGGCGACGGCGGGTCAACAGCAGTCTGATCTGAACTGCCGGGTAGAGAGTTTTGTAAGTATTCAGCTGCTAGCGGGCTGGAAATTATTACAAAGTTCTTCTCAAACTCAATCTCGTACTTACCGTTGATCTCAGACTATAAAGATAAACTCGTTCTTGTTCTGCCTCGTGAAATGTCATTAAAACGGAATCGTTTTTTTCTCAGCAAGCGGTCGGCTGACCCCAAGAGAGAGAGAGCTCATTCTCTCTTGCTGACACCCATAATGCGCAACACTGCGATCATGCTTTCCGCTCTTCAAAGGGAATGATACTGTAAATAACCTTACTGAACAGAAAGAACTATCACAGTAATAAATTGGACACGAATCATTTTTATATAGTTAAACAATTCGACGTTGTACAAAAATATCAAAGCATTAGATT
>NC_133209.1:26585944-26605944 GCF_958299795.1 Porites lutea | reverse complement strand
CATTCTACTACGAGTTTTAGCGAGAATGTCAGTGGCGGGAACCAGTTATTGATGCAAGAAGTTTTATCATTTTGCTATCAGGAGAGGGCTTAACCTCCTTCAGTATAAATAACAACTTTTTGGCGAAAAAAAGGAAAATGAAGCTTTCCAGCGGGGTTTCTTTTTTTGAGAACATGCGCAAAAACTTTAAGTTGTATCTCGTACTCGTACTCGTCCTCAAATCTAAAGCGCTCTAATACCATGCATAGACTGGAAACCTTAAACATTGAAGGAGTGGTATAACTCAACCACATCACTGACACACCTCGCGATTAAGTTCACTTAACATGAGTTAATAGAGTTGGTATTATGAAACTGACCTCTTTCTTTGTACTCTATTTTACAGGATTTGAAAAGAATTTTGACAGTTACGGCCCAGATCGAGTAGACAGCGCGGAAGAACCATATGACTTTGACAGCCTGATGCATTATGACAATCAAGCATTTAGCAAAAACGGAGAAAATACACTACAAGCAATATCAGATCCCGACAGACATCTTGGTAATAAGGATGATTTTAGCGCTATCGACATTAAGCAGTTGTTAAAACATTATCCTTGTAAAGCTTGGGACAGGAAACCTGTTGATAATGGCGGCCAAAGGAAAGCGGAAGAAAGTAAGTGTACTGGGACGCCACTGCAATTAAAACCCTCCCCGGAGACTGCACACCTTTAAGCCTATTTCATATCTTTCAGTGTACTAACTGTGCTGGCTTCATTCAGAGTCAGTCGTAATCTTATAAGGTTTTCCCCTCTCTTTTTCTAAAGTTTTCACTCTTCGACTGAAAAAGTATGTTGGTTGGTCGCCAAAAAATTGAGTCAACCTGAAATATTTGTCGGATAGTTAGACGTCGCGGTTTTTCATAAGCTTTCTTTGATCCACTTAAAGTATCTGCAGGGGGAGATGATACAGACCGAAGAGACTGTACTCAGAAGGATCTATACTCCTGAAAGTCTTGCTACTCTCCGCTCTCTATATGCTGTTTAAAAGGCACTTGATACCGATGCGGAATTTCTCTTCCCCGACTGCAAAAGAAACAGGGCTTTAACCAAAAACTCCCGCGAGTTACTACAGTCTGTGCAAACACCAAAAGGACTGCTGACTGCTTCGAATTCACCGCAAAAGTGGCCCTATTTTATTTTGTAAAACAAATAGTAAAAAAATAGTTAAAAAACAAATTTGACCTCCTGAAAGTCAGTACTGCTAAAAAGGTTTCATTTGAATGGCCACACAGTAGGATTTTATCCACAGACTCGAAATGTCGTCACTGAAAAACAACCTACATCTTAACTGACATACTTTACTTAATGTTCCAGCAAAATGTCAAGATTTCTTCAAGAATGAATGCAAACATTTCGCGTCCCATGAAGGATACTGTGACTATTGGAAAAAATACATGACGAAGTGGTGTCCACTCTCTTGTGGATTTTGTAAACATGAGGCTCCTGCAGGTAAAAAAAAAACTGTTCCGGTGAAAATTTGGCAATAGACCTTTTCACTCTTTTTTCAACTTTTTATGGACAGAGCGGGCTAGGCGTTCTCAGCGAGTATCTCTCGGTGACGTCACAGCTTATGGTAGAGTCCAGGAATGACCGCGCCGAAAACGCCTGGGGACTAGGCTGGGAAAATCCGTCGACACCACTGAGAAGAGCGCCTTAATATTAATAAGATCGCCAAGTTTGAAAGTGATACGTCTTACGCGAGCGCCGATATAGCTCCGCAAAGTTGCCAAAATGTACAGACGTTTGTATAGACTGCAAAACAGTCGGTTTTTTTCTGAAAATAAGTGAAGAAATCGGTAAAGCGTGGCGTAAAAGTCTTACGCCCGCGAAGCGCGCGAGCCTCACACGCCCTGCGTGAGAAGAAATATTTTTAGCGTCTCTCCCCAGTCTCGCTCTCTGTTTTCAGCCTCGTTCGAGACCTTTTGTTTGACTGCTCGCGCGTACTTGAATACGCAAAAATACGGACTGTTTTGCAGTCTAACGTTTGTATGGTGGGGGGGGGGGGCAACACTTGAACGTCTGTAAAATATGGCGACTTTGAGAATCTGTATCTTTATTCACCCTTGCAACAAATCACTTTTAAACTTAGTAATTTTACTAATTTTAAGGCGCTCTTTTAAGTGGTGTCGACAGATTTACCCGAACTTTTCCATGTCAAAAGTTGAAAAGAAAAAAAGCGAAAAGGTCTATTAGTTTTTAGTAAAATCCAACTAGTGGTCTATTATCAATGCTGCGTTCTGATTGGTTAATGAGCTACTACTAGGCTATATGTTATAGCCCACTCGTAGCGAAAAGCGCGCGCTTTTTTGGCGGCAACAAAGGATTAAAGTCTAGCTTTAACTTGCTAAAATTTTTTTATTCTCGATATTTTTGACCACCTTGTTGGATTTTACTGAAAAAATAATATTCCTCTCGCCCTCATGGCCTCTGAGTCAATAGCCTATTCGGCCGGGCTCAACGAATAATTCTTAAAAGCATGTACTACTCTATAGTGGAACACATCAACTGTACGACAAATGTTTAGATCTATTTACCAATTAATAATA
Source organism: Porites lutea (assembly GCF_958299795.1). Lineage (NCBI taxonomy): Eukaryota > Metazoa > Cnidaria > Anthozoa > Scleractinia > Poritidae > Porites > Porites lutea. The sequence continues at coordinate 26,603,357 of NC_133209.1, read as the reverse complement.
AGAATAATGGTAAGAATAATAGTTAATAACCATTTAGTTTAGTGAGACGTTAAGCTTTACTATTTAGCAACTTGACTACTGAAAGAGTGGTTCTGAAACGCAAAACACAGAAGCTGAAAAGGTTTATTTTTTTCCGCAGGCTATTAGTTAGACTCAGTAGTCGTGGCTGTCTCATGCGCCCACGATTCTCTACACCTCAGATTGAAAGAATCACCGGCTGGGGCCCGAGCATGAAGCTAATAACTGACTGCTTATTGTGGGATTATTTACAATCATATTATTTCCACCCGAAAATATCCTTGTTGTTAATCTTTTTTTTTTTTTCGTTTACAGACAGAAGACTTAATATATGGAAAGGAGAAAATTACACACAATGACAGATGAAGGACTATTAGATAAAATTATTTATAAGGGAAACATTTTGCTGATCAAGCTTTGCAGTCACATTATAGCTTAGCAAGAAATTAGCAGCAGTTTTGTGTTGAGCCCTGAATACTATTTGTTTTTTATGATTATTTATGGGAGATTACTACCACTACTATTGCTTTAGAGATTGCAGTTTTAAATATGTCAACTATACTCAGTTTTTTACACTGTAAATATGTTTCTAAAAGTATAGATCTGATCACTAAAAAAAGCCCCATTTATATCGATTTTATTATTTAAAAGTGAGTCTACTTTGAACAATATTGGCTCGCACCCGGTCTAATTAGTCCACATTTGGACAAAATGCCCTTTTTGAGTTGCAATGGTCAATAGAAAATATAACAAAGACATGTTTCAATAAATGTTACAAATCACATTACAATGACTGTAAATCTAACACTAACAGCATCCCACTAGAATTCTTGGTATTCTTTTGCCCATTTTACCCTTTCGTAGGCAACAGGTCTGTTGCATTTGTGATTAAATGACAGTGACAGATCTGGGAGAAGGCAGCTTCCCCTTATTTAAAGGCCAAACTAAGCCCTACAGGGCAAAGAAAAAGTATTTTTAAGGCTTCCCCCCCTGCCCGTCTTATCTTAAGGACTGGTTCAGCAGCCCCCCCCCCCCCACTTACTTAAAGACCAGGGATCAATTACGTTTTCTGGCAAACCGCCCACCTACCCGTCCCTTAAGCCATCAATAACACTTAATTCTCATTTAGTGTAAAATGTTGGCTTAGGGGAGGGGTAGGTTTGCAGTTTCCCAGAAACCGAAAATTGATCCAAGATCAGAATCCACCACTAAGTAAATAAAGCTTTTAACGAGATTCCAAGCTACTGCATATACAATGATGCATCAAAAGGAAGGACACCCATGCAATTCAGTGAACCACAGAAGCAGCTCTTTGGTTCCTTTCCAAGCTCTTTTAAACTATCTTGCCATTTGCATTCCCCTCTTTGTTCCCTTGCTGACAGAACACTGAATTCTCCTGAATAATCAAATGACAGCTCTTCCCCAACATCAATGTCCCTGGCAGCAAAGAGAGCCAGTCTGGGCACAATAGAATCCACTCTGACCGGCACCATGACAAGATTAGGGTTACAGGAGTGATTTATGAATCTTGATGCATTACCATGAAAACGGGCATCTACATGTGTTCTTAAGATGTGGTTTTCAGAAGAATGTTCTCTAAGAACGATGAGGTAGTTTCCTGTCTCATGTGTTAATTTCTGTGCACGTTTTTCGGCATCTTGCACTGAAATAAGTTCTCCAGCATATTCACACACAAAAGTGAATTTTCTTATGGTCTGCTGAGTTTTTAAGCCCCATCCTTTATGTTTTGTCTTGAAAACTTGGAGTTTTAACTGCAATCCTTTCTGAACAACTCTGTTCGGACAAGTCTCTGGGCAAGCACAGCAACTGTTGCATTCAAACACTGGTTGACAGTAATCTGGAGGAAAAAAAACAGCATATATATACTAGTTATTAACCTCATCTGTTCGGTCATTACAGTGAAATCTCAGACCAAGACCTTGATGTATTGACCAAGTGATAGCGGGGTCAATACATCATGGCCAAGGTCCGAGATTTCCCTGTAATGAACGAATAGACAAGGCTAATAAGTTATTCAATATATGGCCTTTTCTTTATAGACCTAAGCCTGCAATCAATAATTATTATTAAAACCAACAACTGGTCAGCGGATAACTTTAAAAAAAAAACATGTCACCTCAAAGAGTAGTACACCAGAGCCTGCGATACAGTCAGGTGACACTGGTTAGCAGATACCCTTTTTGAAAGCTGTCAATTGACCATAACATTGAAGTTCATGTGGATGTCCAATATCAAGTTAAACACAGATACCTTTGACACGTGCTTACTCATTACAAGAAAATAATACCCGAGTCATTACAAGAAACAGCCAACCAGAGCACGCGTACTAATTGTAGCTATATGATAAAACATATTGATACAGTCGACTCTTTTCTATGAAAACCACTTAAAGACAGCATACAGTTCCCCAAAGTGCCGAGACACCATGACAAACAATTGCTCAAAAAGGACACCTAGACATTGGTCCCTGCAGTTCTTATTAAACTCACTTTCTTTAACTCTCCTTATTGAGACAGAGAACTGTCTATGATTAGCAAGTGAGCCACCTCTCCGGGATGCTCTGACGAGCATCCTGGACAGCTTGCTCATAGGCTAGTCTATGATGAACATTTAGGGTATGTTCCTTTAAGATGATGCGGATCAGAAACGTTGGTCACTTGGATCATCATGAGGGGACACAAAGGACTTGCACTGTAAGTATCCCGGAGAGCTCCATACAATTCCTTATAATTTTGTTATAAGGAATTGTATGGAGCTTTCAAGGAGACTTTTCTTAATTAGTTTAGGCGCGGCGGATTTTGTCACGTATGATCGGCGTGAGGTGTTTCTCCCGACACCCTTCTGTCAGGAAAATGTCATCATATGAAAGCAAAACAGACACGATCGCGTCGGCGGGCCGAAGCCGGCAAAAATAAAAGGCTTTTCTTCTTCCATTTCAGAGGTCAGTTTTGTTTCGATCTGGTCAAAAATCAGGTTTTTAGGTTGTCGGTAATAAAATATTGTCTTATTCTGTTCTCAAGGACCTTTAGAAAACGAGACAAACGAGATAATTGACTAGAGAAAGAAGCGTGAAATTGGAAGAAAATTTTTTTTAATTCCCGCAGCGATTTTGCGAAATCGCGAAGCGCAATATATTCAGTTTCTTCTAAAGCCGTCATGATTAAGCAGTGTGATGTCATCACAACTAAAAATGAATTTAGTTTGTATCGCAAAAGCTGCGAAAATAGAGCTGAAAAAAAAATGGATCGGAAAAATTAATAAAATCACCAAGAAACCGTCTCGCGGGAGCTTTGTCAAACAAACCGTTGGTACGGTTTATTTAACCTAACCTGGAAAAGGAGACGTCTGCACGCAGAATGCATTTCATCCTACATGTAGTTGTGATTTCCAGAACGGACCCCGGGAGCCTCATTGCCGTAATATCTTCTACATTACAGAAACCACAGCAGAATCGCCCTGCTCGCGTGCTAACTTTCCGCTCCAATACGTATTATGACTATACAGTACCAGTGAATTGTTTCAAAATTTAAAGCGGCCAAAACTTATTTCCATCAGCGCGTAGTTAGTTAGTTAAGCAATAATAATGCACAGCACTGTAGATAACACGGTTCTAGAATATCTGACGGCTTCGCGTTTTGTTCGTCGCTGCATGCGATTTAATCGCTTATAACCTAACAGAAAATGTAAATGTACCTGAAGGAAATACCGTGTATTGCCTTACCTTAACACTGTGATGTGTGTAAATTGTCTTTTGCTATGGTTTTAGACAATACGACTTCTCCTGACTATCAATTGTGCGTCAAAACAAACGCGATAATGAAATAGTCGAAGTGCCATGGTGTAGCACTTTATGACAAAGTTTTAACTGGAAAACTTGTTGCCATCTGATGTACACCTGTATAGTCTATGTTTGTAAGCTCTGCCTAAAGAATCACTGGGTTACACTGCACCCATGGGTGTGCCACCTAAAGTGCAGCCTACGTTTGTTAGCTCTACCTAAAGAATCACTGGGTTACACTGCACCCATGGGTGTGCCACCTAAAGTGCAGCCTACGTTTGTTAGCTCTACCTAAAGAATCACTGGGTTACACTGCACCCATGGGTGTGCCACCTAAAGTGCAGCCTACGTTAACTTTGTTAGCTCTACCTTAAGAATCACTGGCTTACACTGTACTCACGGACGTTTGCCTCGTGCTCTCTTCAAAGACAAAAAAGCTATAGTCTGTTTGGCCAAAAATCAAGCTTTGTTTCACCTAAAAATTTGACACCATATTAGGGCCCCGAAAGACGTTAAAAGTTCCTCCATAATAGAAGAGTGTTTTGCTAGAGTTTACAAACGTTTGGCTCATGAGTTTCAATATAAAGGTGCAAAAACTTATCAGCATAATTATAACACACAAACATTGTCATCAAACTCCTGGCATGTAGCCTGAATAAGCCAAGCAAATATGAATAAAGCATATAACAAGAAATATTCGTCAAATGGTCTCGTTAAGTAAATTATACTTCACTTTGCGAAATAAATTTATCGCTTGTATCCGTGTTACGCATGAGGAAAAAGCGAGGAGTCATCGCATGACATTAGGTAACAGAGGTAATACTCACAAGTTTCACGAATTCCCATTCCACGATTTTTCGCCGAGTAACAAATTTAAAACTTCAATTCTTACCTTACAGTGGTCGGTTCATTTACCTTACATTTGCCAACACTAACAAACATGAACAAAACGATGAAATCCGGCACTCTTCTTTCAGAAGTAGCAAGTCGCATGAAGTACAATCCACCGATATGCGCTGCATTCTCACTACAAATATAAACATTTGCCGTGAAGAAAATACGACGAGGAGGAAAAAATGCCAGATCTTCGCCTCGGCAATGTATTCCAGCTACCAAGCTGGCGTATCTCCAGAAGGTGGACTCGAGGTGGGACAAACCTTGTGATTTTTTAGGAGCCCTTTGCGCGCAAACTAATTTATTCTGGCGAAATGAAGATTAAGAAAATGCATCTGAAATCTAATACACGACAAGAAAATTTTCGCACTTTCGAGGAGTGTGTCATATTAAATGGGATTAAGTCGGATTAGCTGCCCTCATTGGTTCCTCTGATGCACTATGATTTGAGCGATCCCAGATCACTGATCTTGATCTAGATCATCCCAATGGAATGCAGCCTAAGACAGTGCCAGGCACATACTCGTCCAGCGAGAAAGAAAGAGAGATTTAAAGTTGATAAAGAAAAAAAAGCAATCAACCACGTACACGTCATGGTCGGTCTGCTGGCTGTTATCTTCCTATTCCAGCCTGTAAGACCAGCACTTTGCAAGCTTCATATTTTGACCGTATTGTGAAACTGTGGAACAACTCATGCAATGAAGCCTTCCCTAGTGGTTTTACCTCTCTTAGCTGTTTTAAATCATTTTTGAAGAATTTGTACAAGTCTCCTTTAATGAATGTCTTTGATATGGACATGGTCTGCTCATGGTCAATCTCTCGTGAATGTTCTTGTCACTAACTGAATATGATATGTATAGGTATATATTTTCTTTTTCTTTTTTTAATTTTAGATTTCTCCACAGTTAGACGACAATTTTGCACAATTAGATTTTTCTACAATTAGACTTTCCTCTTACTACAACTAGATTTCACTTTTGTGTATATTTTAAATCCTTATATTTTCCTAGCGTAGGCACCCCGCATGGGTCTGAGTGTCCCGTTTGTGCCCATCCCTTTTGGGATTTAATTCTTTATGTTTCTATATTTTAGTTTTTTATTTTATTTTATTTTATTTATATTTTACTTTTCGATTTGACCTTGCCCAATAAAAATAAATAGACAAAAAACACCCACAAGAGGTTTGGTTGTGGACTACTTTAATTTTCAACTGCAATCTAGTTAGCCTTGTGAAAACTCACCAGTTAACTGCTGATTATAAATCTGAAGGCATCCACTACTGTCATAACATGGTCCATAGGCTTGCATGCAAGAGCAAACGTCTGCCATACATGTGATTTGATGACATTCACAGCCAGGGTAGAATGGAGAGTTGAATGAATCATTTACATTAGGCCCACCAATGCAAACTAATGTGTACTGTAAAGTAAAAGCCACATGGATTTAGTAAAACTGTGCATATCTCTGCAAAAATCCTGGCTACACCTCGAAAGGTGTTTCTACAGTTGGAAACTCGCCATTAATCCGATGGTCCCATAATTTTCTCCTGAAGAATTTTCCCATGCATGAACCCGGCGGGGAATGGAAAATCCCAGGGAGATGTGTTTTGGACTTAGCCTGCGTGGCAGGCATTTGAAAGGGAAGGGAAAGGGGGTTTTTGGCGCGAGGGAAACGCGAGGGGCGCGCGAGGAGGGAGGGAGGGAGGGAAACGCCTGGCAGGAAACCATTGTTTTCGCCATCCCGCCCACTAATTATATATGCAAAAATAACGCAACTGTGAATGACTAGCTGTCAAATAAGTCTGGCTGCGATGCGCTTATTTAAGTCGTATTTCGCGTACTGTTTTTCTTTTTTTTTTCCTAAAACAAGAAATCTGAAGTGAAGGTACTATTAAAAAAAACTATAAATGCGGTCGTCTGTTGAAGGAAGAAAGTCGCAACCATGCGTGGCTTGTTACATAAAATCCAGCATAAATCTATTACGTTTTTGCTGAAGGTATCGTGTTGGACTTCCCAACTTGCATGCAATGTTTGTCGGAGAAATTAATTACAAACACTTTACTGACTCTCGAACTGGATCCAGCGGGGCATACAAAAGAACGCTGGTAGCAGGGAAAGAAAGCTAAACTTCAAAGACCTACAATAAGGCTAATTCTGCAAACAATATTATTATTAAAGTAAGTTCCTGGCGGCTTTTATATAACGTCTATAACCAGCAAGAAGAAATCCTCAAACCAAAAATCGCTAAGGATTATATCTAGACCGCTTTGTCTTCAAGAATCTGGTCGTTGATAAAGTGTAGCCTGCGTGGTAGGCGTTTGAGGTCAAACAGCAGATAACAAGCACACATGCAGCATGATTTTTCCTTTCTCTCTTCTAGTGGGTCAAACAAGCCATTGGGAGACAAGACTTCTCAAAACCAGTCAGCAAAACTCATCTAGCTGACATGTCTTTTCCTTCATACGAGTCTTTTAATTGCTTTCTTCCATTCTCCTTTCAAGCTGAAATAGATACCTTCAGTTTTTAATCGTTCTAAAACGATGAATTCCATACAGAAATCTCATCGCGCCTCACTTAACAACATATTTTTAAATGATTACTGAAAGATCGATTAAGTTACTCAGTAGCGTGATGTTGATTTCAGCCAATCGGATTAAGGTATTAAGGCTGTGATTGACATGTTTTGAAGACGGACCAATCAGGATTTTAACATTCGCCTGGTGGATGTTAAAAACGAGAAAAACAATGGTCTCCTGGCAGGCGTTTCCCTCCTCCCTTCTCGCGCGCCCCTCGCGTTTCTCTCGCACCTAAAACTCCCTTTCCCTTCCCTTTCAAACGCCTGCCACGCAGGCTATTTTGGACTGGACACATGGGATATTACCCGGCAAATACAGGCGGCCGCACTCGCAAGTAAAGGATGAGTATTGACCTTATTCTAAATCCATCCTCTGAAAGTAAGTAAAAATTAATATTTCAGTTGAAATTAAGGCCACAATATTTTTGGGGTTTAAAAATGAACATTTCTAACACGGCGTTGTTGTTTACTCAATATCCTTTATCACATTACCCCAAATGCTGAAGGCTTTTCATCGTCGAGTTCATTCACCACTGGAACTTTCACCCTTTCCTTGCCCTGCGATACATCGTTATTGATCATCGGATGCAAGCTCTCTATACCCTCACTTTTCAGTTTGTTGTGAACTTTATTGTGGACGTAGCAATAGGTACTTCATATAAGGTACCATATATGGTATATTTGAAACGAAATGCCGCTGACAATGAGCCGTTGTTACCGTTGTTATAGAAACCGCGCAATACCGTTCAAAATGGCGAACAGGGAGAGCGATGCTCAAGAATATCTAAAGAAACACAAGATAATGGAATTATTTGAGAACTTAACAGCGCAATTGATCTACGAAAGACCAGGTAAGAAATTCAAAAAGCGATTTCTCGTTGTGGTGAGAGCCTTGTATTGTTGTTCATCATAGCATCAGTTTTGATTGACAGCTAGTTGATTTTGTTCTTGCACTTCCCTTCATAGAGGATCCAAAAGCGTACATGAAACAATTTTTGGAAAAACTAAAAGATGCGAGAACAGTGCAAAGAAACTACCCGTGCATATTCGACGACAGCAATGTTAGGTCATTGTTTGGAATGCTTGATGTCACAGGAAAAGGATTCATAACCTATGAACAGTACAAACAAGGTGATGTGACTAATGTGTGCAGGGCCCTTTACAGCGCTACCTCACAAACATTTAACCATCGGTTGTGTTTTTTGCTTCCATCAATCATAATGGAATATTCAGGAAACAAAGGTTTTCATCAATGGACTCGAAAGGTCAAATCTGTGGACTGTATACTTACTTGTCTGGGGGGTGAATTGTCTGACATTTCTTTGATAATGTTATAAAACAATTAGTTCATGCGTCAGCATGCGTATGTCGAGATATTGAGCATGCTGGAAGTTTGGAAAGCACGAAAGAGGCGACTCTTGATTGCTTTCCAAACTTCCCAAGTGCTCTATATCTCGACATACGGACAGCTGAAGCATGAACTGATATTATTGTTTTAAAACATTGTCAAAGGAATGTCAGACAATTCATGCCCCAGACAATTTGCCCCCAACAACTAGCCCCGAGTATACAGTATCACCTGAGTTAAATATCTTCGAATCGCTCGTTTAGTAAATGAACTGTCTTCAACCCCTTTCTAAATGTCTAGTTGTCTGAGTGGCTCCCGCCCCTTGAAATTCTAAATAAGTTCACAATTCGAATCCACTTAATGCATGCAGGGATGTGTAGTCCAAGAGACACCAGTCCCATGAAAAACAAATTGTTATGTTAAACGTAATCTACAAAGTGGAACTTAAGTCCATAATGTGGAGGCTAGTTGTCGGGGGCTTACTGGGGGGCAAATTGTCCGGATACCTATCAATGCAGCAGTTACCTTATAGCGTGTACTCAAAGCACACACATCAATGTCTATGTGACTATATTTTGTTACCTCATAGTTATATTTTTGTCTTGAACCTGAGAGAAAGTTTAATCAAGTTGCTTAAAGATTTTAGATGCAAAAAGATTTTTTTGCCAAAAGATTTTAAAATCCATATTGAGGTGCCGGAAAACTATTAATTCACCAAAAAATTCTTTTTGAAAGAAATAACTTTGCAAGGAATGATTTCCACCCACCATAGCCCACACAGCTTGCCAAATAACAACATCATCAACACTCACCTCTTTTCCCTAGCAAATTCAAAAGTTTTTTCTTGAGTTTACGTTATAAAACACATGGTTAATGCTTTATCATGTACTGTTGAGTTATGGATACACTTGGGAGACGTCTTGGGAGGATTGCTACGCTCACAAGAACTCGAGATAAATTATAGTTTACTGACGTCATCAGCATACTCAATGGGAATATGAAGCACGCTCATGCTATTGAATGTTATAAAGGGTTGTAGTTAGAATTTGAAAAGATGGAAGAATATATTCAATAGGTAGAATTAGTATGCAAAGCCCCAATGGGCACAACATTCTAGGGGGGTTTGGGGTATGCCCCCCAGGAAAATTTTCAACATTGTGAAAGCTCAGAGATGCAATTTGGTATTTGCATTAAAGAGAGAAATTATTACTTTAACCCCAAGGGCATTATATACTGCTTTGATGCAAAGTATAAAAAAATTGTGTTTTTTAAAGCAGTGAAAGCTTAGTAAATCATTTGAATTCTGATAATCAGCTCTTGCTCACTGGATATAGAGTGCTTGATTTTGCTTTCAGTCTTTCAGAGAACAAGTGAGTTACTAACATAATTTAGCAAGTTGAATATTTAATAAGTGATTTAACATTTGGAAGGGGGAATGGGTGGGCTGGGGCTTGGGTGGGATGCAATCCGAGTGTCTATGAAACTCTTTTGTTTTCTTGACAATAATTATATCAACACTTACTACTATGTTGCCTCAGAGATTCCCATTGTAAGGCTTTCAGTGATGGTTCATTAATAATATTTTTTGCTCTAAACAGGTCTTGAGACACTAGGGATTAAAAAATATGACAACGATCCTCCAGGTGGAGACATGGATAGGATAAGTTCTGAAGCATTTTTAAAAGAAGCGTAAGTGGAGTGTTTTATTCTTTGGAATAATGACAGTCAGACTGGTTTGATTTTTTTTTGTGTGTGACCATTTGCTTTTTATATTACCTATTAGTTTTACAGCAAGACATTTAAGGGAATTAATAACCATAAGGTTCTGTTTTGGTTTAAAATTTTCAAACTAAAAATAAAATAACAAAATGTCTCTTACAGGCTGCTAACCATCACAATAGAGAAATTGTCAACATTAATGTTGACCCTGTCCTCATGCTACAGATACTAATACCTGAATAATTCCAGTTATATTATAATAAATTGAATGACCAACAGTTCCCCCAAATACTTCTGTCAATAACAATATCAAAATTACAGCTGCAATCACTGATCAAGTAGGAAATGGTAGTGATGAGGCAATTCAATGAATTACTATATTTCAATAAAATGATGTTCTCACATTATTGTTTGTATTTTACTCTTGTTGTTCTTTTGTTTTCTTTTCAGGCGTCAGGGTCTTGCTCAAGCATCAGCAACATTTGCTTTGTAAATATTTATATAACCACATTGTGTCATATTTAGAGGTGATAGTCTGTTACATAGAAGAGGATATGTTATTTTACTTGTGCATGTTAGTACAATATTGTGTATAGCTATACTGCTGTTTAAATAAATCACTTTTACTTGGCTTAGCCCGCTGTGATTATGGTTTTAATTATTAAATACATACATAATAAGAAAAGTCATTTTTTAGAAAAGTAGTTGCATCGATCTACATTGTACAGTCTCCTTTGCAGCCATTTTCAGGGTTGTCGTGCAGTGCTCCTCCCGATTTTTGAATGAGGACTGGGGTGAGTTTCAAAATGACATGTACATAGGGTGGTGACCTTAAAGACAGTTGCAAATTATAAAGATGACTATTGTTTCTTTATTTGGATTTTTCATACAGCTGGAAATTTTCCACAACAGCACATGCTCTCAACAGTAACTGGTGATCATATGCTATCCAACAATAAAACTGTTCCCCCCGCCCCCCCCCCCCCCCCCCCAAAAAAAAAAAGTTTCTGAACTAGCAACACTGCCAAATCTTTGACATCTTAGCCAAGGTTTAGACGCCAAACTTTTCATGAGCCAAACATAACTCAAATTAGGGCTGGCCCAAACTATTTAGACCGGCTGAATTGATTCAGACGCCGATCTTAATTCCAGCCGAACGAAATACAAAAGGAGAAAAATGCTCATTTTTTGGTCAAACTTCTTGCAAAATAGGTTATTATAATTATTTGTGCATTAGGTTCAGTACATGAAAAGTATGGCATCTGAATCAAAGCCGGGCTTGGCATGACGAACAGCTGAGTCGTTCCAAATTGAAACAGGCATTCCTAATTGATTCAGACGCCGAACTTTTCTTGTACTTAGTTCAATGTATTAGGTTCGGCTCATAAAAAGATCAGCGTCTGAACAGGACCTTACGGTAACAATGACGAGTTACCCAGGAATGAAAATTAAGACCGCCTCGTGAGATTTACTTTGTGTGATTCATAAAATTGTGCTGACATAAATTAAAGTTTTTCATCATGGGCTATACTTAATGACTCACCCCTTGAAAAACTAATTTATTTTCTTTTTTGAGAATATCAATGGTTCAAGATTCCCCAGGCAAAGCAGAGATCAAAATTAGTTTTTAGTTAAATTGTTTAATTTACTGTTTTTTTTTTTTTTATATATTATTACATTTTCCTGACAAAACCAGCAAAAAGACTTTTATCAGTTTTTTTATTGTGATCTATGGAAAGCATCTTTTATAGTACACTACCAAAGTGACTGTATCCCCAAAAGTAACAGCAAGCAGGAAACACTGCAAACAATTTATTCGTGTATTTTAGTCTTTATTCAATGACTGCTATTATTTTTTCTCTTAATTGCAACAAAAAACGTGCTTTTCCTATTTCGCTTATATGATACTGCTCAAATATTTTTAGCAATTCTAGCTTAGTTCTGAGGGACACAATAGCCAGAATTTGGGCAAGATTTTTTCTCTGTTCAGCTGAAAGGCACTTAAGCGTATGACAATGTCAAAATTCATTGAAAAGAAGAACTTCTAAGTATAGCAACTGCAACACCTCACTTTATAAGACTTCGTACAGCCTCATTTTTTTTATTCGCGCCCCTCCCAACCACCAGCACTAATTCTGTGACCAGTTTATGAATACAGTCTGGTTTAGGATACTTAGCAAGACGGTTTTCGTAAGAGAAAATTAATTCATTTAGCAGTCAATGGTGTCACAATCTGTCTCGTTTCTACACACATAGCAGCCTTCTTCACCTACGCATCGAAGGTAACACACTTCCACTGTATAGCAAACTGTGCTAGAACAATTGCGTCGATGAACACGATTCTTATTTTTGCCTGAAATAAGGTAAAACAAAGAGTGAGTTTTAAAACATTGTATTATAAGATTCTTGTATGCTAGCTCAGTTGGTTATAATTTTGTTTTCAATATGCCCTTGACACGACACTCGTGGCGCGGCATGTTTAACCTCCCATCATGCAGACATACATTCATAGGACTTGTGGAAGATTTGCGTTCATTGAAGACTTCGGCCTGAAGTAACCGAAGATTCAAACGCGAAGCCAAAGTCATATATATACACTGTAAGTAATACCTGTTCTACAGGACTCTGCTTGCTCTTCAAAGGTTACCTTTTCAGTCTTTACTCAATCAGTTAATAAATCCCAAACTTTACTGTTTCTTCATAGCCTGCGAAGACATCCGTTTCTCCTCGCTCTTCGCCGCTGGGGAAGTTTCGCGCGGAAACGGATGTTTATTTTTCCAGCGTTTTTCGGACAAGCGAAGATAGTCTCCCTCGCAGGCGTTTTAGGGGAGCTCGTATTTCGTTTCTCCCCACAGCTGTATTTTATGTTAGGTTCGTTTAATTTATAAATTGTGCTGTTATTTTATGAATTTTTGTAAGTCTAAAAGCAGCAACTAACTTGTATCAATGTATCAAAATACAGCTGCGGGGAGGTACGAAATACCAGCTCCCTAAAAACGCCTGTATGGGAGGCTAAGCGAAGACAAACGCAAGGTTGGCCTGCGTACAGACATCTCCTTTTTCCTTTTTTACTTGCGAGTACAAAGAAAATAGGAGAGGTATGCACGTAGGCTAGCACGAGGTAGGCGTGGAGCGCAAGACGCGCGCGACAGGAGAAGGCAAATTGTCCGGATACCTATCAATGCAGCAGTTACCTTATAGCGTGTACTCAAAGCACACACATCAATGTCTATGTGACTATATTTTGTTACCTCATAGTTATATTTTTGTCTTGAACCTGAGAGAAAGTTTAATCAAGTTGCTTAAAGATTTTAGATGCAAAAAGATTTTTTTGCCAAAAGATTTTAAAATCCATATTGAGGTGCCGGAAAACTATTAATTCACCAAAAAATTCTTTTTGAAAGAAATAACTTTGCAAGGAATGATTTCCACCCACCATAGCCCACACAGCTTGCCAAATAACAACATCATCAACACTCACCTCTTTTCCCTAGCAAATTCAAAAGTTTTTTCTTGAGTTTACGTTATAAAACACATGGTTAATGCTTTATCATGTACTGTTGAGTTATGGATACACTTGGGAGACGTCTTGGGAGGATTGCTACGCTCACAAGAACTCGAGATAAATTATAGTTTACTGACGTCATCAGCATACTCAATGGGAATATGAAGCACGCTCATGCTATTGAATGTTATAAAGGGTTGTAGTTAGAATTTGAAAAGATGGAAGAATATATTCAATAGGTAGAATTAGTATGCAAAGCCCCAATGGGCACAACATTCTAGGGGGGTTTGGGGTATGCCCCCCAGGAAAATTTTCAACATTGTGAAAGCTCAGAGATGCAATTTGGTATTTGCATTAAAGAGAGAAATTATTACTTTAACCCCAAGGGCATTATATACTGCTTTGATGCAAAGTATAAAAAAATTGTGTTTTTTAAAGCAGTGAAAGCTTAGTAAATCATTTGAATTCTGATAATCAGCTCTTGCTCACTGGATATAGAGTGCTTGATTTTGCTTTCAGTCTTTCAGAGAACAAGTGAGTTACTAACATAATTTAGCAAGTTGAATATTTAATAAGTGATTTAACATTTGGAAGGGGGAATGGGTGGGCTGGGGCTTGGGTGGGATGCAATCCGAGTGTCTATGAAACTCTTTTGTTTTCTTGACAATAATTATATCAACACTTACTACTATGTTGCCTCAGAGATTCCCATTGTAAGGCTTTCAGTGATGGTTCATTAATAATATTTTTTGCTCTAAACAGGTCTTGAGACACTAGGGATTAAAAAATATGACAACGATCCTCCAGGTGGAGACATGGATAGGATAAGTTCTGAAGCATTTTTAAAAGAAGCGTAAGTGGAGTGTTTTATTCTTTGGAATAATGACAGTCAGACTGGTTTGATTTTTTTTTGTGTGTGACCATTTGCTTTTTATATTACCTATTAGTTTTACAGCAAGACATTTAAGGGAATTAATAACCATAAGGTTCTGTTTTGGTTTAAAATTTTCAAACTAAAAATAAAATAACAAAATGTCTCTTACAGGCTGCTAACCATCACAATAGAGAAATTGTCAACATTAATGTTGACCCTGTCCTCATGCTACAGATACTAATACCTGAATAATTCCAGTTATATTATAATAAATTGAATGACCAACAGTTCCCCCAAATACTTCTGTCAATAACAATATCAAAATTACAGCTGCAATCACTGATCAAGTAGGAAATGGTAGTGATGAGGCAATTCAATGAATTACTATATTTCAATAAAATGATGTTCTCACATTATTGTTTGTATTTTACTCTTGTTGTTCTTTTGTTTTCTTTTCAGGCGTCAGGGTCTTGCTCAAGCATCAGCAACATTTGCTTTGTAAATATTTATATAACCACATTGTGTCATATTTAGAGGTGATAGTCTGTTACATAGAAGAGGATATGTTATTTTACTTGTGCATGTTAGTACAATATTGTGTATAGCTATACTGCTGTTTAAATAAATCACTTTTACTTGGCTTAGCCCGCTGTGATTATGGTTTTAATTATTAAATACATACATAATAAGAAAAGTCATTTTTTAGAAAAGTAGTTGCATCGATCTACATTGTACAGTCTCCTTTGCAGCCATTTTCAGGGTTGTCGTGCAGTGCTCCTCCCGATTTTTGAATGAGGACTGGGGTGAGTTTCAAAATGACATGTACATAGGGTGGTGACCTTAAAGACAGTTGCAAATTATAAAGATGACTATTGTTTCTTTATTTGGATTTTTCATACAGCTGGAAATTTTCCACAACAGCACATGCTCTCAACAGTAACTGGTGATCATATGCTATCCAACAATAAAACTGTTCCCCCCGCCCCCCCCCCCCCCCCCCCCAAAAAAAAAAGTTTCTGAACTAGCAACACTGCCAAATCTTTGACATCTTAGCCAAGGTTTAGACGCCAAACTTTTCATGAGCCAAACATAACTCAAATTAGGGCTGGCCCAAACTATTTAGACCGGCTGAATTGATTCAGACGCCGATCTTAATTCCAGCCGAACGAAATACAAAAGGAGAAAAATGCTCATTTTTTGGTCAAACTTCTTGCAAAATAGGTTATTATAATTATTTGTGCATTAGGTTCAGTACATGAAAAGTATGGCATCTGAATCAAAGCCGGGCTTGGCATGACGAACAGCTGAGTCGTTCCAAATTGAAACAGGCATTCCTAATTGATTCAGACGCCGAACTTTTCTTGTACTTAGTTCAATGTATTAGGTTCGGCTCATAAAAAGATCAGCGTCTGAACAGGACCTTACGGTAACAATGACGAGTTACCCAGGAATGAAAATTAAGACCGCCTCGTGAGATTTACTTTGTGTGATTCATAAAATTGTGCTGACATAAATTAAAGTTTTTCATCATGGGCTATACTTAATGACTCACCCCTTGAAAAACTAATTTATTTTCTTTTTTGAGAATATCAATGGTTCAAGATTCCCCAGGCAAAGCAGAGATCAAAATTAGTTTTTAGTTAAATTGTTTAATTTACTGGTTTTTTTTTTTTTATATATTATTACATTTTCCTGACAAAACCAGCAAAAAGACTTTTATCAGTTTTTTTATTGTGATCTATGGAAAGCATCTTTTATAGTACACTACCAAAGTGACTGTATCCCCAAAAGTAACAGCAAGCAGGAAACACTGCAAACAATTTATTCGTGTATTTTAGTCTTTATTCAATGACTGCTATTATTTTTTCTCTTAATTGCAACAAAAAACGTGCTTTTCCTATTTCGCTTATATGATACTGCTCAAATATTTTTAGCAATTCTAGCTTAGTTCTGAGGGACACAATAGCCAGAATTTGGGCAAGATTTTTTCTCTGTTCAGCTGAAAGGCACTTAAGCGTATGACAATGTCAAAATTCATTGAAAAGAAGAACTTCTAAGTATAGCAACTGCAACACCTCACTTTATAAGACTTCGTACAGCCTCATTTTTTTTATTCGCGCCCCTCCCAACCACCAGCACTAATTCTGTGACCAGTTTATGAATACAGTCTGGTTTAGGATACTTAGCAAGACGGTTTTCGTAAGAGAAAATTAATTCATTTAGCAGTCAATGGTGTCACAATCTGTCTCGTTTCTACACACATAGCAGCCTTCTTCACCTACGCATCGAAGGTAACACACTTCCACTGTATAGCAAACTGTGCTAGAACAATTGCGTCGATGAACACGATTCTTATTTTTGCCTGAAATAAGGTAAAACAAAGAGTGAGTTTTAAAACATTGTATTATAAGATTCTTGTATGCTAGCTCAGTTGGTTATAATTTTGTTTTCAATATGCCCTTGACACGACACTCGTGGCGCGGCATGTTTAACCTCCCATCATGCAGACATACATTCATAGGACTTGTGGAAGATTTGCGTTCATTGAAGACTTCGGCCTGAAGTAACCGAAGATTCAAACGCGAAGCCAAAGTCATATATATACACTGTAAGTAATACCTGTTCTACAGGACTCTGCTTGCTCTTCAAAGGTTACCTTTTCAGTCTTTACTCAATCAGTTA
>NC_133209.1:26555944-26580944 GCF_958299795.1 Porites lutea | reverse complement strand
AACGAGTTTTCATAAAAAATGGTTGCCGTTAGGAAGAAAGGCCCATTACTATCCGAATATTTTTGTAGTTTATGTCGAACCTGTGTAAAAAGTAATAAATAAGGTCCTTGAAATTTAAGAATGTGTGTACGAACCCTGTTAATACTTTTCATGGTGTTATTGTTGAGTTCTATGGCTAGGCCAGTCATATCGTATGTGAGTTTTATCATGATTTTGTATGTCATTTAACAACTGGGTACATAACACTGAAAGTTTTACCAGTTTTTTCCGACCACCAATAAAAGAATAAGGTGATATAGTTTATGGGACTTAATTCTCTTTTTGTTGAGGATCGTTTCATTTTGTGCTGTTGTTTAGGGATCATGTATACGTATGTAAGTCTAAAAGGCAGTAACTTACTTGTATTAACGTAGCAAAATACAGTTGCGTCGCAATGATCCCAACAAAACGTTTGACATTCATACTAGGAACTGACTACTTTAAAATCGCTGCTACCGGCTTCACTCAGACTAGCTGCTGTTGGATGTATGCCGTGAAATGATTTGACTTTCGCGTTGCCTCGGGTGTATTTATATCATTTTTTTTTGTCAGTTATTTGAAAATCATAATGATCCTTCTGTTCACACACTGTAACCAAGGAAGCTTGCTCTTTACTGCTGTTTCATCGTCCAATTTTGCGATCATTGACTGTATTGATTCAGGCCGCACCAAACGTTTATTTTCGGAAAATATCTGTTCGGAAGACGGTTTGACATCTCGAATTTTCGGAACATTTGTTGTAGAATTTCATGCATGCCTGCCTCTCCTAGCCTGATTTTCGAACATGTAAAAAATGGTATAATTGCCCATTTTTAACGGATTTTTACCCTAAAAGAGTCAGCTAGAATTTTCGGGAGCCGTTTTTCTGGCTGAAATTTTCGAAAAGGGAAGTTTTTGATCCCCATAATTTTCGGATCACTAGACCTTCAGTTAGGAAATCCGAACAGATGAAAAATTTTAGGGGATAAAAAGATGCCGATATCTACCGTTTAAATACTAAAATACGTTTAACAAAACTATGTTTAAGTCGTTTTGAAGAATACTCGCGTTGGGTGCCCCTGTTGATTATATTAAGCGAACAATCCATTAAACTTGTAGATCTGAGCACTGGTTGCAATTGAAAGGGCTGTCTCCTCGTTAGATACGGCTGATTTAAGTCAAATTCAGTTATTTTTTGTGAATTATGTGCAATGTCTTTTTTAACATACCGTGTGGCACGAAATTTTTGCGGGAGTTTATTTTTGCGGATTTGGCGATTTTTTGTGTTTTCCGAGAACTAAGTTTTGCGATTAGGACAGATTGGTTTTTCTTGCTGGGAATTAATTTTTGCGATTTTCAGAAAGAACTCAGCATCGACAATATTTTCGTTTTTGTTGAGTACGTGCAATATAAATACATATTTTCAAATAATAAACCATTATTCCGTTTTATTATATAAACATTAATGAAATACCAGGTGAGCTTTCGCGCGAAAACTTGATATCTTCACATGTGATGATAACATGCTACCTTCCCATGTGAAAATATCACCGTTGCTATGGCTAATAAATCTGAATGAAAGAGACAAGTTGTGATTGAACAGACACGATTTCTTAGTACTGTATTTTTGTGTAGCGAATTTAAGTTAGAGTATATTTACTCTGGAGTAAATTTTTAGCAGGAAAAATGTTTGCGGTAATTTTTATTTGCGGGAACTTGTTTTTGCGGATCGCTGGAAAAAGCGCAAAAATCGCAAAAATTAGAACCAGCAAAAATTTCGTGCCACACGGTACATTATCAAATTATATAATCAGTTTAGTTTCATCTTCTATGTATGTTGTAATTTTCATTAATTAATTATTCTACCTCCTGTCTCACACGTATGCTAAAACAGTCAGTTGTTGAATAACACATCAGTATGTTGTCTGAGAGGAAATAGTTAAATGCAGGAAGCTCAGTCGCACAATAGCCTGCCTTTCAGCCGGCCCACACACTCGTCTAAACCATTTCTATAGTTCCTCTGGAAATTAGTACACAAAAAACTCGTTCTAATATCCTGCAGAGTCACAAGGATATATGTGAGTGTTTCTCAGTGATAGGCGGGTTTCTTTCGGGTTTCTTATACGCCTCACGATTGGCCTAATTCTTACGTGTGCGTGACGGTTGGGCGCAGTGACATATCAAAATTCACTGAAGGTAGCCTGCGAACGGCAGACGTTTCTCTTCTGCTGAGGGAAGGTTTGCGAGGAGGAACGTCTGCGACTCAGCAACAGAAATTCCATACTGATGACGCAGAATCTGTGCGGAATCCGGTCAGAAGCGCTTTATATTGGTCGACGGAGTAGTTTCGTTGTTTTAGCTATTGTTTACGAATGACAGACAAAAGAAAAGACAAAAGGCCGCAAAGGTCAAATGTAAACACGATCAATCTCGTGAACAAAACAGCCAATATTTGTGGAATGTAGTCTTCTCTACAAGAAGCAATTGAGTTTTGCTGGAGCTCATTCGCAGATGCGCACAACACTTTACCAAAATCGACCAGGAGAAACGTAAAGTTGATGTAAACATTGATTACGTCATCAGTATGGAATTTCTGTCGCTAAGTCGCAGACGTTCCTCCTCGCAGGCTACACAGAAGGGAGTTGGCAAGGATTGTTTAGAGTAAACAAATATGAAAGACCAGTTCGAACTTTAAAGCCTTCTTCCGAACAAAAAAATGCTTTGAGAGAATTCCTTCAAGGCCAGAATTTCCTTGTAAATTTGCCGACTGGTCTTCCAGCGTCTTCTAATCGCTGCAGATGCACCTCTGCGTATTCTGCAATCTAGCCGACAGTTCCAGCGTCAAAACAAATCAGGTAACCATGATATTCACGCCGATATCGACATATTTTTATCCCCTAAAATTTTCCATCTGTTCGGATTCCTAGCTGAAGTCTAGTGATCCGAAAATTATAGGGATCGCAAAACTTACCTCTTCGAAAATGTCAGCTAGGAAAAACGCTCCCTAAAATTCTAGTTGACCCGTTAAGGGTAAAAATCCGTTAATCCTAGGAAGGGCAGACAAGCATAAAATTTTACAACAAATGTTCCGAAAATTCTAGATCTCAAATCGTCTTCCGAACAGATATTTCCGGAAAATTAACGTTGGGCGCCCCTGAATCAATACAGTTAATAATCGCAAAATTGGCCGATGAAACAGCAGGAAAAAGGAAGCTTGCTTGGTTAAACGGAAGGATCATTATGGTTTTCAAATACATAAAAATGATATAAATACACGCGTGGCAACGCGAAAGTTAAATCATTTCACGGCATACATCCAACAGAAGCGAGTCTGATCGAGTGAAGCCGGTAGCAGCGAGTTTAAAGTAGTTTCCTACTGCGCTCCGAAAATTCTAAATTCTAGATCTCAAATCGTCTTCCAAACAGATATTTTCCGAAAATTGACGCGGTGCCCCTTTTAATAGTTATCTAGAGCTCATCTCCTGGAAAAAAGGCTTTTTTCACAGCAAATCTTTAAGGAAAGTAAGGAGAGACTTTGTCACTCGCTCGTCTAGTCTCACGATTTTGTTGCTCAAAAAAGTCGACTTGTGGGCAAGTTTATCTGAGCTAAAGAAATTAGAGATCTGTTACAAATGAAAGACGGATTTAAAGAGTTACTGATCGATATCTGCTGTGAAACTTTAAACTTCCTGAGACTAATTATTTCAAATGTGGCTAAAAGCAAAGTGAGCCATAGTGGCCACGTTTTAGTACTGACAACAGAAGAAAAAGAACAAGTATCATAATTATTATTTTTTTGTAAATAAATAAAGAAAAAAAGAAAAAACTATAGCCTCAATTGCACCAAGAATAGAAAAACTGCATGAAATACTGTGAAGATCTAGTTTTCGCGTGGAAACTATCACATTTTTAAGCTTTGTTTCTGCTGTTTACCTCTGTCGCGGACCAAGGACCACATTCGCGGACCAAGGACCTTCAAGCACGGTCGCCTTTTCTCGAATTACAAGCATGAGAAATGAGAAATTTCTGCAATTTGATTGGCTTAGAGCAGTGGTATTTCAGCTTAAGTTGAAATACCTACATGTGAAAATTACAGCCTTTTTGGGTAGCAGTATTAACAAATAATAGCATGATTTGTACGTAATATTTGGCATAAATACCACTTGCGATACTTCTGGCATGAAATGGGAGAAAGAAAGCGAAGATGGAGAGACACAAAAATCATAACTTTCTTGCCTAACAGACCTTTCCCACATTCCACACCAGTAACCAAACATAAAAAAAATGAGGTTGAGGCTCGGGTGGACAATTTCATACAAATCACTGTATTTTGTCCACCCATGCCTCGACTTGATGCCTTTGTTTACAGGAATGCGGGAAAGGTCTACTCATAGCTGTATCACTCTAGTTAAATGGGATGCTCATGATGTAGAAAATAAAGCATGCAATGCAAGACGATGCAATCCGGGTCGCCAGATATTATTAACATTTTCCTGACAACACCAGCAACAAACTTTTATCATTTTTTTTATTGTGATCTATGGAAAGCATCTTTTATAGTAAACTACCAAAGTGAATGTATCCCCAAAAGTAACAGCAAGCAGGAAACACTGCAAACAATTTATTCATGTATTTTAGCCTTTATTCAATGACTAGTATTATTGTTTCTCTTTATTGCAACAAAAAACGTGCTTTTCCTATTTCGCTTATACAATACTGCTCAAATATTTTTAGCAATTCTAGCCTAGTTCTGAGAGAAACAATAGCCAGAATTTGGGCAAGATTTTTTCTCTTTTCAGCTGAAAGGCACTTAAGCGTATGACAATGTCAAAATTCATTAAAAAGACGAAATTCTAAGTATAGGAACTGCAACACCTCAATTTATAAGACTTCGTACAGCCTCATTTTTTATTCGCGCCCCTCCCAACCACCAGCACTAATTCTGTGACCAGTTTATGAATACAGTCTGGTTTAAGATATTTAGCAAGACGGTTTTCGTAAGAGAAAATTAATTCATTTAGCAGTCAATGGGGTCACAATCTGTCTCGTTTCTACACACATAGCAGCCTTCTTCACCTACGCACCGAAGGTAACACACTTCCACTGTATAGCAAACTGTGCTAGAACAATTGCGTCGATGAACACGATTCTTATTTTTGCCTGAAATAAGGTAAAACAAAGAGTGAGTTTTAAAACATTGTAATATGAGATTCTTGTATGCTACCTCAGTTGGTTATAATTTTGTTTTCGATATGCCCTTGACACGACACTCGTGGCGCGGCATGCTTAACCTCCATCATGCAGACATTCATAGGACTTGTGGAAGGTTTACGTTCATTGAAGACTTCGGCCTGAAGTAACCGAAGATTCAAACGCGAAGCCAAAGTCATATATATACTGTAAAGTAATACCTGTTCCACAGGACTCCGCTTGCTATTCAAAGGTTACCTTTTCAGTCTTTACTCAATCAGTTGATAAAACCCAAACTTTACTGTTTCTTCATAGCCTGCGAAAACATCCGTTTCTTCTCGCTCTTCGCCGCTAGGGAAGTTTCGCGCGGAGAAACGGATGTTTATTTTTCCCGCGTTTTTCGGACGAGCGAAGATAGCCCCCCTCGCAGGCGTTTTTAGGGGAGCTCGTATTTCGTTTCTCCCCACAGCTGTATTTTATGTTAAGGTTCGTTTGCTGTTATTTTAGGAATTTTTGTAAGTTTAAAAGCTGCAACTTTCTTGTATCAATAAATCAAAATACAGCTGCGGGGAGGTACGAAATACGAGCTCCCTAAAAAAGCCTGCGTTGAAGGCTAAGCGAAGACAAGCGCAAGGTTGACCTGCGCCCAGATATCTCCTATTTCCTTTGTTACTTGCGAGTACAAAGGAAATAGGAGACGTATGCACGTAGGCTAGCACGAGGTAGGCGTGGAGCGCCAGACACTCACGACAGGGGAAGGCGCGAATCTCCTTCCTTCCGAGCCTTCCACCTGTCGCGTGTTTCGCGCTTTACGCCTTTGTTGCACTTGCCTTTGCTCGCCTAAAAAACGCCCGTCCTGCAGGCTACTCTTCAGTATATTAAATGATTAATTGATTGATTGGTTGGTTGGTTGGTTGGTTTACTGAATGATGAATACTTGCCTTTTTGTAGCGATAGGGGCGTGGTAGCAGAATTTGAATCTTGGTTTACGGGTTCTGCTCGATAGTTCAGGAAATTCTGACACATATTTTCCAAGGCGGCACGATGAGGACTAGAAAGGTCATCTGGCACTTCTTTTATCTCCATAGCGGATTTTGTCCTCAGCAAAAAAGAAAGACTTGTTTTGTTGCGGGCTGCCTAGGAATTTTAAGAATATGCTTTTTATTTATGCTTGTCTCCAAATAACGAATCTTTCCGGTTATAGTGATTTTGCCATTGCATCATAAGGTGGCGTGGGAAAAACAACCGACATTAATCAAACGACGCCGTCACTGGTTTCCCTGCGACCTCTGATAAACGAGCGCAGAAATTCCACACTGATGACGCGTCACTACCCAGATCTGGGTAGTGCTTCTGACAGGTTGAAGCAAATTTCCCACGCATACGATCAATCAGACACACTACCCATACTCAGACGCACTCCTGCGCTCGTTTCTCAGACGTTATTTCGTGGGGAAACCAGTGGTGGCGTAGGCCTAGATACAAATATCACGAAAAATCGCCGAAATATGTTTCCGGAAATTCCCGATTTTTTTCTAAATATCTCAAAAATATCTGGCTTCATGTCATAAATATTACAGTAAAAACACAACAATATACCTGTCATCTAAAATGGCAACACAAATTTCAGTAAATTTCAGGAAATTATATTCTTGTACAGCATACAACAAAACTAAAACAATTCCACATAAAGTCATCCTTATTTACAGTGCCCTTCAGCCTCCAAGAAGACTAGGGCACTGCACTTTAATTCAGGCAGAGTTCGTGAATGACCATGAGGTGCTGGAGGTCTAAGGTGGTCTAAAAGGGACACTACTGTTTGGTTTGTGCGTGGCTCAGAGGGTAAGTCATCAGCCATTTTGTTCAACATTAGCCACATGGCATATAATATAACTGGATAGTATTGCTGAATCTGATTACAACAGGCCCATATGTGGTAACCTGAGATTAAGCCCAATTTTAGCGGTTCTCAGACATTCTCTCTAACGGCTACCGCTAAAAGTTGGGCCTCCTACAAACTCTCACAAGTTTGTGCTCACTGCGGCCAGATTTTGACCGCAACGCTGATTTGCTGTTAGAACAATGCCACAAGATCTGATTGGCTGTTGGAATCAACGGAAGTTGAAAGCCCTTATTCTTCGCGTGGTTGTTTTCGCGATTGATCAGCCGTCGGCGGAGAGAAGGATCGACTTTGCTGTCTTTTTTATTGTTTTATGGTCTTATAGTAGGAAAATATGCCTTAATATGTGCCCTGGAAATTCAGAAAATTCAGATGGTGGTTCATATCTTCTTAGGATTTGCTTTATTTACGGAACTAATGTGAGTGTACCGTAGAGTTGAATCTCTCTGCAAGTTGCATTGTTGACTGCAAACAATAGGGCCATTTATACGTGGAAAAATAAGACGCGTCTTAAATAAGGCGCAAACTTTCCGTATAAACGGCACATTTCGACTAAAATAAGACGCGGCTTAGCTAAGACGCGTCTTATTAGATAAGACATGCTCGTATAAATGGTACAGTTCGCGCCTTATTTAAGACGCGTCTTATTTTTCCTCGTATAAATGGCCCTAATGTGCCTTAACGAGTGCACATCAAAATACTGTCCATCTTAAAACTAGTTTCATTTGAAAGTTTTGCCGGGAATGACTTCTCTGAACGGGGTGCCAAGCGGAGGCAACAGAACAAAGGAAAACTACAAAGTGTGTTTGTAATATTGTTTTTCGTTTTGTTTATAGCTCAGTTGAGCGTGCAGTCATTAGTAGTACCGTTACCTCTTTCCAGCAAAGTGGCAGATAATATTTTTAATACCTAGACTTATAAAGAAATATGCTTTTAGACTGTTGTTTCTAGTAAATTCGCAAATTGCAAAGTGTATTCACGGGACTAAATTAAATGCACTTGAGAACTCGTTTGCAGTTTGTTCTGAGATAATTTATTTTTCCTTTGAAAAAGTGAAGATATGTTCCTCCGAGAGTTTAAAAGAGTTATCCACTGAAAATCGGGGAAAATTGTCGAGGAAAATATGAAAGCATTAGCAAAAGGGAAATTTCAGTGTTTTAAAAATTTAAAAATCGAGCGCGCTTAGCCAAAATATTTAAACTAGAACATCGTGTCACCGTCTTTTCGAAAACTTTTTACCTTCTACGACAATAGAATAAGCTTTAAGATCTCCTCGGGGAATCTCACAAGAAGTTAAATGTGATTGTGGCGACTGTTTTATTGTTGAAAAAAAAGATAAAAGCTATTTTTTAAGTCAGTGAGTCTGCATTTTCTTCCCACGTATGAAAAATTTGCATACTAAAAAACATGCAGCAAGTGGTTTTGGGTGGTTGATTCGGCAAATGTCAATCAATAAAAACAGTGGGCGGCCGACGTTTCGTAGAAGGTTTCTATCAGACTCTCTTTTCGTTTCGCCTTGCCCGCCGGAATGTTATTTAGAAAGGTAAACGAAAATTGAGCCTGATCTCAGGTTACATATGTGGAGATTTGTTTGAATTTCTGTCACTGAAATGCCCATGCCCGAATTAGCGTTGAAATAGCTTCCTAGAAAAAAACATGATTTCAGTACATTTTTCTTAACAAAATTCTAAATATCACAGTTTTTTTCCTAAATATCATCAGATTTTCTAAATATCTCAAAATCTTCTAAACATCTTAAAAAATATCCGGATATTTGTATCCAGGCCTATGGTGGCGTCGCCAAATGTCGGCTCAGGCTAATCATAAGGCAATTTAAGTCCATAGGACGTACCTTTTTGAAAGCGTCAATCAGTTCTACAGGTCGTGGAAAGTCGCTGTTAAGCTGCGATACGAAACAAACTTTCTTCTTCGGCAAACTGATTATCTCCAAGTTCTATAAATAAAGAGAATGGGTAAAAGAGTTGACATCTTGTGTAAAAAAGGCACGTTGATGTTCCATATTTTAACATTTTACAGAGACGAAGCAGAGCTTCGCTCAGGGCATGAACGGTAGGGGACCAGCGGAAAATCACCCGAGGGCGGCCGGGAACGCCAGGTTGAGGGGCCGGTTCCTAACTTGGGAACAAGGGGGTAAAATTAAATTCCCCGTTCACCCACTTGGCTCATAAAGTGCTTGCTATCATGCAGGCTTTATAAAATGGTAAAGGTAAATAAATTCCTTCAGTTTATTTTATTACTGTATTACTTTATAAAACATTTTATGTGTTGACATAGCCACTGGCTTAGATATTATTCATATACAATACCCACACTCACATATTCTCAATGAATAAGTTTGATCAGTTTAGAAAAGAAAAAATAACGCTATAGCAATGCGAAAGCGAAGTTTACCTTGCGAAAATCGTGGACAACATTAGCTTCATCTGCGCCTTTTCGTGAGGGTACGTGAAAAGTCGCTGTCTGTTCAGCAACATTAATAGTGACATTCTCATCAAACACTCTGCCGTCTTTGATCATTCGTACAGAGAATGTTTCTGGTATTGCCTGAAAAACAACAAAATAAAATAATAAACCAAAAGTTAACCAGATTTATGCGCCAGAAAGTTTTGAGGGTAAAGGAAGTTCATTTTTCCAACCCCGGGACTCGGAGTTGTTGCCTTTTCTCCTGCTTACCAGTTCTAAAACTTTTTGGTAATCAATTTCGGTTGTTTTCGAGTATGAGAATGAAGTCCAAAATATGTGATTATCCTATTCACCCGTTTTAAAAGCGTTCCTCGTCTTTTTTTTCCAATGTGCCTTACATATACTCAGGGTTCGTACGCGTCTTGAAAACCCTTGAAAACCCTTAAATTTTAAGAGTCCTTTTTCAAGGCCCGCTTGAAAGTCCTTGAAATTCTCTTTCGTTCGTTTTGGTCCTTTTGAAAGTCCTTGAAGTCTAATCGAAGAACATCGTCACTATTATTGTCTTGTTCATTACGGAGGGTTATTCTTTGATCAAGCGCTCATGCACAAACGAGTTTTCATAAAAAATGGTTGCCGTTAGGAAAAAAGGCCCATTACTATCAGAATATTTTTGTAGTTTATGTCGAACCTGTGTAAAAAGTAATAAATAATGTCCTTGAAATTTAAGAATGTGTGTACGAACCCTGTTAATACTTTTCATGGTGTTATTGTTGAGTTCTTTGGCCAGGCCAGTCACATTGTATGTGAGTTTTATCATGATTTTGTATGTCATTTAACAACTGGGTACATAACACTGAAAGTTTTACCAGTTTTTCCGGCCACCAATAAAAGAATAAGGTCATATAGTTTATGGGACTTAATTCTCTTTTTGTTGAGGATCGTTTCATTTTGTGCTGTTGTTTAGGGATCATGTATACGTATGTAAGTCTAAAAGGCAGTAACTTACTTGTATTAACGTAGCAAAATACAGTTGCGTCGCAATGATCCCAACGAAACGTTTGATATTCATAGTAGGAAACTTCTTTAAACTCGCTGCTACCGGCTCCCGTACTCAGACTCGCTTCTGTTGGATGTATGCCGTGAAATGATTTGACTTTCGCGTTGCCACGCCTGTATTTATATCATTTTTTTTGTCAGTTATTTGAAAACCACAATGATCCTTCTGTTTACACACTGTAACCAAGCAAGCTTCTTTTTTTCTGCTGTTTCATCATTCAATTTTGCGATTATTAACTATATTGGTTCAGGCCCCACCAAACGTTTATTTTCGGAAAATATCTGTTCGGAAGACAGTTTGACATCTCGAATTTTCGGAACATTTGTTGTAGAATTTCATGCTTGCCTGCCTCTCCTAGCCTAATTTTCGAACATGTAAAAAATGGTATAATTTCCCATTTTAACGGATTCTTACCCTAAAAGGGTCAGCTAGAATTTTCGGAAGCCCTTTTTCTGGCTGAAATTTTCGAAAAGGCAAGTTTTGATCCCTATAATTTTCGGATCACTAGACTTTCAGCTAGGAAACTCCCAACAGGTAAAAAATTTTAGGGGATAAAAATATGCTGATATCTACCGTTTAAATACTAAAATACGTTTAACGATGCTATGTTTAAGTGGTTTTGAAGTATATTTTCGTTGGGTGCCCCGTTGATTATGTTAAGCGAACAATTCATTAAACTTGTAGATCTGAGCACTGGTTGCAATTGAAAGGACCGTCTCCTCGTTAGATAAGGACGATTTGAGTCAAATTCAGTTATTTTTTGTGAATTATGTGCAATGTCTTTCTTAACATACCGTGTGGCGCGAAATTTTTGCGGGAGTTTATTTTTGCGGATTTGGCGAGTTTTTGTGTTTTGCGGGAACTAAGTTTTGCGATTGGGACAGATTGGTTTTTCTTGCTGGGAATTAATTTTTGCGATTTTCAGAAAGTACCTAGCACAGAGAATATTTTCGTTTTTATTTAGTACCTGCAATAGAAATACATATTTTAAAACAATAAACCAGTATTTCGTTTTATTATATAAACATTAATGAAATACCAGGAGAGCGTTCGCGCGAAAACTTGATATCTTCACATGTGAAAATAACATGTTATCTTCACATGTGAAAATATCACCGTTGCTATGGCTAATAAATCTGAATGAAAGAGACAAGTTGTGATTGAACAGACACGATTTCTTAGTACTGTATTTTTGTGCAGCGAAATTTAGTTAGAGTATATTTACTCTGGAGTAAATTTTTGCGGGAAAAATGTTTGCGGTAATTTTTATTTGCGGGAACTTATTTTTGCGGATCGCTGGAAAAGCGTAAAAATCGCAAAAATTAGAACCCGCAAAAACTTCGTGCCATACGGTAGATTAACAAATTGTGTAATCAGTTTAGTTTCATCTTCTACGTATGTTGTAATTTTCATTAATTAATTATTCTACCCCCTGTCTCACACGTATGCTAAAACAATCAGTTGTGGAATAACACATCAGCATGTTGTCTGAGAGGAAATAGTTAAATGCAGGAAGCTCAGTCGCACAATAGCCTGCCTTTCAGCCGGCCCACACACTCGTCTAAACCATTTGTATAGTTCGTCTGCGAATTAGTACACAAAAAACTCGTTCTAATATCCTGCAGAGTCACAAGGATATATGTGAGTGTTTCTCAGTGATAGGCGGGTTTCTTTCGGGTTTCTTATGCGCCTGTAGTCTCCCACGCAGGCGTTTTCAGGGGAGCTCGTTTTTCATCCCTCCCCACAAACGCCTGCTCAACTGAACACAACATTCCTTTCCCACTGTTTTATTTGCGTGGTACGTGACCAATCAACAGTTGTGCAATAAAGTGTTGACAGGCTAAACACGACTAAAACGTGACCCTAGAGTTACCGTTTTCCTTCTTTCCTTTCCTTTGCTAAGGTTATGCAGTGCATGCAGTATTCTAAAATTTGAGTAAATCTTATTTTGCCGCTTAGAATCTAACATTTATTAGAGGTCAGAAAGATTTCCCAGTGTTTCATGCAGATCGAGTAATTATCAGATTACCCTGCGGTCAAGGTCAACTTTCCACAATTTGGAAAGTACAATGTGATTTGCTAAGCTTGGGAAAGGAATGTTGTACTCGGTTGAGCAGGCGTTTGTGGGGAGGGACGAAAGACGAGCTCCCCTAAAAACGCCTGCGTGGGAGGCTAATGCGCCTGACCATTGGCCTAATTCTTACTTTGCGTGACGGTTGGGCCCAGTGACATATCAAAATTCACTGAAGGTACCCTGCGAACGGCAGACGTTTCTCTTCGCTCATCGCTGCTGAGGAACGTTTCGCGAGGAGGAACGTCTGCGACTCTGCAACAGAAATTCCATACTGATGACGCAAAATCTGTGCGGAATCCGGTCAGAAGCGCTTTATATTGGTCGACGGAGTAGTTTCGTTGTTTTAGCTATTGTTTACGAATGACAGACAAAAGGCCGCAAAAGTCAAATGTAAAGACGATGAATCTCGTGAACAAAAAAGCCAATATTTGTGGAATATAGTCTTCTCTAGAAGAAGCACTTGTGTTTTGCTGGAGCTCATTCGCAGATGCACACAATGAGAAACGTAAAGTTGAACAAATTTGCATTTGGAACCCCATGACTACCGGATTTATAATGTAAACATTGATTTACGTCATCAGTATATGGAATTTCTGTCGCTGAGTCGCAGACGTTCCTCCTCGCAGGCTACACAGAAGGGAGTTGGCAAGGATTAAAAAGGATTGAAAGGCCAGTTCGAACTTTAAAGCCTTCTTCCGAACAAAAAAATGCTTTGAGAGAATTCCTTCAAGGCCAGAATTTCCTTGTAAATTTGCCGACTGGTCTTCAAGCGTCTTCTAATCGCTGCAGATGCACCTCTGCGTATTCTGCAATCTAGCCGACAGTTCCAGCGTCAAAACAAATCAGGTAACCATTATATTCACGCCGCCCCCCCCCCCCCCCCCCAAAAAAAAAACTACGCACATGTAAGTTGCTATCTAGGTCCAGGCATTTCGAAGAAAATCGAAGAAAATAAGATTAGGTTATTTGGCCGCAATAAAAGCTCTTAAGTCTAATAAATAATACTGAAACAGAAGTAAAATAAAATCATTTAATGGTAAACTGCATCTGTGATCAAATCCTGTCAGAAAACATTTGCCAAAACATAAACCACAGGAACTAGTAATTACTCAATATGCATGGAACAGACCAGCTTCATAACCTCTAAATGTGATACTCAAAGCCTCAAAAAATATAATTACTTAGTCAAAGTGTAGAATACTCCATGCACTGCATGAACTACGCAAAAAGAGAGCAAGAAAAACCTCTGTTCTTCAAGCCGACTCTAAGGTCGCGTTTCACACCATCACGAGCTCAATCTCTCTGTTTGGCCTGTCAACACTTAGGACTAACCACAAACTGTGTAAAAAACTAGCCAATCGAAAACACCGATCCGGTCGACAAGTGTCCTTGTCACTCGGGACTCGAACACGATATTGTGCACTAATTCGCCATTCGCAGACGCTCTATACAGAAGGTGTAGAGCGTCAGCGAAGCAGGCAATCGCACAAAACTTTCATGAGTTTTAGGAAAAGGAGAGAAATACTTTTCCGCTTAGAAGCACAGACGTTAATTACTAAAAAGGTTTTTCTCTGAGATCGTAGCTCAGTTATACTTAGAAAACTCCATACAAACCCTTCTAAATTTTTTTTTTTTAATCGACGCAAAACAAAATTAGAAGGGTTTGTATGGAGTTTTCTGAGTAAAACCGGCTAACATCTCAGAGACAATTTTCCCCAAAATGCTTATTTTTGGTAAATAGGCCTCTTGGACATTGTTCTTTTAGAATATCCTGACAAATCCCATAATTTCAGAAATTTCATTTTTATGACGTCATCACTTTAGTACTCTATTGTTTTACGTATTTTAGTATTTAAACGGGAGCTATCGACATATTTTTATCCCCTAAAATTTTTCATCTGTTCGGATTTCCTAGCTGAAGTCTAGTGATCCGAAAATTATAGGGATCAAAACTTACCTCTTCGAAAATGTCAGCCAGAAAAAACGCTCCCTAAAATTCTAGCTGACCCGGTTAGGGTAAAAATCCGTTAATACTAGGAGGGGCAGGCAAGCATAAAATTTTACAACAAATTTTCCGAAAATTCGAGATCTCAAATCGTCTTCCGAACAGATATTACCCGAAAATTAGCGTTGGGTGCCCCTGAATCAATACAGTTAATGATCGCAAAATTGGACGATGAAACAGCAGGAAAAAGCAAGCTTGCTTGGTTAAACGGAAGGATCATTATGGTTTTCAAATACATAAAAATGATATAAATACACGCGTGGCAACGCGAAAGTCAAATCATTTCACGGCATATATACATCCAACAGAAGCGAGTCTGAGTGAAGCCGGTAGCAGCGAGTTTAAAGTAGTTTCCTATTGCGTTCCGAAAACTCTAAATTCTAGATCTCAAATCGTCTTCCAAACAGATATTTTCCGAAAATTGAGGCGGTGCCCCTTTTAATAGTTATCTAGTGCTCATCTCCTGGAAAAAAGGCTTTTTTCACAGCAAATCTTTAAGGAAAGTAAAGAGGGACTTTGTCACTCGCTCGTCTAGTCTCACGATTTTGTTGCTCAAAAAAGTCGACTTGTGGGCAAGTCTATCTGAGCTAAAGAAATTAGAGAACTGTTAAAAATGAAAGACGGATCTAAAGAGTTACTGATCGATATCTGCTGTGAAACTTTAAACTTCCTGAGACTAATTATTTCAAATGTGGCTAAAAGCAAAGTCAGTCATAGTGGCCACGTTTTAGTGCTGACAACAGAAGAAAAAGAACACGTATTCACAATTATTATTTTTTTGTAAATGAATAAAAAAAAAAGAAAAAACTATAGCCTCAATTGCACCAAGAATAGAAAAACTGCATGAAGTATTGTGAAAATCTAGTTTTCATGTGGAAACTGTCACATTTTTAAGCTTTGTTCCTGCTGTTTACCTCTGTCGCGGACCTTCGAGCACCGTCGCCTTTTCTCGAATTACAAGCGTGAGAAATGAGAAATTTCTGCAATTTGATTGGCTTAGAACAGTGGTATTTCAGCTTAAGTTGAAATATGTACATGTGAAAATTACAAACTTTTCGTGGGTAGTAGTATAAACAAATAATAGCATGATTTGTACGTAATATTTTGGCATAAATACCACTTGCGATATTTCAAAATTGTCTTAAATTACGTATGACAATTTTGAAATATCACTCGTGGTATTTATGCCAAATATCACTACAAATCATGCTATTACCTATACAAATTTCTTGCTTGCCTGCCTCTCCTAGGATTTTCGAACATCTAAAAAATGGTATAATTACAAATTTTTAACGGATTTTTACCCTAAAAACTGAGATCACCTGGAATTTAGGGAGCCCTTTTTCTGGCTGAAATTTTCGCAAATGTGAGTTTTGATCCCTATAATTTTCGGATCACTAGACTTTCAGCTATGAAACTCCCAACAGATGAAAAAATTTTAGGGGATAAAAATATGCCTAAATCTACCGCGTAAATACTAAAATACGTCTAACGCTGCTATGTTTAAGTGGTTTTGAATTATATTCTCGTTGGGTGGTCCTGAAGATATTCATGATTATAATTAAGTAATAATTTTTAGTCGCGGACCAAGGTCCACGAACTGTACTCCCAATGTAAACTATCATGGCGGATGGTGATGCAAATTAGTCTCCTGATAGCACGGAATTTACGTGAAATTTTGGACTCAGACAGATTCGTTACTAAGTGTTTTAACCGAAGAAGCCTGGCGATGTCTCAAGCATTGTGCCTTTTACGGCGAGGATTCTGGAGAGGTTCCAGGAAAGAAAACGGAAAATCCAGCTGAAAATCGAGCGCTCCGCTGTATGGTAATGTTACTGCTGCTGCTCTTGTTGACTTATACGTGCTTAGAAAGAGTGACTAAAGATGTTCCGGTGATATTTCTGGGTGTAAAGTACAAGAGCATAGCGGTTAACGTAAATAGCCGTTCCCAGTAAGCTTTATTTATCGTTTTGTTTGGTCACCCTTTGATTTGATACTGATAGTGATGATACGGTTTAATATATTTAGTTCGAATATATTTGAGGGCGTCTTCAAATGAGCCCGGTTACCGGGACCAATTTCGCCTTGGGTTCATAAGAGAAATTTCAGCCCGGTTTCTGAGATAAGAAAAGGCCAAAAATCTTGCCGACGAGTTCTGGCGCGAAATGGGAGAAAGAAATCAAAGATAGAGAAACTCAAAAATCATAACTTTCTTGCCTAACCGACCTTTCCCACATTCCACACCAGTAACCAAACATAAAAAAAATGAGGTTGAGGCTTGGGTGGACAATTTCCTACAAATCACTGAATTTTTTCCATCCATGCCTGGACTTGATGCCTTTGTTTACAGGAATGCGGGAAAGGTCTACTCATAGCTGTATCACTGCGGTTATAAACGGGATACTTATGCTGTAGAAAATACAGCAGGCAATGCAAGACGATGCAATCCGGGTCGCCAAATATAATTAACACTTTCCTCACAACACCAGCAAAAAAACTTTTATCAATTTTTTTTATTGGGATCCGTGGAAAGCATCTTTTATAGTACTCTACCAAAGTGACTGTATCCCCAAAAGTAACAGCAAGCAGGAAACACTGCAAACAATTTATACATGTATTTTAGTCTTCATTCAATGAGTTTATTACCATTATTTTTTTCTCTTTATTGCAACAAAAAAAACTTGCTTTTCCTATTCTGCTTATATAATACTGCTCAAATATTTTTAACAATTCTAGCTTAGTTCTGAGAGACACAATGGCCAGAATTTGGACAAAGCTTTCTCTTTTCACTGAAAGGCACTTCAGTACATGACAATGTAAAAATTCATTAAAAAGAAGAAATTCTAAGTATAACAACTGTAACACCTCACTTTAAAAGACTTCGTACAGCCTCATTTTTTATACGTGCCCCTCCCAACCACCAGCACTAATTCTGTGACCAGTTTGTGAATACAGTCTGGCTTAGGATATTTAGCAAGGCGGTTTTCGTAAGAGAAAATTCCTTAATTATTTAGCAATCAATGGTGTCACACACTCTCTCGTTTCTACACTCATAGCAGCCTTCACCTAGGCACCGAAGGTAACACACTTCCACTGTATAGCAAACTGTGCTAGAACAATTGCGTCGATAAACACGATTCTTATTTTTTCCTGAAATAAGGTAAAACAAAGAGTTAGTTTTAAAACAATGCAATATAGGATTCTTGTATGCTAGCTCAGTTGGTCATAATTTTGTTTTCAATATGCCCTTGACACGACACTCGTGGCGCGGCATGCTTAACTTCCCATCATGCAGACATCCATTCATAGGACTTGTGGAAGGTTTGCGTTCATTGAAGACTCGACGGCCTGAAGTAACCGAAGATTCAAACGCGAAGCCAAAGTCATATATATACTGTAAGTAATACCTGTTCCACAGGATTCTGCTTGCCCTTTTCAGTCTTTACTCAATCAGTTGATAAAACCCAAACTTTACTGTTTCTTCATAGCCTGCGAAAACATCCGTTTCTCCTCGCTCTTCGCCGCTGGGGAAGTTTCGCGCGGAGAAAGGGATGTTTATTTTTCCCGTGTTTTTCGGACGAGCGAAGATAGCCCCCTCGCAGGCGTTTTTAAGGGAGCTCGTATTTTATTTCTCCCCACAGGTGTATTTTATGTTAAGGTTCGTTTAATTTATAAATTGTGCTGTTATTTCATGAATTTTTGTAAGTCTAAAAGCAGCAACTTTCTTGTGTCAATGTATCAAAATACAGCTGCGGGGAGGGACGAAATACGAGGTCCCTAAAAACGCGTGCATGGAAGGCTAAGCGAAGACAAGCGCAAGGTTGGCCTGCGCCCAGACATCTCCTATTTCCTTTGTTACTTGCGAGTACAAAGGAAATAGGAGAGGTATGCAAGTAGGCTAGCAAAGGATAGGCGTGGAGCGCAAGACACGTGCGACAGGGGAAGCTCGAATCTCTCTCTTCCGAGCCTTCCACCTGTCGTGCCTTTTGCGCTTTACGCCCGTCTTGCGCTTGCCATCGCTCGCCTAAAAAACGCCTGTCCTGCAGGCCTCTCTTCATGGTTGGTTGGTTGGTTTACTGAATGATGAACACTTGCCTTTTTGTGGCGATAGGGGCGTGGTAGCAGAATTTGAATCTTGGTTTACGGGTTCTGCTCGATGGTTCAGGAAATTCTGACACATATTTTCCAAGGCGGCACGATGAAGACTAGAAAGGTCATCTGGCACTTCTTTTATCTCCATAGCGGATTTTCTCCTCAGCAAAATGGAAAGACTTGTTTTGTTGCGGGCTGCCTAGGAATTGTAAGAATATGCTTTTTATTTATGCTAGTCTCCAAATAACGAATCTTTACGGTTGTAGTGCTTTTGACATTACATCATAAGGTAGCGTGAGAAAAACAACCGACATTAATAAAAACGACGCCATCACTGGTTTCCCGAGCGCAGAAATTCCACACTGATGACGCGTCACTACCCAGATCTGGATAGTGCTTCTGATTGGTTGAAGCAAATTTTCCACGCGGCACGATCAATCAGACACACTACCTATACTCAGAAGATCTTCTGCGCTCGTTTCTCAGATGTTATTTCGTGGGGAAACCAGTGGTGGCGTAGGCCTAGATACAAATATCACCAAAAATCGCCCAAATATATTTCCAGAAATTCCTGATTTTTTTGTGAATATCTCGAAAAAGTTCTAAATATCTCAAAAATATCTGGCTTCATTTCATAAATATTACAGTAAAAACACAAAAATATAGTCTGTCATCTAAAATGGCAACATAAATTTCAGGAAATTCTATTCGTGTACAGCATACAACAGAACTCTAAACAATTTCACATAAAGTTAACCTTATTTACAGTACCCCTCAGCCTCCAAGAAGACTAGAGCACTGCACTTTAATTCAGACAGAGTTCATGAAAGACCATGAGGTGCTGGAAGTCTAAGATGGTCTAAAAGGGACACTACATACTATTTGGTTTGTGCGTGGCTCAGAGGGTAAGTCATCAGCCGTTTTGCTGAACATTAGCCACATGGCATATATTAGCGGTTCTAATACATTCCCCCCAACGGCTACCGCTAAAAGTTGGCCCTGATACAAACTCTCACAAGTTTGTGCTCACTGCGGCCAGATTTTGGCCGCAACGCTGATTTGCTGTTAGAAT
This sequence comes from Porites lutea, assembly GCF_958299795.1. Lineage (NCBI taxonomy): Eukaryota > Metazoa > Cnidaria > Anthozoa > Scleractinia > Poritidae > Porites > Porites lutea. The sequence continues at coordinate 26,561,112 of NC_133209.1, read as the reverse complement.
AATGCCACAAGATCTGATTGGCTGTTGGAATCAACGGAAGTTGAAAGCCCTTATTCTTCGCGTGGTTGTCTTCGCGAATGATCAGCCGTCGGCGGAGAGAAGGATCGACTTTGCTGTCTTTTTTATTGTTTTATGGTCTCAGTATAGAAGGAAAATATGCCTTAATATGTGCCCTGGAAATTCAGAAAATTCAGATGGTTGTTCATATCTTCTCAGGATTTGCTTTATTTACGGAACTAATGTGGGTGTATCGTAGAGTTGAATCTCTCTGCAAGTTGTTACAAACGAGTGCAAATCAAAATACTGTCCATCTAAAACTGGTTTCATTTGAAAGTTTAGCCGGGAATGACTTCTCTGAACGGGGTACCCAAGCGGAGGCAACACAACAAAGGAGAACTTGAAGTGTGTTTGTAATATTGTTTTTCATTTTGTTTCAGCTCAGTTGAACGTGCAGTCATTAGTAGTACCGTTACGTCTTTCCAACAAAGTGGCAGATAATATTTTTAATACCTAGACTTATAAAAAAAATATGTTTTTAGACGGTTGTTTCTAGTAAATTCGCAACTTGCAAAGTGTATTCACGGGACTAAATTAAATGCACTTGAGAACTCGTTTGGTTTTTTCTGAGATAATTTATTTTTCCTTTGAAAAAGTGGAGACATGTTCCTCCGAGAGTTAAAAGAATTATGTTCTGAAAATCGGAGAAAATTGCCGAGGAAAATATGAAAGCATTCGAAAAATGGAAATTTCGGTATTTTAAAAAATTTAAAAATCGAGTGCGCTTAGCCAAAATTTTTAAACTACTGCAACTACTGCAACATAATAACCTTCAAGATCTCCTCGGGGAATCTCACAAGAAGTTAAATGTGATTGTGGCGACTGTTTTATTGTTGAAAAAAAATATAAAAGCTATTTTTTTACGTCAGTGACTCTGCATTTTCATTTCCACGTATGAAGAATTTGCATACTACAAAACATGCAACGAAAGTGGTTTTGGTTGGTTGATTCGGCAAATGTTAATCATTAAAAAAAGTGGGCGGCCGACGTTTCGTAGGTTTGTATCAGGCTCTCTTTTCGTTTCCCCTTGCCCGCCGGAATGTTATTTAAAATGCTGAACGATAATTGAGCCTGATCTCAGGTTACATATGTGGAGATTTGTTTGAATTTCTGTCACTGAAATGCCCCATGCCCTAATTAGCGTTGAAGTAGCTTCCTAGAAAAGAAACATGATTTCAGTACATTTTTCTTAACAAAATTCTAAATATCACAGTTTTTTTCCTTTCATGAGATTTATCTCAAAAATTTCATGAGATTTATCTCAAAATCTTCTAAATATCTTAAAAAATATCCGGATATCTGTATCCAGGCCTATGGTGTCGTCGCCAAATGTCGGCTGTTCTCTCAGGCTAACCATAATGCAATTTAAGTCCATATAACGTACCTTTCTGAAAGAGTCAATCAGTTCCACAGGTCGTGGAAAGTCGCTGTTAAGCTGTGATACGAAACAAACTTTCTTCTCCGGCAAACTGATTGTCTCCAAGTTCTATAAATGAAGAGAATGGGTAAAAGAGCGCTTGCTATCATGCAGGCTTTATAAAGGGTAAAGGTAAATAAATTCCTTCAGTTTATTTTATTACTGTATATATAAAACATTTCATGTGTTGACATTCATATACAATACTCACACTCACATATTCTCAGTGAATAAGTTTGATCAGTGTAGAAAAGAAACAATTAACACTCTATCACTGCGAAAGCGAAGTTTACCTTGCGAAAATCGTGGACAACATTAGCTTTAACAGCGCCTTCTTGTGAGGGTACGTAAAAAGTCACTGTCTGTTCAGCAACATTAATAGTGAAATTCTCATCAAACACTCTGCCGTCTTTGATCATTCGTACTGAAAATGTTTCTGGTATTGCCTGAAAAACAACAAAATAAAATAATAAAACAAAAGTTAACCAGATTTATGGGCCAGAAAGTTTTGAGGGTAAAGGAAGTTCGTTTTTCCAACCCCGAGAGTTGTTGCCTTTTCTCCTGTTTACCAGTTCTAAAACTTTTTGGTAATCAATTTCGGTTGTTTCCGAGTATGAGAATGAAGTCCAAAATATGTGATTATCCTATTTACCCCTTTTAAAAGCGTTCCTCGTCTTTTTTTTCAAATGTGCCTTACATATACTCAGGGTTCGTACGCGTCTTGAAAACCCTTAAATTTTAAGCGTCCTTTTTCAAGGCCCGCTTGAAAGTCCTTGAGATTATCTTTCGTTCGTTTTGGTCCTTTTGAAAGTCCTTGAAGTCTAATCGAAGAACATTTGATAAGAAGCATCGTCACTATCATTGTCTTTTTCATTACGGAAGGCTATTCTTTCATAAGCGCTCATGCACAAACGAGTTTTCATAAAAAAAATGGTTGCCGTTAGGAAAAAAGGCCCATTACTATCGGAATATTTTTATAGTTTATGTCGAACCTGTGTAAAAAGTAATAAATAAGGTCCTTGAAATTTAAGAATGTGATCCTTGAAAGTCCATGAATTTTAGTGAGAAAAAGTGTACGAACCCTGTTAACACTTTTCATGGTGTTATTGTTGAGTTCTGTGGCTAGGCCAATTATATCGTATGTGAGTTTTATCATGATTTTGTATGTCATTTAACTACCGGGTACATAACACTGAAAGTTTTACCAGTTATCCGACCACCAATAAAAGAATAAGGTGATATAGTTTATGGGACTTAATTCTCTTTTTGTTGAGGATCGTTTCATTTTGTGCTGTTGTTTAGGGAACATGTATGTAAGTCTAAAAGGCAGTAACTTACTTGTATTAACGTAGCAAAATACAGTTGCGACGTAATGATCCCAACAAAACGTTTGACATTCATAGTAGGAAACTACTTTAAACTCGCTGCCACCGGCTTCACTCAGACTAGCTGCTGTTCGATGTATGGCGTGAAATGATTTGACTTTCGCGTTGCCACGCGTGTATTTATATCATTTTTATGTTAGGTATTTGAAAACCACCGAGGAGAGATAATGATCCTTCTGTTTACACACTGTAACCAAGGAAGCTTGCTCTTTACTGCTGTTTCATCGTCCAATTTTGCGATCATTGACTGTATTGATTCAGGGGCACCCAACGTTAATTTTCAGAAAAAAAAAACGGTTAGGCAGACGATTTGAGATCTAGAATTTTCGGAACATTTGTTGTAAAATTTCATGCTTGCCTGCCTCTCCTAGGACTTTCGAACAACTAAAAAATGGTATAATTGCCCATTTTTAACGGATTTTTACCCTAAAAGGGTCAGCTAGAATTTTTGGGAGCCTTTTTTCTGGCTAAAATTTTCCAAAAGGTAAGTTTTGATCCCTATAATTTTCGGATCACTAGACTTTCAGTTAGGAAATCCGAACCGGCAGATGAAAAATTTTAGGGGATAAAAAAATGCCTATATCTTCCGTTTAAATACTAAAACACGTTTAACGTCAATACTATGTTTAAGTGGTTTTGAAGTATATTCTCGTTGGGTGCCCCTGTTAATTATATTAAGCGAACAATTTATTAAACATGTATATAGATCTGAGCACTGGTTGCAATTGAAAGGGCTGTCTCTTGGTTAGATACAGACGATTTGAGTCAAATTCAGTTATTTTTTGTGAATTATGTGCAATATCTTTTTTAACATACCGTGAAGCGCGAAATTTTTGCGGGAGTTTATTTTTGCGGATTTGGCGAGTTTTTGTGTTTTGCGGGAACTAAGTTTTGCGATTGGGACAGATTAGTTTTTCTTGCTGGGAATTAATTTTTGCGATTTTCAGAAAGTACCTGGCACAGAGAATATTTTCGTTTTTATTTAGTACCTGCAATAGAAATACATATTTTAAAACAATAAACCAGTATTTCGTTTTATTATATAAACACCAATGAAATACCAGGTGAGCTTTGGCGCGAAACATGTGAAAATAACATGTTATCTTCATATGTGAAAATATCACCGTTGCTATGGCTAAAAAATCTGAATGAAAGAGACAAGTTGTGATTGAACAGACACGATTTCTTAGTACTGTATTTTTGTGTAGCGAAATTTAGTTAGAGTGTATTTACTCTGGAGTAAATTTTTGCGGGAAAAATGTTTCCGGCAATTTATATTTGCGGGAACTTATTTTTGCGGATCTCTGGAAAAAGCGCTAAAATTAGAACCCGCAAAAATTTCGTGCCACACGGTAGATTAACAAATTATGTAATCAGTTTAGTTTCATCTTCTACGTATGTTGTAATTTTCATTAATTAATTATTCTATCCCCCGTCTCACACGTACGCTAAAACAATCAGTTGTTGAATAACACATCAGCATGTTGCATGTTGTGTTAAATGCAGGAAGCTCAGTCGCACAATAGCCTGTGTTTCAGCCGGCCCACGCACTCGTCTAAACTATTTGTATAGTTCGTCTGCGAATTAGTGCACAAAAAACTCGTTCTAATATCCTGCAGAGGCACAAGGATATATGTGACTGTTTCTCAGTGATAGGCGGGTTTCTTTCGGGTTTCTTATGCGCCTGTAGCCTCCCACGCAGGCGTTTTTAGGGGAGCTCGTTTTTCATCCCTCCCCACAAATGCCTGCTCAACTGAAAACAACCTTCCTTTCCCATTGTTTTATTTGCGTGGTAGGTGACCAATCAAGAGTTGTGCAATAAAGTGTTGACAGGCTAAACACGACTAAAACGTGACCCCAGAGTTACCGTTTTCCTTCTTTTCTTTCCTTTGCTAAGGTTATGCAGTGCATGGAGTATTCTAAAATTTGACTAAATCTTATTTTTGCTGCTTAGAATCTAACATTTATTAGTGGTCAGAAAGATTTCCCAGTGTTTCATGCAGATCGAGTAGTTATCAGATTACGCTGCGGTCAAGGTCAACTTTCCAGAATTTGGAACGTACATTGCAGAGTTTGGGAAAGGAATGTTGTACTCGGTTGAGCAGGCGTTTGTGGGGAGGGACGAAAGACCAGCTCCCCTAAAAACGCCTGCGTGGGAGGCTAATGCGCCTGACGATTGGCCTAATTCTTACTTTGCGTGACGGTTGGGCGCAGTGACATATCAAAATTCACTGAAGGTAGCCTTCGAACGGCAGACGTTTCTCTTCGCTCATCGCTGCTGAGGAACGTTTCGTGAGGAGGAACGTCTG
>NC_133209.1:26488444-26550944 GCF_958299795.1 Porites lutea | reverse complement strand
AATACTGCTCAAATATTTTTAGCAATTCTAGCTTAGTTCTGAGAGACAATAGCCAGAATTTGGGCAAGATTTTTTCTCTTTTCAGCTGAAAGGCACTTAAGCGTATGACAATGTCAAAATTCATTAAAAAGACGAAATTCTAAGTATAACAACTGTAACACCTCACTTTATAAGACTTCGTACAGCCTCATTTTTTATTCGCGCCCCTCCCAACCACCAGCACTAATTCTGTGACCAGTTTATGAATACAGTCTGGTTTAGGATATTTAGCAAGACGGTTTTCGTAAGAGAAATGATTTGATTTGCTGTTAGAATAATGCCACAAGATCTGATTGGCTGTTGGAATCAACGGAAGTTGAAAGCCCTTATTCTTCGCGTAGTTGTTTTCGCGAATGATCAGCCGTCGGCGGAGAGAAGGATCGACTTTGTTGTCTTTTTTATTGTTTTATGGTCTCAGTTAAAGAAGGAAAATATGCCTTAATATGTGCCCTGGAAATTCAGAAAATTCAGATGGTTGTTCATATCTTCTCAGGATTTATGTATTTACATTTGGCGGAGCTAAACGTAGTGGTAGTGACAGAGAATGTAAATACTTTCCTATTGGTATGAACGCACGTGAGCCGTTATGGCGTTAATTGATTCTATTGTTATTAGGTATATAAGGTTTTGACAGTTGTAATGTATTCATCTCAGCTCTCGAACTATCAACTTTTATTTTTATATCTTACTTTATTCATCTATCGATTGATTTTTTACCTTTAACACCCAGAGGTTGTGCGACCGCATCGGTTGGGGAATACGTTCCCAATTTTTTCCCATTGGGTTTTTGAGTTTTCGTACAAGGCGGCGCACGTGAATAGTTTAGCCTCAGTGACTTTATTTAGGGATATTTGCATACCATTCTTTAGTTATGATGTTGAACTTTGTATGATATTTGGACGGCATTAAACACTCAGGCTCCTTAGTTCGAGCTGCACACCCATTCCCGTCTCTTAGTCGTGAATATAAATAGGAAGCTTTATTTACGGAACTAATGTGGGTGTATCGTAGAGTTGAATCTCTCTGCAAGTTGTTGACTGCGAACAATGTGCCTTAACGAGTGCAAATCAAAATACTGTCCATCTAAAACTGGTTTCATTTGAAAGTTTAGCCGGGAATGACTTCTCTGAACGGGGTACCCAAGCGGAGTCAACACAACAAAGGAGAACTTGAAGTGTGTTTGTAATATTGTTTTTCATTTTGTTTCAGCTCAGTTGAGCGTGCAGTCATTAGTAGTACCGTTACGTCTTTCCAACAAAGTGGCAGATAATATTTTTAATACCTAGACTTATAAAAAAAATATTTTTTTAGACGGTTGTTTCTAGTAAATTCGCAACTTGCAAAGTGTATTCAAGGGACTAAATTAAATGCACTTGAGAACTCGTTTGGTTTGTTCTGAGATAATTTATTTTTCCTTTGAAAAAGTGGAGACATGTTCCTCCGAGAGTTAAAAGAATTATGTACTGAAAATCGGAGAAAATTGCCGAGGAAAATATGAAAGCATTCGAAAAATGGAAATTTCGGTATTTAAAAAATTTAAAAATCGAGTGCGGTTAGCCAAAATTTTTAAACTACTGCAACTACTGCAACAGAATAACCTTCAAGATCTCCTCGGGGAATCTCACAAGAGGTTAAATGTGATTGTGGCGACTGTTTTATTGTTGAAAAAAAAAAGATAAAAGCTATTTTTTTAAGTCAGTGAGTCTGTATTTTCATTTCCACGTATGAAGAATTTGCATACTACAAAACATGCAACGAAAGTGGTTTTGGTTGGTTGATTCGGCAAATGTTAATCAATCAAAAAAGTGGGCGGCCGACGTTTCGTAGGTTTGTATCAGGCTCTCTTTTCGTTTCCCCTTGCCCGCCGGAATGTTATTTAAAATGCTGAACGATAATTGAGCCTGATCTCAGGTTACATATGTGGAGATTTGTTTGAATTTCTGTCACTGAAATGCCCCATGCCCTAATTAGCGTTGAAGTAGCTTCCTAGAAAAAAAACATGACTTCAGTACATTTTTCTTAACAAAATTCTAAATATCACAGTTTTTTTCCTTTCATGAGATTTCCTAAATATCTCAAAATCTTCTAAATATCTTAAAAAATATCCCGATATCTGTATCCAGGCCTATGGTGTCGTCGCCAAATGTCGGCTGCTTTCTCAGGCTAATCATAAGGCAATTTAAGCCCATATGACGTACCTTTCTGAAAGAGTCAATCAGTTCTACAGGTCGTGGAAAGTCGCTGTTAAGCTGTGATACGAAACAAACTTTCTTCTCCGGCAAACTGATTGTCTCCAAGTTCTATAAATGAAGAGAATGGGTAAAAGAGCGCTTGCTATCATGCAGGCTTTATAAAGGGTAAAGGTAAATAAATTCCTTCAGTTTATTTTATTACTGTATATATAAAACATTTCATGTGTTGACATTCATATACAATACTCACACTCACATATTCTCAGTGAATAAGTTTGATCAGTGTAGAAAAGATACAATTAACACTCTATCACTGCGAAAGCGAAGTTTACCTTGCGAAAATCGTGGACAACATTAGCTTTAACAGCGCCTTCTTGTGAGGGTACGTAAAAAGTCACTGTCTGTTCAGCAACATTAATAGTGACATTCTCATCAAACACTCCGCCGTCTTTGATCATTCGTACAGAGAATGTTTCTGGTATTGCCTGAAAAACAACAAAATAAAATAATAAAACAAAAGTTAACCAGATTTATGCGCCAGAAAGTTTTGAGGGTAAAGGAAGTTCGTTTTTCCAACCCCGAGAGTTGTTGCCTTTTCTCCTGTTTACCAGTTCTAAAACTTTTTGGTAATCAATTTCGGTTGTTTCCGAGTATGAGAATGAAGTCCAAAATATGTGATTATCCTATTTACCCCTTTTAAAAGCGTTCCTCGTCTTTTTTTCCAATGTGCCTTACATATACTCAGGGTTCGTACGCGTCTTGAAAACCCTTAAATTTTAAGCGTCGTTTTTCAAGGCCCGCTTGAAAGTCCTTGAAATTCTCTTTCGTTCGTTTTGGCCCTTTTGAAAGTCCTTGAAGTCTAATCGAAGAACATTTGATAAGAAGCATCGTCACTATTATTGTCTTGTTCATTACGGAAGGCTATTCTTTGATAAGCGCTCATGCACAAACGAGTTTTCATAAAAAAATGGTTGCCGTTAGGAAAAAAGGCCCATTACTATCGGAATATTTTTATAGTTTATGTCGAACCTGTGTAAAAAGTAATAAATAAGGTCCTTGAAATTTAAGAATGTGATCCTTGAAAGTCCATGAATTTTAGGTCAGGAAAAGTGTACGAACCCTGTTAATACTTTTCATGGTGTTATTGTTGAGTTCTGTGGCTAGGCCAGTTATATCGTATGGAGTTTTATCATGATTTTGTATGTCATTTAACTACCGGGTACATAACACTGAAAGTTTTACCAGTTATCCGACCACCAATAAAAGAATAAGGTGATATAGTTTATGGGACTTAATTCTCTTTTTGTTGAGGATCGTTTCATTTTGTGCTATTGTTTAGGGATCATGTATACGTATGTAAGTCTAAAAGGCAGTAACTTACTTGTATTAACGTAGCAAAATACAGTTGCGACGTAATGATCCCAACAAAACGTTTGACATTCATAGTAGAAAACTTCTTTTAACTCGCTGCTACCGGCTTCACTCAGAGTAGCTGCTGTTCGATGTATGGCGTGAAATGATTTGACTTTCGCGTTGCCACGCGTGTATTTATATCATTTTTATGTTAGGTATTTGAAAACCACCGAGGAGAGATAATGATCCTTCTGTTTACACACAGTAACCAAGGAAGCTTGCTCTTTACTGCTGTTTCATCGTCCAATTTTGCGATCATTGACTGTATTGATTCAGGGGCACCCAACGTTAATTTTCAGAAAAAAAAAACGGTTAGGCAGACGACTTGAGATCTAGAATTTTCGGAACATAAATGTTGTAAAATTTCATGCTTGCCTGCTTCTCCTAGGACTTTCGAACAACTAAAAAATGGTATAATTGCCCATTTTTAACGGATTTTTACCCTAAAAGGGTCAGCTAGAATTTTTGGGAGCCTTTTTTCTGGCTAAAATTTTCCAAAAGGTAAGTTTTGATCCCTATAATTTTCGGATCACTAGACTTTCAGTTAGGAAATCCGAACCGGCAGATGAAAAATTTTAGGGGATAAAAAAATGCCTATATCTTCCGTTTAAATACTAAAACACGTTTAACGTCAATACTGTGTTTAAGTGGTTTTGAAGTATATTCTCGTTGGGTGCCCCTGTTGATTATATTAAGCGAACAATTTATTAAACATGTAGATCTGAGCAGTGGTTGCAATTGAAAGGGCTGTCTCTTGGTTAGATAAGGACGATTTGAGTCAAATTTAGTTATTTTTTGTGAATTATGTGCAATATCTTTTTTAACATACCGTGTGGCGCGAAATTTTTGCGGGAGTTTATTTTTGCGGATTTGGCGAGTTTTTGTGTTTTGCGGGAACTAAGTTTTGCGATTGGGACAGATTGGTTTTTCTTGCTGGGAATTAATTTTTGCGATTTTCAGAAAGTACCTAGCACAGAGAATATTTTCGTTTTTATTTAGTACCTGCAATAGAAATACATATTTTCAAACAATAAACCAGTATTTCGTTTTATTATATAAACACCAATGAAATACCAGGTGAGCTTTGGCGCGAAACATGTGAAAATAACATGTTATCTTCATATGTGAAAATATCACCGTTGCTATGGCTAATAAATCTGAATGAAAGAGACAAGTTGTGATTGAACAGACACGATTTCTTAGTACTGTATTTTTGTGTAGCGAAATTTAGTTAGAGTGTATTTACTCTGGAGTAAATTTTTGCGGGAAAAATGTTTCCGGCAATTTATATTTGCGGGAACTTATTTTTGCGGATCGCTGGAAAAAGCGCAAAAATTAGAACCCGCAAAAATTTCGTGCCACACGGTAGATTAACAAATTATGTAATCAGTTTAGTTTCATCTTCTACGTATGTTGTAATTTTCATTAATTAATTATTCTACCCCCCGTCTCACACGTACGCTAAATTACAATCAGTTGTTGAATAACACATCAGTATGTTGTCTGAGAGGAAACAGTTAAATGCAGGAAGCTCAGTCGCACAATAGCCTGCGTTTCAGCCGGCCCACGCACTAGTCTAAACCATTTGTATAGTTCGTCTGCGAATTAGTGCACAAAAAACTCGTTCGATTCTAATATCCTGCAGAGTCACAACGATATATGTGAGTGTTTCTCAGTGATAGGCGGGTTTCTTATGCGCCTGTAGCCTCCCACGCAGGCGTTTTTAGGGGAGCTCGTTTTTCATCCCTCCCCACAAACGCCTGCTCAACTGAAAACAACATTCCTTTCCCATTGTTTTATTTGCGTGGTAGGTGACCAATCAACAGTTGTGCAATAAAGTGTTGAGAGGCTAAACACGACTAAAACGTGACCCCAGAGTTACCGTTTTCCTTCTTTTCTTTCCTTTGCTAAGGTTATGCAGTGCATGGAGTATTCTAAAATTTGACTAAATCTTATTTTTGCCGCTTAGAATCTAACATTTATTAGAGGTCAGAAAGATTTCCCAGTGTTTCATGCAGATCGAGTAGTTATCAGATTACGCTGCGGTCAAGGTCAATTTTCCAGAATTTGGAAAGTACATTGCTAAGCTTGGGAAAGGAATGTTGTACTCGGTTGAGCAGGCGTTTGTGGGGAGGGACGAAAGACCAGCTCCCCTAAAAACGCCAGCGTGGGAGGCTAATGCGCCTGACGATTGGCCTAATTCTTACTTTGCGTGACGGTTGGGCCCAGTGACATATCAAAATTCACTAAAGGTAGCCTGCGAACGGCAGACGTTTCTCTTCGCTCATCGCTGCTGAGGAACGTTTCGCGAGGAGGAACGTCTGCGACTCAGCAACAGAAATTCCAAATTGATGACACAAAATCTGTGCGGAATCCGGCAGAAGCGCTTTATATTGGTCGACAGAGTAGTTTCCTTGTTTTAGCTATTGTTTACGAATGACAGACAAAAGACAAAAGGCCGCAAAGGTCAAATGTAAACACGATGAATCTCGTGAACAAAACAGCCAATATTTGTGGAATATAGTCTTCTCTAGAAGAAGCAATTGAGTTTTGCTGGAGCTCATTCGCAGATGCACACAACACTTTACCAAAATCGACCAGGAGAAACGTGAAGTTGAAAAAATTTGCATTTGAAACCCCATGATTACCTGATTTATAATGTAAACATTGATTTACATCATCAGTATGGAATTTCTGTCGCTGAGTCGCAGACGTTCCTCCTCGCAGGCTACACAGAAGGGAGTTGGCAAGGATCGTTTAGACTAAACCGTGATGAGGGATCAGTTCGAACTTTAAAGCCTTCTTCCGAACAAAAAAATGCTTTGAGAGAATTCCTTCAAGGCCAGAATTTCCTTGTAAATTTGCCGACTGGTCTTCCAGCGTCTTCTAATCGCTGCAGATGCACCTCTGCGTATTCTGCAATCTAGCCGACAGTTCCAGCGTCAAAACAAATCAGGTAACCATGATATTCACGCCGATATCGACATATTTTTATCCCCTAAAATTTTTCATCTGTTCGGATTCCTAGCTGAAGTCTAGTGATCCGAAAATTATAGGGATCGCAAAACTTACCTCTTCGAAAATGTCAGCTAGGAAAAACGCTCCCTAAAATTCTAGCTGACCCGTTAAGGGTAAAAATCCGTTAATCCTAGGAGGGGCAGACAAGCATAAAATTTTACAACAAATGTTCCGATAATTCTAGATCTCAAATCGTCTTCCGAACAGATATTTCCGGAAAATTAACGTTGGGCGCCCCTGAATCAATACAGTTAATAATCGCAAAATTGGCCGATGAAACAGCAGGAAAAAGGAAGCTTGCTTGGTTAAACGGAAGGATCATTATGGTTTTCAAATACATAAAAATGATATAAATACACGCGTGGCAACGCGAAAGTTAAATCATTTCACGGCATACATCCAACAGAAGCGAGTCTGATCGAGTGAAGCCGGTAGCAGCGAGTTTAAAGTAGTTTCCTACTGCGTTCCGAAAATTCTAAATTCTAGATCTCAAATCGTCTTCCAAACAGAATTTTTCCGAAAATTGACGCGGTGCCCCTTTTAATAGTTATCTAGAGCTCATCTCCTGGAAAAAAGGCTTTTTTCACAGCAAATCTTTAAGGAAAGTAAGGAGAGACTTTGTCACTCGCTCGTCTAGTCTCACGATTTTGTTGCTCAAAAAAGTCGACTTGTGGGCAAGTTTATCTGAGCTAATTAAAGAAATTAGAGATCTGTTACAAATGAAAGACGGATCTAAAGAGTTACTGATCGATATCTGCTGTGAAACTTTAAACTTCCTGAGACTAATTATTTCAAATGTGGCTAAAAGCAAAGTGAGCCATAGTGGCCACGTTTTAGTACTGACAACAGAAGAAAAAGAACAAGTATCATAATTATTATTTTTTTGTAAATAAATAAAGAAAAAAAGAAAAAACTATAGCCTCAATTGCACCAAGAATAGAAAAACTGCATGAAATACTGTGAAGATCTAGTTTTCGCGTGGAAACTATCACATTTTTAAGCTTTGTTTCTGCTGTTTACCTCTGTCGCGGACCAAGGACCACATTCGCGGACCAAGGACCTTCAAGCACGGTCGCCTTTTCTCGAATTACAAGCATGAGAAATGAGAAATTTCTGCAATTTGATTGGCTTAGAGCAGTGGTATTTCAGCTTAAGTTGAAATACCTACATGTGAAAATTACAGCCTTTTTGGGTAGCAGTATTAACAAATAATAGCATGATTTGTACGTAATATTTGGCATAAATACCACTTGCGATAGTTCTGGCATGCAATGGGAGAAAGAAAGCGAAGATGGAGAAACACAAAAATCATAACTTTCTTGCCTAACAGACCTTTCCCACATTCCACACCAGTAACCAAACATAAAAAAATTGGGGTTGAGGCTTCGGTGGACAATTTCATACAAATCACTGTATTTTGTCCACCCATGCCTCGACTTGATGCCTTTGTTCACAGGAATGCGGGAAAGGTCTACTCATAGCTGTATCACTACTGCAGTGAAATGGGATGCTCATGATGCAGAAAATAAAGCAGGCAATGCAAGACGAAGCAATCCCGGTCGCCAGATATTATTAACATTTTCGTGACAACACCAGCAAAAAACTTTTATCTTTTTTTTTATTGTGATCTATGGAAAGCATCTTTTATAGTAAACTACCAAAGTGAATGTATCCCCAAAAGTAACAGCAAGCAGGAAACACTGCAAACAATTTATTCATGTATTTTAGCCTTTATTCAATGACTACTATTATTGTTTCTCTTTATTGCAACAAAAAACGTGCTTTTCCTATTTCGCTTATACAATACTGCTCAAATATTTTTAGCAATTCTAGCCTAGTTCTGAGAGAAACAATAGCCAGAATTTGGGCAAGATTTTTTCTCTTTTCAGCTGAAAGGCACTTAAGCGTATGACAATGTCAAAATTCATTAAAAAGACGAAATTCTAAGTATAGCAACTGCAACACCTCAATTTATAAGACTTCGTACAGCCTCATTTTTTATTCGCGCCCCTCCCAACCACCAGCACTAATTCTGTGACCAGTTTATGAATACAGTCTGGTTTAGGATATTTAGCAAGACGGTTTTCGTAAGAGAAAATTAATTCATTTAGCAGTCAATGGGGTCACAATCTGTCTCGTTTTTACACACATAGCAGCCTTCTTCACCTACGCACCGAAGGTAACACACTTCCACTGTATAGCAAACTGTGCTAGAACAATTGCGTCGATGAACACGATTCTTATTTTTGCCTGAAATAAGGTAAAATAAAGAGTGAGTTTTAAAACATTGTAATATGAGATTCTTGTATGCTACCTCAGTTGGTTATAATTTTGTTTTCGATATGCCCTTGACACGACACTCGTGGCGCGGCATGCTTAACCTCCATCATGCAGACATTCATAGGACTTGTGGAAGGTTTACGTTCACTGAAGACTTCGGCCTGAAGTAACCGAAGATTCAAACGCGAAGCCAAAGTCATATATATACTGTAAAGTAATACCTGTTCCACAGGACTCCGCTTGCTATTCAAAGGTTACCTTTTCAGTCTTTACTCAATCAGTTGATAAAACCCAAACTTTACTGTTTCTTCATAGCCTGCGAAAACATCCGTTTCTCCTCGCTCTTCGCCGCTAGGGAAGTTTCGCGCGGAGAAACGGATGTTTATTTTTCCCGCGTTTTTCGGACAAGCGAAGATAGCCCCCCTCGCAGGCGTTTTTAGGGGAGCTCGTATTTCGTTTCTCCCCACAGCTGTATTTTATGGTAAGGTTCGTTTGCTGTTATTTTAGGAATTTTTGTAAGTTTAAAAGCTGCAACTTTCTTGTATCAATAAATCAAAATACAGCTGCGGGGAGGTACGAAATACGAGCTCCCTAAAAAAGCCTGCGTTGAAGGCTAAGCGAAGACAAGCGCAAGGTTGACCTGCGCCCAGATATCTCCTATTTCCTTTGTTACTTGCGAGTACAAAGGAAATAGGAGACGTATGCACGTAGGTTAGCACGAGGTAGGCGTGGAGCGCGAGACACTCGCGACAGGGGAAGGCGCGAATCTCCTTCTTCCGAGCCTTCCACCTGTCGCGTGTGTCGCGCTTTACGCCTTTGTTGCACTTGCCTTCGCTCGCCTAAAAAACGCCCGTCCTGCAGGCTACTCTTCAGTATATTAAATGATCAATTGATTGATTGGTTGGTTGGTTGGTTGGTTTACTGAATGATTAATACTTGCCTTTTTGTAGCGATAGGGGCGTGGTAGCAGAATTTGAATCTTGGTTTACGGGTTCTGCTCGATAGTTCAGGAAATCCTGACACATATTTTCCAAGGCGGCACGATGAGGACTAGAAAGGTCATCTGGCACTTCTTTTATCTCCATAGCGGATTTTGTCCTCAGCAAAAAAGAAAGACTTGTTTTGTTGCGGGCTGCCTAGGAATTTTAAGAATATGCTTTTTATTTATGCTTGTCTCCAAATAACGAATCTTTACGGTTATAGTGATTGTGCCATTGCATCATAAGGTGGCGTGGGAAAAACAACCGACATTAATCAAACGACGCCGTCACTGGTTTCCCTGCGACCTCTGATAAACGAGCGCAGAAATTCCACACTGATGACGCGTCACTACCCAGATCTGGGTAGTGCTTCTGACAGGTTGAAGCAAATTTCCCACGCATACGATCAATCAGACACACTACCCATACTCAGAGGCACTTCTGCGCTCGTTTCTCAGACGTTATTTCGTGGGGAAAACAGTGGTGGCGTAGGCCTAGATACAAATATCACGAAAAATCGCCGAAATATGTTTCCGGAAATTCCCGATTTTTTTCTAAATATCTCAAAAATATCTGGCTTCATGTCATAAATATTACAGTACAAACACAACAATATACCTGTCATCTAAAATGGCAACACAAATTTCAGGAAATTTCAGGAAATTATATTCTTGTACAGCATACAACAAAACTAAAACAATTCCACATAAAGTCATCCTTATTTACAGTGCCCTTCAGCCTCCAAGAAGACTAGGGCACTGCACTTTAATTCAGGCAGAGTTCGTGAATGACCATGAGGTGCTGGAGGTCTAAGGTGGTCTAAAAGGGACACTACTGTTTGGTTTGTGCGTGGCTCAGAGGGTAAGTCATCAGCCATTTTGTTCAACATTAGCCACATGGCATATAATATAACTGGAGAGTATTGCTGAATCTGATTACAACAGGCCTATATGTGGTAACCTGAGATTAAGCCCAACTTTAGCGGTTCTCAGACATTCTCTCTAACGGCTACCGCTAAAAGTTGGACCTCCTACAAACTCTCACAAGTTTGTGCTCACTGCGGCCAGATTTTGACCGCAACGCTGATTTGCTGTTAGAACAATGCCACAAGATCTGATTGGCTGTTGGAATCAACGGAAGTTGAAAGCCCTTATTCTTCGCGTGGTTGTTTTCGCGATTGATCAGCCGTCGGCGGAGAGAAGGATCGACTTTGCTGTCTTTTTTATTGTTTTATGGTCTTATAGTAGGAAAATATGCCTTAATATGTGCCCTGGAAATTCAGAAAATTCAGATGGTGGTTCATATCTTCTTAGGATTTGCTTTATTTACGGAACTAATGTGAGTGTACCGTAGAGTTGAATCTCCCTGCAAGTTGCATTGTTCACTGCGAACAATAGGGCCATTTATACGAGGAAAAATAAGACGCGTCTTAAATAAGACGCGAACTTTCCGTATAAACGGCACATTTCGTCTAAAATAAGACGCGGCTTAGCTAAGACGCGTCTTATTAGATAAGACATGCTCGTATAAATGGTACAGTTCGGGCCTTATTTAAGACGCGTCTTATTTTTCCTCGTATAAATGGCCCTAATGTGCCTTAACGAGTGCACATCAAAATACTGTCCATCTTAAAACTAGTTTCATTTGAAAGTTTTGCCGGGAATGACTTCTATGAACGGGGTGCCAAGCGGAGGCAACAGAACAAAGGAAAACTACAAAGTGTGTTTGTAATATTGTTTTTCGTTTTGTTTATAGCTCAGTTGAGCGTGCAGTCATTAGTAGTACCGTTACCTCTTTCCAGCAAAGTGGCAGATAATATTTTTAATACCTAGACTTATAAAGAAATATGCTTTTAGACTGTTGTTTCTAGTAAATTCGCAAATTGCAAAGTGTATTCACGGGACTAAATTAAATGCACTTGAGAACTCGTTTGCAGTTTGTTCTGAGATAATTTATTTTTCCTTTGAAAAAGTGAAGATATGTTCCTCCGAGAGTTTAAAAGAGTTATCCACTGAAAATCGGGGAAAATTGTCGAGGAAAATATGAAAGCATTAGCAAAAGGGAAATTTCAGTGTTTTAAAAATTTAAAAATCGAGCGCGCTTAGCCAAAATATTTAAACTAGAACATCGTGTCACCGTCTTTGCGAAAACTTTTTACCTTCTACGACAATAGAATAAGCTTCAAGATCTCCTCGGGGAATCTCACAAGAAGTTAAATGTGATTGTGGCGACTGTTTTATTGTTGAAAAAAAAGATAAAAGCTATTTTTTAAGTCAGTGAGTCTGCATTTTCTTCCCACGTATGAAAAATTTGCATACTAAAAAACATGCAGCAAGTGGTTTTGGGTGGTTGATTCGGCAAATGTCAATCAATAAAAACAGTGGGCGGCCGACGTTTCGTAGAAGGTTTCTATCAGACTCTCTTTTCGTTTCGCCTTGCCCGCCGGAATGTTATTTAGAAAGCTAAACGAAAATTGAGCCTGATCTCAGGTTACATATGTGGAGATTTGTTTGAATTTCTGTCACTGAAATGCCCATGCCCGAATTAGCGTTGAAATAGCTTCCTAGAAAAAAACATGATTTCAGTACATTTTTCTTAACAAAATTCTAAATATCACAGTTTTTTCCCTAAATATCATCAGAATTTCTAAATATCTCAAAATCTTCTAAACATCTTGAAAAATATCCGGATATTTGTATCCAGGCCTATGGTGGCGTCGCCAAATGTCGGCTCAGGCTAATCATAAGGCAATTTAAGTCCATATGACGTACCTTTTTGAAAGCGTCAATCAGTTCTACAGGTCGTGGAAAGTCGCTGTTAAGCTGTGATACGAAACAAACTTTCTTCTTCGGCAAACTGATTATCTCCAAGTTCTATAAATAAAGAGAATGGGTAAAAGAGTTGACATCTTGTGTAAAAAAGGCACGTTGATGTTCCATATTTTAACATTTTACAGAGACGAAGAAGAGCTTCGCTCAGGGCATGAACGGTAGGGGACCAGCGGAAAATCACCCGAGGGCGGCCGGGAACGCCAGGTTGAGGGGCCGGTTCCTAACTTGGGAAGAAGGGGGTAAAATTAAATTCCCCGTTCACCCACTTGGCTCATAAAGTGCTTGCTATCATGCAGGCTTTATAAAAGGGTAAAGGTAAATAAATTCCTTCAGTTTATTTTATTACTGTATTACTGTATAAGACATTTTATGTGTTGACATAGCCACTGGCTTAGATATTATTCATATACAATACCCACACTCACATATTCTCAATGAATAAGTTTGATCAGTTTAGAAAAGAAAAAATAACACTATAGCAATGCGAAAGCGAAGTTTACCTTGCGAAAATCGTGGACAACATTAGCTTCATCTGCGTCTTTTCGTGAGGGTACGTGAAAAGTCGCTGTCTGTTCAGCAACATTAATAGTGACATTCTCATCAAACACTCCGCCGTCTTTGATCATTCGTACAGAGAATGTTTCTGGTATTGCCTGAAAAACAACAAAATAAAATAATAAAACAAAAGTTAACCAGATTTATGCGCCAGAAAGTTTTGAGGGTAAAGGAAGTTCATTTTTCCAACCCCGGGACTCAGAGTTGTTGCCTTTTCTCCTGCTTACCAGTTCTAAAACTTTTTGGTAATCAATTTCGGTTGTTTTCGAGTATGAGAATAAAGTCCAAAATATGTGATTATGCTATTCACCCGTTTTAAAAGCGTTCCTCGTCTTTTTTTTCCAATGTGCCTTACATATACTCAGGGTTCGTACGCGTCTTGAAAACCCTTGAAAACCCTTAAATTTTAAGCGTCCTTTTTCAAGGCCCGCTTGAAAGTCCTTGAAATTCTCTTTCGTTCGTTTTGGTCCTTTTGAAAGTCCTTGAAGTCTAATCGAAGAACATCGTCACTATTATTGTCTTGTTCATTACGGAGGGTTATTCTTTGATCAAGCGCTCATGCACAAACGAGTTTTCATAAAAAATGGTTGCCGTTAGGAAAAAAGGCCCATTACTATCAGAATATTTTTGTAGTTTATGTCGAACCTGTGTAAAAAGTAATAAATAATGTCCTTGAAATTTAAGAATGTGTGTACGAACCCTGTTAATACTTTTCATGGTGTTGTTGTTGAGTTCTTTGGCTAGGCCAGTTATATCGTATGTGAGTTTTATCATGATTTTGTATGTCATTTAACAACTGGGTACATAACACTGAAAATTTTACCAGTTTTTCCGGCCACCAATAAAAGAATAAGGTGATATAGTTTATGGGACTTAATTCTCTTTTTGTTGAGGATCGTTTCATTTTGTGCTGTTGTTTAGGGATCATGTATACGTATGTAAGTCTAAAAGGCAGTAACTTACTTGTATTAACGTAGCAAAATACAGTTGCGTCGCAATGATCCCAACAAAACGTTTGACATTCATAGTAGAAAACTACTTTAAACTCGCTGCTACCGCCTTCACTCAGACTCGCTGCTGTTGGATGTATGCCGTGAAATGATTTGACTTTCGCGTTGCCTCGCGTGTATTTATATCATATTTTTTGTCAGTTATTTGAAAACCATAATGATCCTTCTGTTTACACACTGTAACCAAGGAAGCTTGCTCTTTACTGCTGTTTCATCGTCCTATTTTGCGATCATTGACTGTATTGATTCAGGCCGCACCCAACGTTTATTTTCGGAAAATATCTGTTCGGAAGACGGTTTGACATCTCGAATTTTTGGAACATTTGTTGTAGAATTTCATGCTTGCGTGCCTCTCCTAGCCTGATTTTCGAACATGTAAAAAATGGTATAATTGCCCATTTTTAACGGATTTTTACCCTAAAAGGGTCAGCTAGAATTTTCGGAAGCCCTTTTTCTGGCTGAAATTTTCGAAAAGGCAAGTTTTGATCCCAATAATTTTCGGATCACTAGACTTTCAGCTAGGAAACTCCCAACAGGTAAAAAATTTTAGGGGATAAAAATATGCCGATATCTACCGTTTAAATACTAAAATACGTTTAACGATACTATGTTTAAGTGGTTTTGAAGTATATTTTCGTTGGGTGCCCCCTTTGATTATATTAAGCGAACAATTCATTAAACTTGTAGATCTGAGCACAGGTTGCAATTGAAAGGGCCGTCTCCTCGTTAGATACAGACGATTTGGGTCAAATTCAGAAAGTACCTAGCATTGAGAATATTTTCGTTTTTATTGAGTACATGCAATAGAAATACATATTCTCAAACAATAAACTAGTATTTCGTTTTATTAGATAAACACCAATGAAATACCAGGTGAGCTTTCGCGCGAAACATGTGAAAATAACATGTTATCTTCATATGTGAAAATATCACCGTTGCTTTGGCTAATAAATCTGAATGAAAGAGAGAAGTTGTGATTGAACAGACACGATTTCTTAGTACTGTATTTTTGTGTAGCGAATTTAAGTTAGAGTATATTTACTCTGGAGTAAATTTTTGCGGGAAAAATGTTTGCGGTAATTTTTATTTGCGGGAACTTATTTTTGCGGATCGCTGGAAAAAGCGCAAAAATGGCAAAAATAAGAACCCGCAAAAATTTCGTGCGATACGGTAGATTAGCCAATTATGTTATCAGTTTAGTTTCATGTTCTACGGATGTTGTAATTTTCATTAATTAAGTATTCTACCTCCTGTCTCACACGAAAGCTAAAACAATCAGTTGTTGAATAACACATCAGTATGTTGTCTAAGAGGAAACAGTTAAATGCAGGAAGCTCAGTCGCACAATAGCCTGCGTTTCAGCCGCAGGGGCACCCAACGAGAATATAGTTCAAAACCACTTAAACATAGCATTGTTAAACGTATTTTAGTATTTAAACGGTAGATATAAGCATAGTTTTATCCCCTAAAACGTTTTCATCTGTTCGGATTTCCTAGCTGAAAGTCTAGTGATCCGAAAATTATAGGGATCAAAACTTACCTGTTCGAAAATTCCAGCCAGAACAAAGGCTCCCGAAAATTCTAGGTGACCTTTTTAGGGTAAAAATCCATTAAAAATACGCAATTATACCTTTTTTTAGATGTTCGAAAATCCTAGGGGAGGCAGGCAAGCAAGAAATTTGTATAGGTAATAGCATGATTTTTTGTCAGTTATTTGAAAACCATAATGATCCTTCTGTTTACACACTGTAACCAAGGAAGTTTGCTCTTTACTGCTGTTTCATCGTCCAATTTTGCGATCATTGACTGTATTGATTCAGGCCGCACCCAACGTTTATTTTCGGAAAATATCTGTTCGGAAGACGGTTTGACATCTCAAATTTTCGGAACATTTGTTGTAGAATTTCATGCTTGCCTGCCTATCCTAGCCTGATCTGCGAACATGTAAAAAATGGTATAATTGCCCATTTTTAACGGATTTTTACCATAAAAGGGTCAGCTAGAATTTTCGGGAGCCTTTTTTCTGGCTGAAATTTTCGAAAAGGGAAGTTTTTGATCCCCATAATTTTCGGATCACTAGACTTTCAGTTAGGAAATCCGAACAGATGAAAAATTTTTAGGGGATAAAAATATGCCGATATCTACCGTTTAAATACTAAAATACGTTTAACAAAACTATGTTTAAGTCGTTTTCAAGAATATTCGCGTTGGGTGCCCCAGTTGATTATATTAAGCGAACAATCCATTAAACTTGTAGATATGAGCACTGGTTGCAATTGAAAGGGCTGTCTCCTCGTTAGATACGGCTGATTTAAGTCAAATTCAGTTATTTTTTGTGAATTATGTGCAATGTCTTTTTTAACACACCGTGTGGCACGAAATTTTTGCGGGAGTTTATTTTTGCGGATTTGGCGATTTTTTGTGTTTTCCGAGAACTAAGTTTTGCGATTAGGACAGATTGGTTTTTCTTGCTGGGAATTAATTTTTGGTATTTTCAGAAAGTACCCAGCATTGACAATATTTTCGTCTTTATTGAGTACGTGCAATATAAATACATATTTTCAAATAATAAACCATTATTCCGTTTTATTATATACACATTAATGAAATACCAGGTGAGCTTTCGCGCGAAAACTTGATATCTTCACATGTGACCATAACATGTTACCTTCCCATGTGAAAATATCACCGTTGCTATGGCTGATAAACCTGAATGAAAGAGACAAGTTGTGATTGAGCAGACACGATTTCTTTGTACTGTATTTTTGTGTAGCGAATTTAAGTTAGCGTATATTTACTCTGGAGTAAATTTTTAGCAGGAAAAATGTTTGCGGTAATTTTTATTTGCGGGAACTTGTTTTTGCGGATCGCTGGAAAAAGCGCAAAAATCGCAAAAATTAGAACCCGCAAAAATTTCGTGCCACACGGTAGATTATCAAATTATATAGTCAGTTTAGTTTCATCTTCTATGTATGTTGTAATTTTCATTAATTAATTATTCTACCTACTGTCACACACGTATGCTAAAACAATTTGTTGAATAACACATCAGCATGTTGTCTGAGAGGAAACACTTAAATGCAGGAAGCTCAGTCGCACAATAGCCTGCCTTTCAGCCGGCCCACACACTCGTCTAAACCATTTCTATAGTTCCTCTGCAAATTAGTGCACAAAAAACTCGTTCTAATATCCTGCAGAGTCACAAGGATATATGTGAGTGTTTCTGATAGGCGGGTAGGTTTCTTTCGGGTTTCCTATACGCCTCACGATTGGCCTAATTCTTACGTGTGCGTGACGGTTGGGCGCAGTGACATATCAAAATTCACTGAAGGTAGCCTGCGAACGGCAGACGTTTCTCTTCTGCTGAGGGAAGGTTTGCGAGGAGGAACGTCTGCAACTCAGCAACAGAAAATCCATACTGATGACGCAGAATCTGTGCGAAATCCGGTCAGAAGCGCTTTATATTGGTCGACGGAGTAGTTTCGTTGTTTTAGCTATTGTTTACGAATGACAGACAAAAGAAAAGACAAAAGGCCGCAAAGGTCAAATGTAAACACGATGAATCTCGTGAACAAAACAGCCAATATTTGTGGAATATAGTCTTCTCTAGAAGAAGCAATTGAGTCTTGCTGGAGCTCATTCGCAGATGCACACAACACTTTATCAAAATCGACCAGGAGAAACGTAAAGTTGATGTAAACATTGATTACGTCATCAGTATGGAATTTCTGTCGCTGAGTCGCAGGCGTTCCTCCTCGCAGGCTACACAGAAGGGAGTTGGCAAGGATCGTTTAGAGTAAACAATGAGAGACCAGTTCGAACTTTAAAGCCTTTTTCCGAACAAAAATATGCTTTGAGAGAATTCCTTCAAGGCCAGAATTTCCTTGTAAATTTGCCGACTGGTCTTCCAGCGTCTACTAATCGCTGCAGATGCGCTGCTGCCAAGTGCGTATTCTGCAATTTAGCCGACAGTTCAAGCGTCAAAACAAATCAGGTAACCATGATATTCACGCCGCCCCCCGCCCCACCCCCCACTCCCCCCCTCCCCCCCCAAAAAAACTACGCACATGTCATTAGCTATTTAGCTCCAGGCATTTCGAAGAAAATCAAAGAAAATAAGATTAGGTTATTTAGCCGCAATAAAAGCTCTTAAGTCTAATAAATAATACTGAAACAGAAGTAAAATAAAATCATTTAATGGTAAACTGCATCTGTGATCAAATCCTGTCAGAAAACATTTACCGAAACATAAACCACAGGAACTAGTAATTACTCAATATGCATGGGGCATGGAACAGACCAGCTTCATAACCTCTAAATGTGATACTAAAAGCCTTAAAAAACTATAATTGCTCAGTCAAAGTGTAGAATACTCCATGCACTGCATGAACTACGCAAAAAGAGAGCAAGAAAAACCTCTATTCTTCAAGCCGACTCTAAGGTCGCGTTTCACACCATCACGAGCTCAATCTCTCTGTTTGGCCTGTCAACACTTCGGACTAACCACAAACTGTGTAAAAAACTAGCCAATCGAAAACGCCGATCCGGTCGACATATGTCCTTGTCACTCGGGATTCGAACACGATATTGTGCACTAATTTGCCATTCGCAGACGCTCTATACAGAAAATTTAGAGCGTCAGCGACGCAGGCAATCGCACAAAAGTTTCATGAGTTTTAGGAAAAGGAGAGAAATACTTTTCCGCTTAGAATCACAGACGTTAACTAAAAAGGTTTTTCTCTGAGATCGTGGCTCAGTTATGCTTAGAAAACTCCATACAAACCCTTCTAAATTTTTTTTTAATCGACGCAAAACAAAATTAGAAGGGTTTGTATGGAGTTTTCTGAGTATAACCGGCTAACATCTCAGAGACAATTTTCCCCAAAATGTTTAGTTTTGGTAAATAGTCCTCTTGGATATTGTTCTTTTAGAATATCCCGACAAATCCCATAATTTCAGAAATTTCATTTTTATGACGTCATCACTTTAGTACTCTATTGTCAAACGTATTTTAGTATTTAAACGATAGCCATCGACATATTTTTATCGCCTAATATTTTTCATCTGTTCGGATTTCCTAGCTCAAGTACGAAAATTATAGGGATCAAAACTTACCTCTTCGAAATTGTCAGCCAGAAAAAAGGCTCCCTAAAATTCTAGCTGACCCGTTTAGGGTAAAAATCCGTTAATCCTAGGAGGGGCAAGCAAGCATAAAATTTTACAACAAATGTTCCGAAAATTCTAGATCTCAAATCGTCTTCCGAACAGATATTTCCCGAAAATTAACATTGGTTGCCCCTGAATCAATACAGTTAATAATCGCAAAATTGGCCGATGAAACAGCAGGAAAAAGGAAGCTTGCTTGGTTAAACGGAAGGATCATTATGGTTTTCAAATACATAAAAATGATATAAATACACGCGTGGCAACGCGAAAGTCAAATCATTTCACGGCATACATCCAACAGAAGCGAGTCTGAGTTGAAGCCGGAAGCAGCGCGTTTAAAGTAGTTTCCTACTGCGCTCCGAAAATTCTAAATTCTAGATCTCAAATCGTCTTCCAAACAGATATTTTCCGAAAATTGACGCGGTGCCCCTTTTAATAGTTATCTAGTGCTCATCTCCTGGAAAAAAGGCTTTTTTCACAGCAAATTTTTTAAGGAAAGTAAGGAGGTACTTTGTCACTCGCTCGTCTAGTCTCACGATTTTGTTGCTCAAAAAAGTCGACTTGTGGGCAAGTTTATCTGAGCTAAAGAAATTAGAGAACTGTTAAAAATGAAAGACGGATCTAAAGAGTTACTGATCGATATCTGCTGTGAAACTTTAAACTTTCTGAGATTAATTATTTCAAATGTGGCTAAAAGCAAAGTGAGCCATAGTGGCCACGTTTTAGTACTGACAACAGAAGGAAAAGAACACGTATTCATAATTATTGTTTTTTGTAAATAAATAAAGAAAAAAAGAAAAAACTATAGCCTCAATTGCACTAAGAATAGAAAAACTGCATGAAATACTGTGAAAATCTAGTTTTCGTCAGCACAGCACAGCCAAAGTCATATACATGCTGTAAGTCATATACAAAGTCATATACATACTGTAAGTCATACCTGTTCCACAGGACTCTGCTTGCCCTTTTCAGTCTTTTCTCAATCAGTTATTAAAACCCAAACTTTACTGTTTCTTCATAGCCTGCGAAAACATCCGTTTCTACTCGCTCTTCGCCGCTGAGGAAGTTTTGCGCGGAGAAACGGATGTTTATTTTTCCCGCG
The DNA here is from genome assembly GCF_958299795.1 of Porites lutea. Classification (NCBI taxonomy): domain Eukaryota; kingdom Metazoa; phylum Cnidaria; class Anthozoa; order Scleractinia; family Poritidae; genus Porites; species Porites lutea. Next base: position 26,530,358 of record NC_133209.1, on the reverse strand, counting down.
TTTTTCAGACGAGCGAAGATAGCCCCCTCGCAGGCTTTTTTAAGGGAGCTCGTATTTTATTTCTCCCCACAGCTGTATTTTATGTTAAGGTTCGTTTAATTTATAAATTGTGCTGTTACTTCGTGAATTTTTGTAAGTCTAAAAGCAGTAACTTACTTGTATCAATGTATCAAAATACAGCTGCGGGGAGGGACGAAATACGAGCTCCCTAAAAACACCTGCATGGGAGGCTAAGCGAAGACAAGCGCAAGGTTGGCCTGCGCCCAGACATCTCCTATTTCCTTTGTTACTTGCGAGTATAAAGGAAATAGGACAGGTATGTACGTAGGCTAGCAAGAGATAGGCGTGGAGCGCAAGACACGTGCGATAGGGGAAGCTCGAATCTCTCTCTTCCGAGCCTTCCACCTGTCGCGCCTTTTGCGCTTCACGCCCGTCTTGCGCTTGCCATCGCTCGCCTAAAAAACGCCTGTCCTGCAGGCCTCTCTTCATGGTTGGTTGGTTGGTTTACTGAATGATGAACACTTGCCTTTTTGTGGCGATAGGGGCGTGGTAGCAGAATTTGAATCTTGGTTTACGGGTTCTGCTCGATGGTTCAGGAAATTCTGACACATAGTTTCCAAGGCGGCACGATGAAGACTAGAAAGATCATCTGGCACTTCTTTTATCTCAATAGTGGATTTTCTCCTCAGCAAAAAAGAAAGACTTGTTTTGTTGCGGGCTGCCTAGGAATTGTAAGAATATGCTTTTTATTTATGCTAGTCTCCAAATAACGAATCTTTACGGTTGTAGTGCTTTTGACATTACATCATAAGGTGGCGTGAGAAACACAACCGACATTAATAAAAACGACGCCATCACTGGTTTCCCGAACGCAGAAATTCCACACTGATGACGCGTCACTACCCAGATCTGGGTAGTGCTTCTGATTGGTTGAAACAAATTTCCCACGCGGCACGATCAATCAGACACACTACCCATACTCAGAAGATCTGCGCTTGTTTCTCAGACGTTATTTCGTGGGGAAACCAGTGGTGGCGTAGGCCTAGATACAAATATCACCAAAATCGCCCAAATATATTTCCAGAAATTCCCGATTTTTTTCTAAATATCTCGAAAAAGTTCTAAATATCTCAAAAATATCTGGCTTCATTTCATAAATATTACAGTAAAAACACAGAAATATAGTCTGTCATCTAAAATGGCAACATAAATTTCAGGAAATTCTATTCGTGTACAGCATACATTCAACAGAACTCTAAACGATTTCACATAAAGTCAACCTTATTTACAGTACCCCTCAGCCTCCAAGAAGACTAGAGCACTGCACTTTAATTCAGACAGAGTTCATGAAAGACCATGAGGTGCTGGAAGTCTAAGATGGTCTAAAAGGGACACTACATACTATTTGGTTTGTGCGTGGCTCAGAGGGTAAGTCATCAGCCATTTTGCTGAACATTAGCCACATGGCATATATTAGCGGTTCTAATACATTCTCTCTAACGGCTACCGCTAAAAGTTGGCCCTGATACAAACTCTCACAAGTTTGTGCTCACTGCGGCCAGATTTTGGCCGCAACGCTGATTTGCTGTTAGAATAATGCCACAAGATCTGATTGGCTGTTGGAATCAACGGAAGTTGAAAGCCCTTATTCTTCGCGTGGTTGTTTTCGCGAATGATCAGCCGTCGGCGGAGAGAAGGATCGACTTTGCTGTCTTTTTTATTGTTTTATGGTCTCAGTTAAAGAAGGAAAATATGCCTTAATATGTGCCCTGGAAATTCAGAAAATTCAGATGGTTGTTCATATCTTCTCAGGATTTATGTATTTACATTCGGCGGAGCTAAACGTAGTGGCAGTGACAGAGAATGTAAATACTTTCCTATTGGTATGAACGCACGTGAGCCGCTATGGCGTTAATTGACTCTGTTGTTATTAGGTATATAAGGTTTTGACAGTTGTAATGTATTCATCTCAGCTCTCGAACTGTCAACTTTTATTTTTATATCTTACTTTATTCATCTATCGATTGATTTTTTACCTTTAACCCCCAGAGGTTGTGCGACCGTATCGGTTGGGGAATACGTTCCCAATTTTTTCCCATTGGGTTTTTGGGTTTTCGTATCAGGCGGCGCACGTGAATAGTTTAGCCTCAGTGACTTTATTTAGGGATATTTGCATACCATTCTTTAGTTATGATGTTGAACTTTGTATGATATTTGAGGCCCGTTTACACGTTAAAAGAGAAGGAACGGCTCGGTTAGAAACAAGTACCGGTTCCAGACGAAATCTCCTGTTTACACGTACAAATTCTGTAATGTGCCCGACAGAAAAAGGCACGGTACGTGAGAGCCCCTTAGAACGGGTACTAGACTGTTTACACGTTGTTTTCTTCGAGACCGGTAACGATAGAGCCCGCGATAATTAAATAAAACTGCCTCGATTAGTTGTTCATATGCTCTTATACATACAGTAGACTGTGCGTATCTCCGACAATCATGGATGCAGGTTTACAAGCACTTTTCTGGTTTCTTCTAAAGAAGAGAACACGAAATTCACGTTTGACAGCGCGTGCGATTCGTCAAAGTTCTTCTGAGAAAATGTACCGAATTAGGAGAAAAACAAGGCTTACGGTTCTCCTATTAACAGCCCTTGTATCGCACTTCACAGTCGAAAGGAGCTTCTGGCAAATTCCAAGAACAAGCGCTTGGTTTGATCTTACATACAGCACTTACTCTGACGACCAGTGGTATGCTAGCTTTCGAGTGTCAAAGAATACTTTCCAGTTTCTTCTTCCAACACCCATGTGACGTACGCTAAACAACTGACGTGGGGCACCACGGGCTCATAAAAAACGTAACAGAACGGTACCGAAAAAAGGGCGAGCGTTTACACGTTGAAAAGAAAACAAAAATGTGGGTACGGAACCGTTTTTTATCGGTTCCGTTCCGAAAGGGGTTCATAGCCGCCTATGGACCTTTTTAGGAACGGAACGGATACAACTGGAACAGGTCAAGTACCGTTTACACGTCGAATTTTGTCGGAGCCGTTCGTCTTTTTATCCGGGCCGTTCCAATTTTTTCGGTCGTGTAAACGGGCCTTTGGACGGCATTAAACACTCACGCTCCTTAGTTCGAGCTGCACACCCATTCCCGTCTCTTAGTCGTGAATATAAATAGGAAGCTTTATTTACGGAACTAATGTGGGTCCCCTTGTCCGCCGGAATGTTATTTAAAATGCTGAACGATAATTGAGCCTGATCTCAGGTTACATATGTGGAGATTTGTTTGAATTTCTGTCACTGAAATGCCCCATGCCCTAATTAGCGTTGAAGTAGCTTCCTAGAAAAAAAACATGACTTCAGTACATTTTTCTTAACAAAATTCTAAATATCACAGTTTTTTTCCTTTCATGAGATTTCCTAAATATCTCAAAATCTTCTAAATATCTTAAAAAATATCCGGATATCTGTATCCAGGCCTATGGTGTCGTCGCCAAATGTCGGCTGTTTTCTCAGGCTAATCATAAGGCAATTTAAGTCCATATGACGTACCTTTCTGAAAGAGTCAATCAGTTCTACAGGTCGTGAAAAGTCGCTGTTAAGCTGTGATACGAAACAAACTTTCTTCTCCGGCAAACTGATTGTCTCCAAGTTCTATAAATGAAGAGAATGGGTAAAAGAGCGCTTGCTATCATGCAGGCTTTATAAAAGGGTAAAGGTAAATAAATTCCTTCAGTTTATAATTATTTTATTACTGTTATATAAAACATTTTATGTGTTGACATTCATATACAATACTCACACTCACATATTCTCAGTGAATAAGTTTGATCAGTGTAGAAAAAAAACAATTAACACTCTTACTATCACTGCGAAAGCGAAGTTTACCTGGCGAAAATCGTGGACAACATTAGCTTTAACAGCGCCTTCTTGTGAGGGTACGTAAAAAGGCACTGTCTGTTCAGCAACATTAATAGTGACATTCTCGTCAAACACTCCGCCGTCTTTGATCATTCGTACAGAGAATGTTTCTGGTATTGCCTGAAAAACAACAAAATAAAATAATAAAGCAAAAGTTAACCAGATTTATGCGCCAGAAAGTTTTGAGGGTAAAGGAAGTTCGTTTTTCCAACCCCGAGAGTTGTTGCCTTTTCTCCTGTTTACCAGTTCTAAAACTTTTTGGTAAACAATTTCGGTTGTTTCCGAGTATGAGAATGAAGTCCAAAATATGTGATTATCCTATTCACCCCTTTTAAAAGCGTTCCTCGTCTTTTTTTCAAATGTGCCTTACATATGCATATACTCAGGGTTCGTACGCGTCTTGAAAACCCTTAAATTTTAAGCGTCGTTTTTCAAGGCCCGCTTGAAAGTCCTTGAAATTCTCTTTCGTTCGTTTTGGTCCTTTTGAAAGTCCTTGAAGTCTAATCGAAGAACATTTGATAAGAAGCATCGTCACTATTATTGTCTTGTTCATTACGGAAGGTTATTCTTTGATAAGCGCTCATGCACAAACGAGTTTTCATAAAAAAATGGTTGCCGTTAGGAAAAAAAAGCCCATTACTATCGGAATATTTTTATAGTTTATGTCAAACCTGTGTAAAAAGTAATAAATAAGGTCCTTGAAATTTAAGAATGTGATCCTTGAAAGTCCATGAATTTTAGGTCAGGAAAAGTGTACGAACCCTGTTAATACTTTTCATGGTGTTATTGTTGAGCTCTGTGGCTAGGCCAGTTATATCGTATGGAGTTTTATCATGATTTTGTAGGTCATTTAACTACCGGGTACATAACACTGAAAGTTTTACCAGTTATCCGACCACCAATAAAAGAATAAGGTGATATAGTTTATGGGACTTAATTTTCTTTTTGTTGAGGATCGTTTCATTTTGTGCTGTTGTTTAGGGATCATGTATGTAAGTCTAAAAGGCAGTAACTTACTTGTATTAACGTAGCAAAATACAGTTGCGACGTAATGATCCCAACAAAAACGTTTGACATTCATAGTAGAAAACTTCTTTTAACTCGCTGCTACCGGCTTCACTCAGACTAGCTGCTGTTCGATGTATGGCGTGAAATGATTTGACTTTCGCGTTGCCACGCGTGTATTTATATCATTTTTACGTTAGGTATTTGAAAACCACCGAGGAGAGATAATGATCCTTCTGTTTACACGCTGTAACCAAGGAAGCTTGCTCTTTACTGCTGTTTCATCGTCCAATTTTGCGATCATTGACTGTATTGATTCAGGGGCACCCAACGTTAATTTTCAGAAAAAAAAAACGGTTAGGTAGACGATTTGAGATCTAGAATTTTCGGAACATTTGTTGTAAAATTTCATGCTTGCCTGCCTCTCCTAGGACTTTCGAACAACTAAAAAATGGTGTAATTACCCATTTTTAACGGATTTTTACCCTAAAAGGGTCAGCTAGAATTTTTGGGAGCCTTTTTTCTGAGTAAAATTTTCCAAAAGGTAAGTTTTGATCCCTATAATTTTCGGATCACTAGACTTTCAGTTAGGAAATCCGAACCGGCAGATGAAAAATTTTAGGGGATAAAAAAATGCCTATATCTTCCGTTTAAATACTAAAACACGTTTAACGTCAATACTATGTTTAAGTGGTTTTGAAGTATATTCTCGTTGGGTGCCCCTGTTGATTATATTAAGCGAACAATTTATTAAACATGTAGATCTGAACACTGGTTGCAATTGAAAGGGCTGTCTCTTGGTTAGATACAGACGTACGATTTAAGTCAAATTCAGTTATTTTTTGTGAATTATGTGCAATATCTTTTTTAACATACCGTGTGGCGCGAAATTTTTGCGGGAGTTTATTTTTGCGGATTTGGCGAGTTTTTGTGTTTTGCGGGAACTAAGTTTTGCGATTGGGACAGATTGGTTTTTCTTGCTGGGAATTAATTTTTGCGATTTTCAGAAAGTACTTGGCACAGAGAATATTTTCGTTTTTATTTAGTACCTGCAATAGAAATACATATTTTCAAACAATAAACCAGTGTTTCGTTTTATTATATAAACACCAATGAAATACCAGGTGAGCTTTCGCGCGAAACATGTGAAAATAACATGTTATCTTCATATGTGAAAATATCACCGTTGCTATGGCTAATAAATCTGAATGAAAGTGACAAGTTGTGATTGAACAGACACGATTTCTTAGTACTGTATTTTTGTGTAGCGAAATTTAGTTAGAGTATATTTAATCTGGAGTGAATTTTTGCGGGAAAAATGTTTCCGGTAATTTTTATTTGCGGGAACTTATTTTTGCGGATCGCTGGAAAAAGCGCAAAAATTAGAACCCGCAAAAATTTCGTGCCACACGGTAGATTAACAAATTATGTAATCAGTTTAGTTTCATCTTCTACGTATGTTGTAATCTTCATTAATTAATTATTCTACCCCCCGTCTCACACGTACGCTAAAACAATCAGTTGTTGAATAACACATCAGCATGTTGTCTGAGAGGAAATAGTTAAATGCAGGAAGCTCAGTCGCACAATAGCCTGCGTTTCAGCCGGCCCACGCACTAGTCTAAACCATTTGTATAGTTCGTCTGCGAATTAGTGCACAAAAAACTCGTTCTAATATCCTGCAGAGTCACAAGGATATATGTGACTGTTTCTCAGTGATAGGCGGGTTACTTTCGGGTTTCTTATGCGCCTGTAGCCTCCCACGCAGGCGTTTTTAGGGGAGCTCGTTTATCATCCCTCCCCACAAACGCCTGCTCAACTGAAAACAACATTCCTGTCCCATTGTTTTATTTGCGTGGTAGGTGACCAATCAACAGTTGTGCAATAAAGTGTTGACGGGCTAAACACGACTAAAACGTGACCCCAGAGTTACCGTTTTCCTTCTTTTCTTTCCTTTGCTAAGGTTATGCAGCGCATGGAGTATTCTAAAATTTGACTAAATCTTATTTTTGCTGCTTAGAATCTAACATTTATTAGAGGTCAGAAAGATTTCCCAGTGTTTCATGCAGATCGAGTAGTTATCAGATTACGCTGCGGTCAAGGTCAACTTTCCAGAATTTGGAAAGTACATTGCTAAGCTTGGGAAAGGAATGTCTCGGTTGAGCAGGCGTTTGTGGGGAGGGACGAAAGACCAGCTCCCCTAAAAACGCCTGCGTGGGTGGCTAATGCGCCTGACGATTGGCCTAATTCTTACTTTGCATGACGGTTGGGCCCAGTGACATATCAAAATTCACTAAAGGTAGCCTTCGAACGGCAGACGTTTCTCTTCGCTCATCGCTGCTGAGGAACGTTTCGCGAGGAGGAACGTCTGCGACTCAGCAACAGAAATTCCATACTGATGACGTAAAATCTGTGCGGAATCCGTTCAGAAGCGCTTTATATTGGTCGACGGAGTAGTTTCGTTGTTTTAGCTATTGTTTACGAATGACAGACAAAAGACAAAAGGCCGCAAAGGTCAAATGTAAACGCGATGAATCTCTAACAAAACAGCCAATATTTGTGGAATATAGTCTTCTCTAGAAGAAGCAATTGAGTTTTGCTGGAGCTCATTCGCAGATGCACACAACACTTTACCAAAATCGACCAGGAGAAACGTGAAGTTGAAAAAATTTGCATTTGGAACCCCATGACTACCTGATTTATTATGTAAACATTGATTTACGTCATCAGTATGGAATTTCTGTCGCTGAGTCGCAGACGTTCCTCCTCGCAGGCTACACAGAAGGGAGTTGGCAAGGATCGTTTAGAGTAAACAAATATGAAAGACCAGTTCGAACTTTAAGCCTTCTTCAGAACAAAAAAATGCTTTGAGAGAATTCCTTCAAGGCCAGAATTTCCTTGTAAATTTGCCGACTGGTCTTCCAGCGTCTTCTAATCGCTGCAGATGCACCTCTGCGTATTCTGCAATCTAGCCGACAGTTCCAGCGTCAAAACAAATCAGGTAACCATGATATTCACGCCGATATCGACATATTTTTATCCCCTAAAATTTTTCATCTGTTCAGATTTCCTAGCTGAAGTCTAGTGATCCGAAAATTATAGGGATCGCAAAACTTACCTCTTCGAAAATGTCAGCTAGGAAAAACGCTCCCTAAAATTCTAGCTGACCCGTTAAAGGTAAAAATCCGTTAATCCTAGGAAGGGCAGACGAGCATAAAATTTTACAACAAATGTTCCGAAAATTCTAGATCTCAAATCGTCTTCCGAACAGATATTTCCGGAAAATTAACGTTGGGCGCCCCTGAATCAATACAGTTAATAATCGCAAAATTGGCCGATGAAACAGCAGGAAAAAGGAAGCTTGCTTGGGTAAACGGAAGGATCATTATGGTTTTCAAATACATAAAAATGATATAAATACACGCGTGGCAACGCGAAAGTTAAATCATTTCACGGCATACATCCAACAGAAGCGAGTCTGATCGAGTGAAGCCGGTAGCAGCGAGTTTAAAGTAGTTTCCTACTGCGTTCCGAAAATTCTAAATTCTAGATCTCAAATCGTCTTCCAAACAGAAATTTTCCGAAAATTGACGCGGTGCCCCTTTTAATAGTTATCTAGAGCTCATCTCCTGGAAAAAAGGCTTTTTTCACAGCAAATCTTTAAGGAAAGTAAGGAGAGACTTTGTCACTCGCTCGTCTAGTCTCACGATTTTGTTGCTCAAAAAAGTCGACTTGTGGGCAAGTTTATCTGAGCTAAAGAAATTAGAGATCTGTTACAAATGAAAGACGGATCTAAAGAGTTACTGATCGATATCTGCTGTGAAACTTTAAACTTTCTGAGACTAATTATTTCAAATGTGGCTAAAAGCAAAGTGCGCCATAGTGGCCACGTTTTAGTACTGACAACAGAAGGAAAAGAACACGTATTCATAATTATTGTTTTTTGTAAATAAATAAAGAAAAAAAGAAAAAACTATAGCCTCAATTGCACTAAGAATAGAAAAACTGCATGAAATACTGTGAAAATCTAGTTTTCGTCAGCACTATCACATTTTTAAGCTTTGTTCCTGCTGTTTACCTCTGTCCCGGACCAAGGACCACATTCGCGGACCAAGGACCTTCGAGCACGGTCGCCTTTTCTCGAATTACAAGCATGAGAAATGAGAAATTTCTGCAATTTGATTGGCTTAGGGCAGTGGTATTTCAGCTTAAGTTGAAATACCTACATGTGAAAATTACAGCCTTTTTGGGTAGCAGTATTAACAAATAATAGCATGATTTGTACCTAATATTTGGCATAAATACCATTTGCGATACTTCTGGCATGAAATGGGAGAAAGAAAGCGAAGATGGAGAAACACAAAAATCATAACTTTCTTGCCTAACAGACCTTTCCCACATTCCACACCAGTAACCAAACATAAAAAAAATGAGGTTGAGGCTCGGGTGGACAATTTCATACAAATCACTGTATTTTGTCCACCCATGCCTCGACTTGATGCCTTTGTTTACAGGAATGCGGGAAAGGTCTACTCATAGCTGTATCACTCTAGTTAAATGGGATGCTCATGATGTAGAAAATAAAGCATGCAATGCAAGACGATGCAATCCGGGTAGCCAGATATTATTAACATTTTCCTGACAACACCAGCAACAAACTTTTATCATTTTTTTTATTGTGATCTATGGAAAGCATCTTTTATAGTAAACTACCAAAGTGAATGTATCCCCAAAAGTAACAGCAAGCAGGAAACACTGCAAACAATTTATTCATGTATTTTAGCCTTTATTCAATGACTAGTATTATTGTTTCTCTTTATTGCAACAAAAAACGTGCTTTTCCTATTTTGCTTATACAATACTGCTCAAATATTTTTAGCAATTCTAGCCTAGTTCTGAGAGAAACAATAGCCAGAATTTGGGCAAGATTTTTTCTCTTTTCAGCTGAAAGGCACTTAAGCGTATGACAATGTCAAAATTCATTAAAAAGACGAAATTCTAAGTATAGCAACTGCAACACCTCAATTTATAAGACTTCGTACAGCCTCATTTTTTATTCGCGCCCCTCCCAACCACCAGCACTAATTCTGTGACCAGTTTATGAATACAGTCTGGTTTAGGATATTTAGCAAGACGGTTTTCGTGAGAGAAAATTAATTCATTTAGCAGTCAATGGGGTCACAATCTGTCTCGTTTCTACACACATAGCAGCCTTCTTCACCTACGCACCGAAGGTAACACACTTCCACTGTATAGCAAACTGTGCTAGAACAATTGCGTCGATGAACACGATTCTTATTTTTGCCTGAAATAAGGTAAAACAAAGAGTGAGTTTTAAAACATTGTAATATGAGATTCTTGTATGCTACCTCAGTTGGTTATAATTTTGTTTTCAATATGCCCTTGACACGACACTCGTGGCGCGGCATGTTTAACCTCCCATCATGCAGACATTCATAGGACTTGTGGAAGGTTTACGTTCATTGAAGACTTCGGCCTGAAGTAACCGAAGATTCAAACGCGAAGCCAAAGTCATATATATACTGTAAAGTAATACCTGTTCCACAGGACTCTGCTTGCTATTCAAAGGTTACCTTTTCAGTCTTTACTCAATCAGTTGATAAAACCCAAACTTTACTGTTTCTTCATAGCCTGCGAAAACATCCGTTTCTCCTCGCTCTTCGCCGCTAGGGAAGTTTCGCGCGGAGAAACGGATGTTTATTTTTCCCGCGTTTTTCGGACGAGCGAAGATAGCCCCCCTCGCAGGCGGTTTTAGGGGAGCTCGTATTTCGTTTCTCCCCACAGCTGTATTTTATGTTAAGGTTCGTTTGCTGTTATTTTAGGAATTTTTGTAAGTTTAAAAGCTGCAACTTTCTTGTATCAATAAATCAAAATACAGCTGCGGGGAGGTACGAAATACGAGCTCCCTAAAAAAGCCTGCGTTGAAGGCTAAGCGAAGACAAGCGCAAGGTTGACCTGCGCCCAGATATCTCCTATTTCCTTTGTTACTTGCGAGTACAAAGGAAATAGGAGACGTATGCACGTAGGGTAGCACGAGGTAGGCGTGGAGCGCCAGACACTCGCGACAGAGGAAGGCGCGAATCTCCTTCTTCCGAGCCTTCCACCTGTCGCGTGTTTCGCGCTTTACGCCTTTGTTGCACTTGCCTTCGCTCGCCTAAAAAACGCCCGTCCTGCAGGCTACTCTTCAGTATATTAAATGATCAATTGATTGATTGGTTGGTTGGTTGGTTGGTTTACTGAACGATTAATACTTGCCTTTTTTTAGCGATAGGGGCGTGGTAGCAGAATTTGAATCTTGGTTTACGGGTTCTGCTCGATAGTTCAGGAAATTCTGACACATATTTTCCAAGGCGGCACGATGAGGACTAGAAAGGTCATCTGTCACTTCTTTTATCTCCATAGCGGATTTTGTCCTCAGCAAAAAAGAAAGACTTGTTTTGTTGCGGGCTGCCTAGGAATTTTAAGAATATGCTTTTTATTTATGCTTGTCTCCAAATAACGAATCTTTACGGTTATAGTGATTGTGCCATTGCATCATAAGGTGGCGTGGGAAAAACAACCGACATTAATCAAACGACGCCGTCACTGGTTTCCCTGCGACCTCTGATAAACGAGCGCAGAAATTCCACACTGATGACGCGTACGCGTCACTTCCCAGATCTGGGTAGTGCTTCTGACAGGTTGAAGCAAATTTCCCACGCATACGACCAATCAGACACACTACCCATACTCAGAGGCACTTCTGCGCTCGTTTCTCAGACGTTATTTCGTGGGGAAACCAGTGGTGGCGTAGGCCTAGATACAAATATCACGAAAAATCGCCTAAATATGTTTCCGGAAATTCCCGATTTTTTTCTAAATATCTCAAAAATATCTGACTTCATGTCATAAATATTACAGTAAAAACACAACAATATACCTGTCATCTAAAATGGCAACACAAATTTCAGTAAATTTCAGGAAATTATATTCTTGTACAGCATACAACAAAACTAAAACAATTCCACATAAAGTCATCCTTATTTACAGTGCCCTTCAGCCTCCAAGAAGACTAGGGCACTGCACTTTAATTCAGGCAGAGTTCGTGAATGACCATGAGGTGCTGGAGGTCTAAGGTGGTCTAAAAGGGACACTACTGTTTGGTTTGTGCGTGGCTCAGAGGGTAAGTCATCAGCCATTTTGTTCAACATTAGCCACATGGCATATAATATAACTGGAGAGTATTGCTGAATCTGATTACAACAGGCCTATATGTGGTAACCTGAGATTAAGCCCAATTTTAGCGGTTCTCAGACATTCTCTCTAACGGCTACCGCTAAAAGTTGGGCCTCCTACAAACTCTCACAAGTTTGTGCTCACTGCGGCCAGATTTTGACCGCAACGCTGATTTGCTGTTAGAACAATGCCACAAGATCTGATTGGCTGTTGGAATCAACGGAAGTTGAAAGCCCTTATTCTTCGCGTGGTTGTTTTCGCGATTGATCAGCCGTCGGCGGAGAGAAGGATCGACTTTGCTGTCTTTTTTATTGTTTTATGGTCTTATAGTAGGAAAATATGCCTTAATATGTGCCCTGGAAATTCAGAAAATTCAGATGGTGGTTCATATCTTCTTAGGATTTGCTTTATTTACGGAACTAATGTGAGTGTACCGTAGAGTTGAATCTCTCTGCAAGTTGCATTGTTGACTGCGAACAATAGGGCCATTTATACGAGGAAAAATAAGACGCGAACTTTCCGTATAAACGGCACATTTCGTCTAAAATAAGACGCGGCTTAGCTAAGACGCGTCTTATTAGATAAGACATGCTCGTATAAATGGTACAGTTCGCGCCTTATTTAAGACGCGTCTTATTTTTCCTCGTATAAATGGCCCTAATGTGCCTTAACGAGTGCACATCAAAATACTGTCCATCTTAAAACTAGTTTCATTTGAAAGTTTTGCCGGGAATGACTTCTCTGAACGGGGTGCCAAGCGGAGGCAACACAACAAAGGAAAACTACAAAGTGTGTTTGTAATATTTTGTTTTTCGTTTTGTTTATAGCTCAGTTGAGCGTGCAGTCATTAGTAGTACCGTTACCTCTTTCCAGCAAAGTGGCAGATAATATTTTTAATACCTAGACTTATAAAGAAATATGCTTTTAGACTGTTGTTTCTAGTAAATTCGCAAATTGCAAAGTGTATTCACGAGACTAAATTAAATGCACTTGAGAACTCGTTTGCAGTTTGTTCTGAGATAATTTATATTTCCTTTGAAAAAGTGAAGATATGTTCCTCCGAGAGTTTAAAAGAGTTATCCACTGAAAATCGGGGAAAATTGTCGAGGAAAATATGAAAGCATTAGCAAAAGGGAAATGTCAGTGTTTTAAAAATTTAAAAATCGAGCGCGCTTAGCCAAAATATTTAAACTAGAACATCGTGTCACCGTCTTTGCGAAAACTTTTTACCTTCTACGACAATAGAATAAGCTTCAAGATCTCCTCGGGGAATCTCACAAGAAGTTAAATGTGATTGTGGCGACTGTTTTATTGTTGAAAAAAAAGATAAAAGCTATTTTTTAAGTCAGTGAGTCTGCATTTTCTTCCCACGTATGAAAAATTTGCATACTAAAAAACATGCAGCAAGTGGTTTTGGGTGGTTGATTCGGCAAATGTCAATCAATAAAAACAGTGGGCGGCCGACGTTTCGTAGAAGGTTTCTATCAGACTCTCTTTTCGTTTCGCCTTGCTCGCCGGAATGTTCTTTAGAAAGCTAAACGAAAATTGAGCCTGATCTCAGGTTACATATGTGGAGATTTGTTTGAATTTCTGTCACTGAAATGCCCATGCCCGAATTAGCGTTGAAATAGCTTCCTAGAAAAAAACATGATTTCAGTACATTTTTCTTAACAAAATTCTAAATATCACAGTTTTTTTCCTAAATATCATCAGAATTTCTAAATATCTCAAAATCTTCTAAACATCTTAAAAAATATCCGGATATTTGTATCCAGGCCTATGGTGGCGTCGCCAAATGTCGGCTCAGGCTAATCATAAGGCAATTTAAGTCCATATGACGTACCTTTTTGAAAGCGTCAATCAGTTCTACAGGTCGTGGAAAGTCGCTGTTAAGCTGTGATACGAAACAAACTTTCTTCTTCGGCAAACTGATTATCTCCAAGTTCTATAAATAAAGAGAATGGGTAAAAGAGTTGACATCTTGTGTAAAAAAGGCACGTTGATGTTCCATATTTTAACATTTTACAGAGACGAAGCAGAGCTTCGCTCAGGGCATGAACGGTAGGGGACCAGCGGAAAATCACCCGAGGGCGGCCGGGAACGCCAGGTTGAGGGGCCGGTTCCTAACTTGTGAACAAGGGGGTAAAATTAAATTCCCCGTTCACCCACTTGGCTCATAAAGTGCTTGCTATCATGCAGGCTTTATAAAAGGGTAAAGGTAAATAAATTCCTTCAGTTTATTTTATTACTGTATTACTGTATAAAACATTTTATGTGTTGACATAGCCACTGGCTTAGATATTATTCATATACAATACCCACACTCACATATTCTCAATGAATAAGTTTGATCAGTTTAGAAAAGAAAAAATAACACTATAGCAATGCGAAAGCGAAGTTTACCTTGCGAAAATCGTGGACAACATTAGCTTCATCTGCGCCTTTTCGTGAGGGTACGTGAAAAGTCGCTGTCTGTTCAGCAACATTAATAGTGACATTCTCATCAAACACTCCGCCGTCTTTGATCATTCGTACAGAGAATGTTTCTGGTATTGCCTGAAAAACAACAAAATAAAATAATAAAACAAAAGTTAACCAGATTTATGCGCCAGAAAGTTTTGAGGGTAAAGGAAGTTCATTTTTCCAACCCCGGGACTCGGAGTTGTTGCCTTTTCTCCTGCTTACCAGTTCTAAAACTTTTTGGTAATCAATTTCGGTTGTTTTCGAGTATGAGAATGAAGTCCAAAATATGTGATTATCCTATTCACCCGTTTTAAAAGCGTTCCTCGTCTTTTTTTTCCAATGTACCTTACATATACTCAGGGTTCGTACGCGTCTTGAAAACCCTTGTAAACCCTTAAATTTTAAGCGTCCTTTTTCAAGGCCCGCTTGAAAGTCCTTGAAATTCTCTTTCGTTCGTTTTGGTCCTTTTGAAAGTCCTTGAAGTCTAATCGAAGAACATCGTCACTATTATTGTCTTGTTCATTACGGAGGGTTATTCTTTGATCAAGCGCTCATGCACAAACGAGTTTTCATAAAAAATGGTTGCCGTTAGGAAAAAAGGCCCATTACTATCGGAATATTTTTGTAGTTTATGTCGAACCTGTGTAAAAAGTAATAAATAATGTCCTTGAAATTTAAGAATGTGTGTACGAACTCTGTTAATACTTTTCATGGTGTTATTGTTGAGTTCTTTGGCTAGGCCAGTTATATCGTATGTGAGTTTTATCATGATTTTGTATGTCATTTAACAACTGGGTACATAACACTGAAAGTTTTACCAGTTTTTCCGACCACCAATAAAAGAATAAGGTCATATAGTTTATGGGACTTAATTCTCTTTTTGTTGAGGATCGTTTCATTTTGTGCTGTTGTTTAGGGATCATGTATACGTATGTAAGTCTAAAAGGCAGTAACTTACTTGTATTAACGTAGCAAAATACAGTTGCGTCGCAATGATCCCAACAAAACGTTTGACATTCATAGTAGAAAACTACTTTAAACTCGCTGCTACCGGCTTCACTCAGACTCGCTGCTGTTGGATGTATGGCGTGAAATGATTTGACTTTCGCGTTGCCTCGCGTGTATTTATATCATATTTTTTGTCAGTTATTTGAAAACCATAATGATCCTTCTGTTTACACACTGTAACCAAGGAAGCTTGCTCTTTACTGCTGTTTCATCGTCCAATTTTGCGATCATTGACTGTATTGATTCAGGCCGCACCCAACGTTTATTTTCGGAAAATATCTGTTCGGAAGACGGTTTGACATCTCGAATTTTCGGAACATTTGTTGTAGAATTTCATGCTTGCCTGCCTCTCCTAGCCTGATTTTCGAACATGTGAAAAATGGTATAATTGCAAATTTTTAACGGATTTTTACCCTAAAAGGGTCAGCTAGAATTTTCGGAAGCCCTTTTTCTGGCCGAAATTTTCGAAAAGGCAAGTTTTGATCCCAATAATTTTCGGATCACTAGACTTTCAGCTAGGAAACTCCCAACAGGTAAAAAATTTTAGGGGATAAAAATATGCCGATATCTACCGTTTAAATACTAAAATACGTTTAACGATACTATGTTTAGGTGGTTTTGAAGTATATTTTCGTTGGGTGCCCCCTTTGATTATATTAAGCGAACAATTCATTAAACTTGTAGATCTGAGCACAGGTTGCAATTGAAAGGGCCGTCTCCTCGTTAGATACGGACGATTTGGGTCAAATTCAGAAAGTACCTAGCATTGAGAATATTTTCGTTTTTATTGAGTACATGCAATAGAAATACATATTCTCAAACAATAAGCTAGTATTTCGTTTTATTATATAAACACCAATGAAATACCAGGTGAGCTTTCGCGCGAAACATGTGAAAATAACATGTTATCTTCATATGTGAAAATATCACCGTTGCTTTGGCTAATAAATCTGAATGAAAGAGACAAGTTGTGATTGAACAGACACGATTTCTTAGTACTGTATTTTTGTGTAGCGAATTTAAGTTAGAGTATATTTACTCTGGAGTAAATTTTTGCGGGAAAAATGTTTGCGGTAATTTTTATTTGCGGGAACTTATTTTTGCGGATCGCTGGAAAAAGCGCAAAAATGGCAAAAATAAGAACCCGCAAAAATTTCGTGCGATACGGTAGATTAGCAAATTATGTTATCAGTTTAGTTTCATGTTCTACGGATGTTGTAATTTTCATTAATTAAGTATTCTACCTCCTGTCTCACACGTAAGCTAAAACAATCAGTTGTTGAATAACACATCAGTATGTTGTCTAAGAGGAAACAGTTAAATGCAGGAAGCTCAGTCGCACAATAGCCTGCGTTTCAGCCGCAGGGGCGCCCAACGAGAATATAGTTCAAAACCACTTAAACATAGCATTGTTAAACGTATTTTAGTATTTAAACGGTAGATATAAGCATAGTTTTATCCCCTAAAAATTTTTCATCTGTTCGGATTTCCTAGCTGAAAGTCTAGTGATCCGAAAATTATAGGGATCAAAACTTACCTGTTCGAAAATTCCAGCCAGAAAAAAGGCTCCCGAAAATTCTAGGTGACCTTTGTAGGGTAAAAATCCGTTAAAAATACGCAATTATACCTTTTTTTAGATGTTCGAAAATCCTAGGGGAGGCAGGCAAGCAAGAAATTTGTATAGGTAATAGCATGATTTTTTGTCAGTTATTTGAAAACCATAATGATCCTTCTGTTTACACACTGTAACCAAGGAAGTTTGCTCTTTACTGCTGTTTCATCGTCCAATTTTGCGATCATTGACTGTATTGATTCAGGCCGCACCCAACGTTTATTTTCGGAAAGTATCTGTTCGGAAGACGGTTTGACATCTCAAATTTTCGGAACATTTGTTGTAGAATTTCATGCTTGCCTGCCTATCCTAGCCTGATCTGCGAACATGTAAAAAATGGTATAATTGCCCATTTTTAACGGATTTTTACCATAAAAGGGTCAGCTAGAATTTTCGGGAGCCTTTTTTCTGGCTGAAATTTTCGAAAAGGGAAGTTTTTGATCCCCATAATTTTCGGATAACTAGACTTTCAGTTAGGAAATCCGAACAGATGAAAAATTTTTAGGGGATAAAAATATGCCGATATCTACCGTTTAAATACTAAAATACGTTTAACAAAACTATGTTTAAGTCGTTTTGAAGAATATTCGCGTTGGGTGCCCCAGTTGATTATATTAAGCGAACAATGCATTAAACTTGTAGATCTGAGCACTGGTTGCAATTGAAAGGGCTGTCTCCTCGTTAGATACGGCTGATTTAAGTCAAATTCAGTTATTTTTTGTGAATTATGTGCAATATCTTTTTTAACACACCGTGTGGCACGAAATTTTTGCGGGAGTTTATTTTTGCGGATTTGGCGATTTTTTGTGTTTTCCGAGAACTAAGTTTTGCGATTAGGACAGATTGGTTTTTCTTGCTGGGAATTAATTTTTGCTATTTTCAGAAAGTACCCAGCATTGACAATATTTTCGTCTTTATTGAGTACGTGCAATACAAATACATATTTTCAAATAATAAACCATTATTCCGTTTTATTATATACACATTAATGAAATACCAGGTGAGCTTTCGCGCGAAAACTTGATATCTTCACATGTGACCATAACATGTTACCTTCCCATGTGAAAATATCACCGTTGCTATGGCTGATAAACCTGAATGAAAGAGACAAGTTGTGATTGAGCAGACACGATTTCTTAGTACTGTATTTTTGTGTAGCGAATTTAAGTTAGAGTATATTTACTCTGGAGTAAATTTTTAGCAGGAAAAATGTTTGCGGTAATTTTTATTTGCGGGAACTTGTTTTTGCGGTTCGCTGGAAAAAGCGCAAAAATCGCAAAAATTAGAACCCGCAAAAATTTCGTGCCACACGGTAGATTATCAAATTATATAGTCAGTTTAGTTTCATCTTCTATGTATGTTGTAAATTTCATTAATTAATTATTCTACCTACTGTCACACACGTATGCTAAAACAATTTGTTGAATAACACATCAGCATGTTGTCTGAGAGGAAACAGTTAAATGCAGGAAGCTCAGTCGCACAATAGCCTGCCTTTCAGCCGGCCCACACACTCGTCTAAACCATTTCTATAGTTCCTCTGCAAATTAGTGCACAAAAAACTCGTTCTAATATCCTGCAGAGTCACAAGGATATATGTTAGTGTTTCTGATAGGCGGGTAGGTTTCTTTCGGGTTTCCTATACGCCTCACGATTGGCCTAATTCTTACGTGTGCGTGACGGTTGGGCGCAGTGACATATCAAAATTCACTGAAGGTAGCCTGCGAACGGCAGACGTTTCTCTTCTGCTGAGGGAAGGTTTGCGAGGAGGAACGTCCGCGACTCAGCAACAGAAATTCCATACTGATGACGCAGAATCTGTGCGAAATCCGGTCAGAAGCGCTTTATATTGGTCGACGGAGTAGTTTCGTTGTTTTAGCTATTGTTTACGAATGACAGACAAAAGAAAAGACAAAAGGCCGCAAAGGTCAAATGTAAACACGATGAATCTCGTGAACAAAACAGCCAATATTTGTGGAATATAGTCTTCTCTAGAAGAAGCAATTGAGTTTTGCTGGAGCTCATTCGCAGATGCACACAACACTTTATCAAAATCGACCAGGAGAAACGTAAAGTTGATGTAAACATTGATTACGTCATCAGTATGGAATTTCTGTCGCTGAGTCGCAGGCGTTCCTCCTCGCAGGCTACACAGAAGGGAGTTGGCAAGGATCGTTTAGAGTAAACAATGAGAGACCAGTTCGAACTTTAAAGCCTTTTTCCGAACAAAAATATGCTTTGAGAGAATTCCTTCAAGGCCAGAATTTCCTTGTAAATTTGCCGACTGGTCTTCCAGCGTCTACTAATCGCTGCAGATGCACTGCTGCCAAGTGCGTATTCTGCAATCTAGCCGACAGTTCAAGCGTCAAAACAAATCAGGTAACCATGATATTCACGCCGCCCCCCGCCCCACCCCCCTCTCCCCCCCCTCCCCCCCCAAAAAACTACGCACATGTCATTAGCTATTTAGCTCCAGGCATTTCGAAGAAAATCAAAGAAAATAAGATTAGGTTATTTAGCCGCAATAAAAGCTCTTAAGTCTAATAAATAATACTGAAACAGAAGTAAATTAAATCATTTAATGGTAAACTGCATCTGTGATCAAATCCTGTCAGAAAACATTTGCCGAAACATAAACCACAGGAACTAGTAATTACTCAATATGCATGGGGCATGGAACAGACCAGCTTCATAACCTCTAAATGTGATACTAAAAGCCTTAAAAAACTATAATTGCTCAGTCAAAGTGTAGAATACTCCATGCACTGCATGAACTACGCAAAAAGAGAGCAAGAAAAACCTCTGTTCTTGAAGCCGACTCTAAGGTCGCGTTTCACACCATCACGAGTTCAATCTCTCTGTTTGGCCTGTCAACACTTCGGACTAACCACAAACTGTGTAAAAAACTAGCCAATCGAAAACGCCGATCAGGTCGACATATCTCCTTGTCACTCGGGACTCGAACACGATATTGTGCACTAATTCGCCATTCGCAGACGATCTATACAGAAGGTTTAGAGCGTCAGCGACGCAGGCAATCGCACAAAACTTTCATGAGTTTTAGGAAAAGGAGAGAAATACTATTCCGCTTAGAAACACAGACGTTAACTAAAAAGGTTTTTCTCTGAGATCGTAGCTCAGTTATGCTTAGAAAACTCCATACAAACCCTTCTAATTTTTTTTTTAATCGACGCAAAACAAAATTAGAAGGGTTTGTATGGAGTTTTCTGAGTATAACCGGCTAAGATCTCAGAGACAATTTTCCCCAAAATGTTTAGTTTTGGTAAATAGTCCTCTTGGATATTGTTCTTTTAGAATATCCCGACAAATCCCATAATTTCAGAAATTTCATTTTTATGACGTCATCACTTTAGTACTCTGTTGTTAAACGTATTTTAGTATTTAAACGATAGCCATCGACATATTTCTATCCCCTAATATTTTTCATCTGTTCGGATTTCCTAGCTGAAGTACGAAAATTATAGGGATCAAAACTTACCTCTTCGAAATTGTCAGCCAGAAAAAAGGCTCCCTAAAATTCTAGCTGACCCGTTTAGGGTAAAATCCGTTAATCCTAGGAGGGGCAAGCAAGCATAAAATTTTACAACAAATGTTCCGAAAATTCTAGATCTCAAATCGTCTTCCGAACAGATATTTCCCGAAAATTAACGTTGGTTGCCCCTGAATCAATACAGTTAATAATCGCAAAATTGGGCGATGAAACAGCAGGAAAAAGGAAGCTTGCTTGGTTAAACGGAAGGATCATTATGGTTTTCAAATACATAAAAATGATATAAATACACGCTTGGCAACGCGAAAGTCAAATCATTTCACGGCATACATCCAACAGAAGCGAGTCTGAGTTGAAGCCGGAAGCAGCGCGTTTAAAGTAGCTTCCTACTGCGCTCCGAAAATTCTAAATTCTAGATCTCAAATCGTCTTCCAAACAGAATTTTTCCGAAAATTGACGCGGTGCCCCTTTTAATAGTTATCTAGTGCTCATCTCCTGGAAAAAAGGCTTTTTTTCACAGCAAATCTTTAAGGAAAGTAAGGAGGTACTTTGTCACTCGCTCGTCTAGTCTCACGATTTTGTTGCTCAAAAAAGTCGACTTGTGGGCAAGTCTATCTGAGCTAAAGAAATTAGAGCACTGTTAAAAATGAAAGACGGATCTAAAGAGTTACTGCTCGATATCTGCTGTGAAACTTTAAACTTCCTGAGACTAATTATTTCAAATGTGGCTAAAAGCAAAGTCAGTCATAGTGGCCACGTTTTAGTACTGACAACAGAAAGAAAAGAACACGTATTCATAATTATTGTTTTTTGTAAATAAATAAAGAAAAAAAGAAAAAACTATAGCCTCAATTGCACCAAGAATAGAAAAACTGCATGAAATACTGTGAAAATCTAGTTTTCGTCAGCACTATCACATTTTTAAGCTTTGTTCCTGCTGTTTACCTCTGTCCCGGACCAAGGACCACATTCGCGGACCAAGGACCTTCGAGCACGGTCGCCTTTTCTCGAATTACAAGCATGAGAAATGAGAAATTTCTGCAATTTGATTGGCTTAAAGCAGTGGTATTTCCGGCTTAAGTTGAAATACCTACATGTGAAAATTACAAACCCTTTTTGGGTAGCAGTATAAACAAATAATAGCATGATTTGTACGTAATATTTTGGCATAAATACCACTTGCGATATTTCAAAATTGTCTTAAATTACGTATAACAATTTTGAAATATCACTCGTGGTATTTATGCCAAATATCACTACAAATTATGCTATTACCTATACAAATTTCTTGCTTGCCTGCCTCTCCTAGGATTTTCGAACATCTAAAAAATGGTATAATTGCAAATTTTTAACGTATTTTTACCCTAAAAACTGAGATCACCTGGAATTTTCGGGAGCCCTTTTTCTGGCTGAAATTTTCGAAAATGTGAGTTTTGATCCCTATAATTTTCGGATCACTAGACTTTCAGCTAGGAAATCCGAACAGATAAAAAAATTTTAGGAGATAAAAATATGCCTATATCTACCGCGTAAATACTAAAATACGTCTAGCGATGCTATGTGTAAGAGGTTTTGAACTATATTCTCGTTGGGTGCCTCTGAAGATATTCATGATAATAATTAAGTAATAATTTTTAGTCGCGGACCAAGGTCCATGAACTGTACTCCCAATGTAAACTATCATGGCGGATGGTGATGCAAATTAGTCTCCTGATAGCCTGCGAAGCAGGCGTATTTTGGGGCGAGATCCATGAATTGTTTTCAGGATAACGTTGTCCCGCCATCTTGGACGTTAATACTACCAGAGAGTTGGGACGAGTCAAAAAGTGTTTTTAAGGGAGAGGTAGACCAAGATGGCGGCCACGATCAAAGAACCTCCGAGTTTTCGTTAAAAAACGTAAAAAACGCCTGCTCTGCAGGCTAGTCTCCTGATAGCACGGAATTTACGTGAAATTTTGGACTCAGACAGATTCGTTACTAAGTGTTTTGACCGAAGAAGCCTGGCGATGTCTCAAGCATTGTGCCTTTTATGGCGAGGATTCTGGAGAGGTTCCAGGAAAGAAAACAAAAAATCCAGCTGAAAATCGAGCGCTCCGCTGTATGGTAATGTTACTGCTGCTGCTCTTGTTGACGTATACGTGCTTAGAGAGAGTGACTAAAGATGTTCCGGTGACATTTCTGGGTGTAAAGTACAAGAGCATGGCGGTTAAGTTAAATAGCCGTTCCCAGTAAGTTTTATTTATTGTTTTGTTTGGTCACCCTTTGATTTGATACTGATAGTGATCAAATACGGTTTAATATATTTACTTCGAATATATTTGAGGGCGTCTTCATAATTATGAGGCCCGGTTACCAGGACCAATTTCGCCTTGAGTTCAGAAGAGAAATTTCAGCCTGGTTTCTGAGATAAGAAAAGGCCAAAAATCTTGCCGACGAGTTCTGGCGCGAAATGGGAGAAAGAAAGCAAAGATGGAGAAACACAAAAATCATAACTTTCTTGCCTAACAGACCTTTCCCACATTCCACTCCAGTAACCAAACATAAAAAAATGAGGTTGAGGCTCGGGTGGACAATTTCCTACAAATCACTGTATTTCAGTCCACCCATGCCTCGACTTGATGCCTTTGTTTACAGGAATGCGGGAAAGGTCTACTCATAGCTGTATCACTACTGCAGTTATAAACAGGATGTTCATGATGTAGAAAATACAGGCAATGCAAGACGATGCAATCCGGGTCGCCAAATATAATTAACATTTTCCTCTCAACACAAGCAAAAAAACTTTTATCTATCTTTTTATTGGGATCCGTGGAAAGCATCTTTTCTAGTACTCTACCAAAGTGACTTTATCCCCAAAAGTAACAGCAAGCAGGAAACACTGCAAACAATTTATACATGTATTTTAGCCTTTATTCAATGACTACTATTATTTTTTCTCTTTATTGCAACAAAAAACGTGCTTTTCTCATTTCACTTATGTAATACTGCTCAAATATTTTTAGCAATTCTAGCTTAGTTCTGAGAGACAATAGCCAGAATTTGGGCAAGATTTGTTCTCTTTTCAGCTGAAAGGCACTTAAGCGTATGACAATGTCAAAATTCATTAAAAAGACGAAATTCTAAGTATAACAACTGTAACACCTCACTTTATAAGACTTCGTACAGCCTCATTTTTTATTCGCGCCCCTCCCAACCACCAGCACTAATTCTGTGACCAGTTTATGAATACAGTCTGGTTTAGGATATTTAGCAAGACGGTTTCCGTAAGAGAAAATTAATTCATTTAGCAGTCAATGGTGTCACAATCTGTCTCGTTTCTACACACATAGCAGCCATCACCTGGGCACCGAAGGTAACACACTTCCACTGTATAGCAAACTGTGCTAGAACAATTTCGTCGATAAACACGATTCTTATTTTTTCCTGAAATAAGGTAAAACAAAGAGTTAGTTTTAAAACAATGCAATATAAGATTCTTGTATGCTAGCTCAGTTGGTTATAATTTTGTTTTCAATATGCCCTTGACACGACACTCGTGGCGCGGCATGCTTAACGTCCCATCATGCAGACATCCATTCATAGGACTTGTGGAAGGTTTGCGTTCATAGAAGACTCGACGGCCTGAAGTAACCGAAGATTCAAACGCGAAGCCAAAGTCATATACATACTGTAAGTAATATCTGTTCCACAGGACTCTGCTTGCCCTTTTCAGTCTTTACTCAATCAGTTAATAAAACCCAAACTTTACTGTTTCTTCATAGCCTGCGAAAACATCCGTTTCTCCTCGCTCTTCGCCGCTGTGGAAGTTTCGCGCGGAGAAACGGATGTTTATTTTTCCCGCGTTTTTCGGACGAGCGAAGATAGCCCCCTCGCAGGCGTTTTTAAGGGAGCTCGTATTTTATTTCTCCCCACAGCTGTATTTTATGTTAAGGTTCGTTTAATTTATAAATTGTGCTGTTATTTCATGAATTTTTGTAAGTCTAAAAGCATCAACTTACTTGTATCAATGTATCAAAATACAGCTGCGGGGAGGGACGAAATACGAGCTCCCTAAAAACACCTGCATGGGAGGCTAAGCGAAGACAAGCGCAAGGTTGGCCTGCGCCCAGACATCTCCTATTTCCTTTGTTACTTGCGAGTACAAAGGAAATAGGAGAGGTATGCACGTAGGCTAGCAAGAGATAGGCGTGGGGCGCAAGACACGTGCGACAGGGGAAGCTCGAATCTCTCTCTTCCGAGCCTTCCACCTGTCGCGCCTTTAATTTGCGCTTCACGCCCGTCTTGCGCTTGCCATTGCTCGCCTAAAAAACGCCTGTCCTGCAGGCCTCTCTTCATGGTTGGTTGGTTGGTTTACTGAATGATGAACACTTGCCTTTTTGTGGCGATAGGGGCGTGGTAGCAGAATTTGAATCTTGGTTTACGGGTTCTGCTCGATGGTTCAGGAAATTCTGACACATATTTTCCAAGGCGGCACGATGAAGACTAGAAAGGTCATCTGGCACTTCTTTTATCTCCATAGTGGATTTTCTCCTCAGCAAAAAAGAAAGACTTGTTTTGTTGCGGGCTGCCTAGGAATTGTAAGAATTTGGTTTTTATTTATGCTAGTCTCCAAATAACGAATCTTTACGGTTGTAGTGCTTTTGACATTACATCATAAGATGGCGTGAAAAACACAACCGACATTAATAAAAACGACGCCATCACTGGTTTCCCGAGCGCAGAAATTCCACACTTATGACGCGTCACTACCCAGATCTGGATAGTGCTTCTGATTGGTTGAAACAAATTTCCCACGCGGCACGATCAATCAGACACACTACCTATACTCAGAAGATCTGCGCTTGTTTCTCAGACGTTATTTCGTGAGGAAACCAGCGGTCGCGTACGCCTAGATACAAATATCACCAAAAATCGCCCAAATATATTTCCAGAAATTCCCGATTTTTTCTAAATATCTCGAAAAAGTTCTAAATATCTCAAAAATATCTGGCTACATTTCATAAATATTACAGTAAAAACACAAAAATATAGTCTGTCATCTAAAATGGCAACATAAATTTCAGGAAATTCTATTCGTGTACAGCATACATTCAACAGAACTCTAAACAATTTCACATAAAGTCAACCTTATTTACAGTACTCCTCAGCCTCCAAGAAGACTAGAGCACTGCACTTTAATTCAGACAGAGTTCATGAAAGACCATGAGGTGCTGGAAGTCTAAGATGGTCTAAAAGGGACACTACATACTATTTGGTTTGTGCGTGGCTCAGAGGGTAAGTCATCAGCCATTTTGCTGAACATTAGCCACATGGCATATATTAGCGGTTCTAATACATTCTCTCTAACGGCTACCGCTAAAAGTTGGCCCTGATACAAACTCTCACAAGTTTGTGCTCACTGCGGCCAGATTTTGGCCGCAACGCTGATTTGCTGTTAGAATAATGCCACAAGATCTGATTGGCTGTTGGAATCAACGGAAGTTGAAAGCCCTTATTCTTCGCGTGGTTGTTTTCGCGAATGATCAGCCGTCGGCGGAGAGAAGGATCGACTTTGCTGTCTTTTTTATTGTTTTATGGTCTCAGTTAAAGAAGGAAAATATGCCTTAATATGTGCCCTGGAAATTCAGAAAATTCAGATGGTTGTTCATATCTTCTCACGATTTATGTATTTACATTTGGTGGAGCTAAACGTAGTGGTAGTGACAGAGAATGTAAATACTTTCCTATTGGTATGAACGCACGTGAGCCGTTATGGCGTTAATTGATTCTATTGTTATTAGGTATATAAGGTTTTGACAGTTGTAATGTATTCATCTCAGCTCTCGAACTATCAACTTTTATTTTTATATCTTACTTTATTCATCTATCGATTGATTTTTTACCTTTAACACCCAGAGGTTGTGCGACCGCATCGGTTGGGGAATACGTTCCCAATTTTTTCCCATTGGGTTTTTGAGTTTTCGTACAAGGCGGCGCACGTGAATAGTTTAGCCTCAGTGACTTTATTTAGGGATATTTGCATACCATTCTTTAGTTATGATGTTGAACTTTGTATGATATTTGGACGGCATTAAACACTCAGGCTCCTTAGTTCGAGCTGCACACCCATTCCCGTCTCTTAGTCGTGAATATAAATAGGAAGCTTTATTTACGGAACTAATGTGGGTGTATCGTAGAGTTGAATCTCTCTGCAAGTTGTTGACTGCGAACAATGTGCCTTAACGAGTGCAAATCAAAATACTGTCCATCTAAAACTGGTTTCATTTGAAAGTTTAGCCGGGAATGACTTCTCTGAACGGGGTACCCAAGCGGAGGCAACACAACAAAGGAGAACTTGAAGTGTGTTTGTAATATTGTTTTTCATTTTGTTTCAGCTCAGTTGAGCGTGCAGTCATTAGTAGTACCGTTACGTCTTTCCAACAAAGTGGCAGATAATATTTTTAATACCTAGACTTATAAAAAAAATATTTTTTTAGACGGTTGTTTCTAGTAAATTCGCAACTTGCAAAGTGTATTCAAGGGACTAAATTAAATGCACTTGAGAACTCGTTTGGTTTGTTCTGAGATAATTTATTTTTCCTTTGAAAAAGTGGAGACATGTTCCTCCGAGAGTTAAAAGAATTATGTACTGAAAATCGGAGAAAATTGCCGAGGAAAATATGAAAGCATTCGAAAAATGGAAATTTCGGTATTTTAAAAATTTAAAAATCGAGTGCGCTTAGCCAAAATTTTTAAACTACTGCAACTACTGCAACAGAATAACCTTCAAGATCTCCTCGGGGAATCTCACAAGAGGTTAAATGTGATTGTGGCGACTGTTTTATTGTTGAAAAAAAAAGATAAAAGCTATTTTTTTAAGTCAGTGAGTCTGTATTTTCACTTCCACGTATGAAGAATTTGCATACTACAAAACATGCAACGAAAGTGGTTTTGGTTGGTTGATTCGGCAAATGTTAATCAATCAAAAAAGTGGGCGGCCGACGTTTCGTAGGTTTGTATCAGGCTCTCTTTTCGTTTCCCCTTGCCCGCCGGAATGTTATTTAAAATGCTGAACGATAATTGAGCCTGATCTCAGGTTACATATGTGGAGATTTGTTTGAATTTCTGTCACTGAAATGCCCCATGCCCTAATTAGCGTTGAAGTAGCTTCCTAGAAAAAAAACATGACTTCAGTACATTTTTCTTAACAAAATTCTAAATATCACAGTTTTTTTCCTTTCATGAGATTTCCTAAATATCTCAAAATCTTCTAAATATCTTAAAAAATATCCGGATATCTGTATCCAGGCCTATGGTGTCGTCGCCAAATGTCGGCTGTTTTCTCAGGCTAATCATAAGGCAATTTAAGCCCATATGACGTACCTTTCTGAAAGAGTCAATCAGTTCTACAGGTCGTGGAAAGTCGCTGTTAAGCTGTGATACGAAACAAACTTTCTTCTCCGGCAAACTGATTGTCTCCAAGTTCTATAAATGAAGAGAATGGGTAAAAGAGCGCTTGCTATCATGCAGGCTTTATAAAGGGTAAAGGTAAATAAATTCCTTCAGTTTATTTTATTACTGTATATATAAAACATTTCATGTGTTGACATTCATATACAATACTCACACTCACATATTCTCAGTGAATAAGTTTGATCAGTGTAGAAAAGAAACAATTAACACTCTATCACTGCGAAAGCGAAGTTTACCTTGCGAAAATCGTGGACAACATTAGCTTTAACAGCGCCTTCTTGTGAGGGTACGTAAAAAGTCACTGTCTGTTCAGCAACATTAATAGTGACATTCTCATCAAACACTCCGCCGTCTTTGATCATTCGTACAGAGAATGTTTCTGGTATTGCCTGAAAAACAACAAAATAAAATAATAAAACAAAAGTTAACCAGATTTATGCGCCAGAAAGTTTTGAGGGTAAAGGAAGTTCGTTTTTCCAACCCCGAGAGTTGTTGCCTTTTCTCCTGTTTACCAGTTCTAAAACTTTTTGGTAAACAATTTCGGTTGTTTCCGAGTATGAGAATGAAGTCCAAAATATGTGATTATCCTATTCACCCCTTTTAAAAGCGTTCCTCGTCTTTTTTTCAAATGTGCCTTACATATGCATATACTCAGGGTTCGTACGCGTCTTGAAAACCCTTAAATTTTAAGCGTCGTTTTTCAAGGCCCGCTTGAAAGTCCTTGAAATTCTCTTTCGTTCGTTTTGGTCCTTTTGAAAGTCCTTGAAGTCTAATCGAAGAACATTTGATAAGAAGCATCGTCACTATTATTGTCTTGTTCATTACGGAAGGTTATTCTTTGATAAGCGCTCATGTACAAACGAGTTTTCATAAAAAAACGGTTGCCGTTAGGAAAAAAAGCCCATTACTATCGGAATATTTTTATAGTTTATGTCAAACCTGTGTAAAAAGTAATAAATAAGGTCCTTGAAATTTAAGAATGTGATCCTTGAAAGTCCATGAATTTTAGGTCAGGAAAAGTGTACGAACCCTGTTAATACTTTTCATGGTGTTATTTGTTGAGCTCTGTGGCTAGGCCAGTTATATCGTATGGAGTTTTATCATGATTTTGTAGGTCATTTAACTACCGGGTACATAACACTGAAAGTTTTACAAGTTATCCGACCACCAATAAAAGAATAAGGTGATATAGTTTATGGGACTTAATTTTCTTTTTGTTGAGGATCATTTCATTTTGTGCTGTTGTTTAGGGATCATGTATACGTATGTAAGTCTAAAAGGCAGTAACTTACTTGTATTAACGTAGCCAAATACAGTTGCGACGTAATGATCCCAACAAAACGTTTGACATTCATAGTAGAAAACTTCTTTTAACTCGCTGCTACCGGCTTCACTCAGACTAGCTGCTGTTCGATGTATGGCGTGAAATGATTTGACTTTCGCGTTGCCACGCGTGTATTTATATCATTTTTACGTTAGGTATTTGAAAACCACCGAGGAGAGATAATGATCCTTCTGTTTACACGCTGTAACCAAGGAAGCTTGCTCTTTACTGCTGTTTCATCGTCCAATTTTGCGATCATTGACTGTATTGA
Organism: Porites lutea; assembly: GCF_958299795.1. NCBI lineage: Eukaryota > Metazoa > Cnidaria > Anthozoa > Scleractinia > Poritidae > Porites > Porites lutea. The sequence goes on along the minus strand of NC_133209.1, from coordinate 26,500,559 downwards.
TTCAGGGGCACCCAACGTTAATTTTCAGAAAAAAAAAAAACGGTTAGGCAGACGATTTGAGATCTAGAATTTTCGGAACATTTGTTGTAAAATTTCATGCTTGCCTGCCTCTCCTAGGACTTTCGAACAACTAAAAAATGGTGTAATTGCCCAATTTTTAACGGATTTTTACCCTAAAAGGGTCAGCTAGAATTTTTGGGAGCCTTTTTTCTGAGTAAAATTTTCCAAAAGGTAAGTTTTGATCCCTATAATTTTCGGATCACTAGACTTTCAGTTAGGAAATCCGAACCGGCAGATGAAAAATTTTAGGGGATAAAAAAATGCCTATATCTTCCGTTTAAATACTAAAACACGTTTAACGTCAATACTATGTTTAAGTGGTTTTGAAGTATATTCTCGTTGGGTGCCCCTGTTGATTATATTAAGCGAACAATTTATTAAACATGTAGATCTGAACACTGGTTGCAATTGAAAGGGCTGTCTCTTGGTTAGATACAGACGTACGATTTAAGTCAAATTCAGTTATTTTTTGTGAATTATGTGCAATATCTTTTTTAACATACCGTGTGGCGCGAAATTTTTGCGGGAGTTTATTTTTGCGGATTTGGCGAGTTTTTGTGTTTTGCGGGAACTAAGTTTTGCGATTGGGACAGATTGGTTTTTCTTGCTGGGAATTAATTTTTGCGATTTTCAGAAAGTACCTGGCACAGAGAATATTTTCGTTTTTATTTAGTACCTGCAATAGAAATACATATTTTCAAACAATAAACCAGTGTTTCGTTTTATTATATAAACACCAATGAAATACCAGGTGAGCTTTCGCGCGAAACATGTGTAAATAACATGTATCTTCATATGTGAAAATATCACCGTTGCTATGGCTAATAAAGCTGAATGAAAGAGACAAGTTGTGATTGAACAGACACGATTTCTTAGTACTGTATTTTTGTGTAGCGAAATTTAGTTAGAGTATATTTAATCTGGAGTGAATTTTTGCGGGAAAAATGTTTCCGGTAATTTTTATTTGCGGGAACTTATTTTTGCGGATCGCTGGAAAAAGCGCAAAAATTAGAACCCGCAAAAATTTCGTGCCACACGGTAGATTAACAAATTATGTAATCAGTTTAGTTTCATCTTCTACGTATGTTGTAATCTTCATTAATTAATTATTCTACCCCCCGTCTCACACGTACGCTAAAACAATCAGTTGTTGAATGACACATCAGCATGTTGTCTGAGAGGAAATAGATAAATGCAGGAAGCTCAGTCGCACAATAGCCTGCGTTTCAGCCGGCCCACGCACTAGTCTAAACCATTTGTATAGTTCGTCTGCGAATTAGTGCACAAAAAACTCGTTCTAATATCCTGCAGAGTCACAAGGATATACGTGACTGTTTCTCAGTGATAGGCGGGTTACTTTCGGGTTTCTTATGCACCTGAAGCCTCCCACGCAGGCGTTTTTAGGGGAGCTCGTTTATCATCCCTCCCTACAAACGCCTGCTTAACTGAAAACAACATTCCTTTCCCATTGTTTTATTTGCGTGGTAGGTGACCAATCAACACTTGTGCAATAAAGTGTTGACAGGCTAAACACGACTAAAACGTGACCCCAGAGTTACCGTTTTCCTTCTTTTCTTTCCTTTGCTAAGGTTATGCAGCGCATGGAGTATTCTAAAATTTGACTAAATCTTATTTTTGCTGCTTAGAATCTAACATTTATTAGAGGTCAGAAAGATTTCCCAGTGTTTCATGCAGATCGAGTAGTTATCAGATTACCCTGCGGTCAAGGTCAACTTTCCAGAATTTGGAAAGTACATTGCTAAGCTTGGGAAAGGAATGTCTCGGTTGAGCAGGCGTTTGTGGGGAGGGACGAAAGACCAGCTCCCCTAAAAACGCCTGCGTGGGTGGCTAATGCGCCTGACGATTGGCCTAATTCTTACTTTGCATGACGGTTGGGCCCAGTGACATATCAAAATTCACTAAAGGTAGCCTTTGAACGGCAGACGTTTCTCTTCGCTCATCGCTGCTGAGGAACGTTTCGCGAGGAGGAACGTCTGCGACTCAGCAACAGAAATTTTAAATTGATGACACAAAATCTGTGCGGAATCCGGCAGAAGCGCTTTATATTGGTCGACGGAGTAGTTTCGTTGTTTTAGCTATTGTTTACGAATGACAGACAAAAGACAAAAGGCCGCAAAGGTCAAATGTAAACACGATGAATCTCGTGAACAAAACAGCCAATATTTGTGGAATATAGTCTTCTCTAGAAGAAGCAATTGAGTTTTGCTGGAGCTCATTCGCAGATGCACACAACACTTTACCAAAATCGACCAGGAGAAACGTGAAGTTGAAAAAATTTGCATTTGAAACCCCATGATTACCTGATTTATAATGTAAACATTGATTTACATCATCAGTATGGAATTTCTGTCGCTGAGTCGCAGACGTTCCTCCTCGCAGGCTACACAGAAGGGAGTTGGCAAGGATCGTTTAGAGTAAACAAACATGAAAGACCAGTTCGAACTTTAAAGCCTTTTTCCGAACAAAAAAATGCTTTGAGAGAATTCCTTCAAGGCCAGAATTTCCTTGTAAATTTGCCGACTGGTCTTCCAGCGTCTTCTAATCGCTGCAGATGCACCTCTGCGTATTCTGCAATCTAGCCGACAGTTCCAGCGTCAAAACAAATCAGGTAACCATGATATTCACGCCGATATCGACATATTTTTATCCCCTAAAATTTTTCATCTGTTCGGATTTCCTAGCTGAAGTCAAGTGATCCGAAAATTATAGGGATCGCAAAACTTACCTCTTCGCAAATGTCAGCCAGGAAAAACGCTCCCTAAAATTCTAGCTGACCCGTTAAGGGTAAAAATCCGTTAATCCTAGGAAGGGCAGACAAGCATAAAATTTTAAAACAAATGTTCCGAAAATTCTAGATCTCAAATCGTCTTCCGAACAGATATTTCCGGAAAATTAACGTTGGGTGCCCCTGAATCAATACAGTTAATAATCGCAAAATTGGGCGATGAAACAGCAGGAAAAAGGAAGCTTGCTTGGTTAAACGGAAGGATCATTATGGTTTTCAAATACATAAAAATGATATAAATACACGCGTGGCAACGCGAAAGTTAAATCATTTCACGGCATACATCCAACAGAAGCGAGTCTGATCGAGTGAAGCCGGTAGCAGCGAGTTTAAAGTAGTTTCCTACTGCGCTCCGAAAATTCTAAATTCTAGATCTCAAATCGTCTTCCAAACAGAAATTTTCCGAAAATTGACGCGGTTCCCCTTTTAATAGTTATCTAGAGCTCATCTCCTGGAAAAAAGGCTTTTTCACAGCAAGTCTTTAAGGAAAGTAAGGAGAGACTTTGTCACTCGCTCGTCTGTCTTACGATTTTGTTGCTCAAAAAAGTCGACTTGTGGGCAAGTTTATCTGAGCTAAAGAAATTAGAGATCTGTTACAAATGAAAGACGGATCTAAAGAGTTACTGATCGATATCTGCTGTGAAACTTTAAACTTCCTGAGACTAATTATTTCAAATGTGGCTAAAAGCAAAGTGAGCCATAGTTGCCACGTTTTAGAACTGACTGAACAGAAGAAAAAGAACAAGTATCATAATTATTATTTTTTTGTAAATAAATAAAGAAAAAAAGAAAAAACTATAGCCTCAATTGCACCAAGAATAGAAAAACTTCATGAAATACTGTGAAGATCTAGTTTTCGCGTGGAAACTATCACATTTTTAAGCTTTGTTCCTGTTGTTTACCTCTGTCGCGGACCAAGGACCACATTCGCGGACCAAGGACCTTCAAGCACGGTCGCCTTTTCTCGAATTACAAGCATGAGAAATGAGAAATTTCTGCAATTTGATTGGCTTAGAGCAGTGGTATTTCAGCTTAAGTTGAAATACCTACATGTGAAAATTACAGCCTTTTTGGGTAGCAGTATTAACAAATAATAGCATGATTTGTACGTAATATTTGGCATAAATACCACTTGCGATAGTTCTGGCATGAAATGGGAGAAAGAAAGCGAAGATGGAGAAACACAAAAATCATAACTTTCTTGCCTAACAGACCTTTCCCACATTCCACACCAGTAACCAAACATAAAAAAAATGAGGTTGAGGCTTGGGTGGACAATTTCATACAAATCACTGTATTTTGTCCACCCATGCCTCGACTTGATGCCTTTGTTCACAGGAATGCGGGAAAGGTCTACTCATAGCTGTATCACTACTGCAGTTAAATGGGATGCTCATGATGCAGAAAATAAAGCAGGCAATGCAAGACGAAGCAATCCCGGTCGCCAGATATTATTAACATTTTCGTGACAACACCAGCAAAAAACTTTTATCTTTTTTTTTATTGTGATCTATGGAAAGCATCTTTTATAGTAAACTACCAAAGTGAATGAATCCCCAAAAGTAACAGCAAGCAGGAAACACTGCAAACAATTTATTCATGTATTTTAGCCTTTATTCAATGACTACTATTATTGTTTCTCTTTATTGCAACAAAAAACGTGCTTTTCCTATTTCGCTTATACAATACTGCTCAAATATTTTTAGCAATTCTAGCCTAGTTCTGAGAGAAACAATAGCCAGAATTTGGGCAAGATTTTTTCTCTTTTCAGCTGAAAGGCACTTAAGCGTATGACAATGTCAAAATTCATTAAAAAGACGAAATTCTAAGTATAGCAACTGCAACACCTCAATTTATAAGACTTCGTACAGCCTCATTTTTTATTCGCGCCCCTCCCAACCACCAGCACTAATTCTGTGACCAGTTTGTGAATACAATCTGGCTTAGGATATTTAGTAAGGCAGTTTTCGTAAGAGAAAATTAATTCATTTAGCAATTAATGGGGTCGCAAAATCTCTGGTTTGTACACACAAAGCAGCCTTTACCTACGCACCGAAGGTAACACACTTTCCTTGTATAGCAAACTGTGGTAGAACAATTGCGTCGATGAACATGATTCTTATTTTTGCCTGAAATAAGGTAAAACAAAGAGTGAGTTTTAAAACATTGTAATATGAGATTCTTGTATGCTAGCTCAGTTGGTTATAATTTTGTTTTCAATATGCCCTTGACACGACACTCGTGGCGCGGCATGCTTAACCTCCATCATGCAGACATTCATAGGACTTGTGGAAGGTTTACGTTCATTGAAGACTTCGGCCTGAAGTAACCGAAGATTCAAACGCGAAGCCAAAGTCATATATATACTGTAAAGTAATACCTGTTCCACAGGACTCTGCTTGCTATTCAAAGGTTACCTTTTCAGTCTTTACTCAATCAGTTGATAAAACCCAAACTTTACTGTTTCTTCACAGCCTGCGAAAACATCCGTTTCTCCTCGCTCTTCGCCGCTAGGGAAGTTTCGCGCGGAGAAACGGATGTTTATTTTTCCCGCGTTTTTCGGACGAGCGAAGATAGCCCCCCTCGCAGGCGTTTTTAGGGGAGCTCGTATTTCGTTTCTCCCCACAGCTGTATTTTATGTTAAGGTTCGTTTGCTGTTATTTTAGGAATTTTTGTAAGTTTAAAAGCTGCAACTTTCTTGTATCAATAAATCAAAATACAGCTGCGGGGAGGTACGAAATACGAGCTCCCTAAAAAAGCCTGCGTTGAAGGCTAAGCGAAGACAAGCGCAAGGTTGACCTGCGCCCAGATATCTCCTATTTCCTTTGTTACTTGCGAGTACAAAGGAAATAGGAGACGTATGCACGTAGGCTAGCACGAGGTAGGCGTGGAGCGCGAGACACTCGCGACAGGGGAAGGCGCGAATCTCCTTCTTCCGAGCCTTCCACCTGTCGCGTGTTTCGCGCTTTACGTCTTTGTTGCACTTGCCTTCGCTCGCCTAAAAAACGCCCGTCCTGCAGGCTACTCTTCAGTATATTAAATGATCAATTGATTGATTGGTTGGTTGGTTGGTTGGTTTACTGAATGATTAATACTTGCCTTTTTGTAGCGATAGGGGCGTGGTAGCAGAATTTGAATCTTGGTTTACGGGTTCTGCTCGATAGTTCAGGAAATCCTGACACATATTTTCCAAGGCGGCACGATGAGGACTAGAAAGGTCATCTGGCACTTCTTTTATCTCCATAGCGGATTTTGTCCTCAGCAAAAAAGAAAGACTTGTTTTGTTGCGGGCTGCCTAGGAATTTTAAGAATATGCTTTTTATTTATGCTTGTCTCCAAATAACGAATCTTTACGGTTATAGTGATTGTGCCATTGCATCATAAGGTGGCGTGGGAAAAACAACCGACATTAATCAAACGACGCCGTCACTGGTTTCCCTGCGACCTCTGATAAACGAGCGCAGAAATTCCACACTGATGACGCGTCACTACCCAGATCTGGGTAGCGCTTCTGACAGGTTGAAGCAAATTTCCCACGCATACGATCAATCAGACACACTACCCATACTCAGAGGCACTTCTGCGCTCGTTTCTCAGACGTTATTTCGTGGGGAAACCAGTGGTGGCGTAGGCCTAGATACAAATATCACGAAAAATCGCCTAAATATGTTTCCGGAAATTCCCGATTTTTTTCTAAATATCTCAAAAATATCTGGCTTCATGTCATAAATATTACAGTAAAAACACAACAATATACCTGTCATCTAAAATGGCAACACAAATTTCAGTAAATTTCAGGAAATTATATTCTTGTACAGCATACAACAAAACTAAAACAATTCCACATAAAGTCATCCTTATTTACAGTGCCCTTCAGCCTCCAAGAAGACTAGGGCACTGCACTTTAATTCAGGCAGAGTTCGTGAATGACCATGAGGTGCTGGAGGTCTAAGGTGGTCTAAAAGGGACACTACTGTTTGGTTTGTGCGTGGCTCAGAGGGTAAGTCATCAGCCATTTTGTTCAACATTAGCCACATGGCATATAATATAACTGGAGAGTATTGCTGAATCTGATTACAACAGGCCTATATGTGGTAACCTGAGATTAAGCCCAATTTTAGCGGTTCTCAGACATTCTCTCTAACGGCTACCGCTAAAAGTTGGGCCTCCTACAAACTCTCACAAGTTTGTGCTCACTGCGGCCAGATTTTGACCGCAACGCTGATTTGCTGTTAGAACAATGCCACAAGATCTGATTGGCTGTTGGAATCAACGGAAGTTGAAAGCCCTTATTCTTCGCGTGGTTGTTTTCGCGATTGATCAGCCGTCGGCGGAGAGAAGGATCGACTTTGCTGTCTTTTTTATTGTTTTATGGTCTTATAGTAGGAAAATATGCCTTAATATGTGCCCTGGAAATTCAGAAAATTCAGATGGTGGTTCATATCTTCTTAGGATTTGCTTTATTTACGGAACTAATGTGAGTGTACCGTAGAGTTGAATCTCTCTGCAAGTTGCATTGTTGACTGCGAACAATAGGGCCATTTATACGAGGAAAAATAAGACGCGTCTTAAATAAGACGCGAACTTTCCGTATAAACGGCACATTTCGTCTAAAATAAGACGCGGCTTAGCTAAGACGCGTCTTATTAGATAAGACATGCTCGTATAAATGGTACAGTTCGCGCCTTATTTAAGACGCGTCTTATTTTTCCTCGTATAAATGGCCCTAATGTGCCTTAACGAGTGCACATCAAAATACTGTCCATCTTAAAACTAGTTTCATTTGAAAGTTTTGCCGGGAATGACTTCTATGAACGGGGTGCCAAGCGGAGGCAACACAACAAAGGAAAACTACAAAGTGTGTTTGTAATATTGTTTTTCGTTTTGTTTATAGCTCAGTTGAGCGTGCAGTCATTAGTAGTACCGTTACCTCTTTCCAGCAAAGTGGCAGATAATATTTTTAATACCTAGACTTATAAAGAAATATGCTTTTAGACTGTTGTTTCTAGTAAATTCGCAAATTGCAAAGTGTATTCACGGGACTAAATTAAATGCACTTGAGAACTCGTTTCCAGTTTGTTCTGAGATAATTTATTTTTCCTTTGAAAAAGTGAAGATATGTTCCTCCGAGAGTTTAAAAGAGTTATCCACTGAAAATCGGGGAAAATTGTCGAGGAAAATATGAAAGCATTAGCAAAAGGGAAATGTCAGTGTTTTAAAAATTTAAAAATCGAGCGCGCTTAGCCAAAATATTTAAACTAGAACATCGTGTCACCGTGTTTGCAAAAACTTTTTACCTTCTACGACAATAGAATAAGCTTCAAGATCTCCTCGGGGAATCTCACAAGAAGTTAAATGTGATTGTGGCGACTGTTTTATTGTTGAAAAAAAAGATAAAAGCTATTTTTTAAGTCAGTGAGTCTGCATTTTCTTCCCACGTATGAAAAATTTGCATACTAAAAAACATGCAGCAAGTGGTTTTGGGTGGTTGATTCGGCAAATGTCAATCATTAAAAACAGTGGGCGGCCGACGTTTCGTAGAAGGTTTCTATCAGACAGTCTTTTCGTTTCGCCTTGCCCGCCGGAATGTTATTTAGAAAGCTAAACGAAAATTGAGCCTGATCTCAGGTTACATATGTGGAGATTTGTTTGAATTTCTGTCACTGAAATGCCCATGCCCGAATTAGCGTTGAAATAGCTTCCTAGAAAAAAACATGATTTCAGTACATTTTTCTTAACAAAATTCTAAATATCACAGTTTTTTCCCTAAATATCATCAGAATTTCTAAATATCTCAAAATCTTCTAAACATCTTAAAAAATATCCGGATATTTGTATCCAGGCCTATGGTGGCGTCGCCAAATGTCGGCTCAGGCTAATCATAAGGCAATTTAAGTCCATATGACGTACCTTTTTGAAAGCGTCAATCAGTTCTACAGGTCGTGGAAAGTCGCTGTTAAGCTGTGATACGAAACAAACTTTCTTCTTCGGCAAACTGATTATCTCCAAGTTCTATAAATAAAGAGAATGGGTAAAAGAGTTGACATCTTGTGTAAAAAAGGCACGTTGATGTTCCATATTTTAACATTTTACAGAGACGAAGCAGAGCTTCGCTCAGGGCATGAACGGTAGGGGACCAGCGTAAAATCACCCGAGGGCGGCCGGGAACGCCAGGTTGAGGGGCTGGTTCCTAACTTGGGAAGAAGGGGGTAAAATTAAATTCCCCGTTCACCCACTTGGCTCATAAAGTGCTTGCTATCATGCAGGCTTTATAAAAGGGTAAAGGTAAATAAATTCCTTCAGTTTATTTTATTACTGTATTACTGTATAAGACATTTTATGTGTTGACATAGCCACTGGCTTAGATATTATTCATATACAATACCCACACTCACATATTCTCAATGAATAAGTTTGATCAGTTTAGAAAAGAAAAAATAACACTATAGCAATGCGAAAGCGAAGTTTACCTTGCGAAAATCGTGGACAACATTAGCTTCATCTGCGCCTTTTCGTGAGGGTACGTGAAAAGTCGCTGTCTGTTCAGCAACATTAATAGTGACATTCTCATCAAACACTCCGCCGTCTTTGATCATTCGTACAGAGAATGTTTCTGGTATTGCCTGAAAAACAACAAAATAAAATAATAAAACAAAAGTTAACCAGATTTATGCGCCAGAAAGTTTTGAGGGTAAAGGAAGTTCATTTTTCCAACCCCGGGACTCGGAGTTGTTGCCTTTTCTCCTGCTTACCAGTTCTAAAACTTTTTGGTAATCAATTTCGGTTGTTTTCGAGTATGAGAATGAAGTCCAAAATATGTGATTATGCTATTCACCCGTTTTAAAAGCGTTCCTCGTCTTTTTTTTCCAATGTGCCTTACATATACTCAGGGTTCGTACGCGTCTTGAAAACCCTTGAAAACCCTTAAATTTTAAGCGTCCTTTTTCAAGGCCCGCTTGAAAGTCCTTGAAATTCTCTTTCGTTCGTTTTGGTCCTTTTGAAAGTCCTTGAAGTCTAATCGAAGAACATCGTCACTATTATTGTCTTGTTCATTACGGAGGGTTATTCTTTGATCAAGCGCTCATGCACAAACGAGTTTTCATAAAAAATGGTTGCCGTTAGGAAAAAAGGCCCATTACTATCAGAATATTTTTGTAGTTTATGTCGAACCTGTGTAAAAAGTAATAAATAATGTCCTTGAAATTTAAGAATGTGTGTACGAACCCTGTTAATACTTTTCATGGTGTTGTTGTTGAGTTCTTTGGCTAGGCCAGTTATATCGTATGTGAGTTTTATCATGATTTTGTATGTCATTTAACAACTGGGTACATAACACTGAAAATTTTACCAGTTTTTCCGGCCACCAATAAAAGAATAAGGTGATATAGTTTATGGGACTTAATTCTCTTTTTGTTGAGGATCGTTTCATTTTGTGCTGTTGTTTAGGGATCATGTATACGTATGTAAGTCTAAAAGGCAGTAACTTACTTGTATTAACGTAGCAAAATACAGTTGCGTCGCAATGATCCCAACAAAACGTTTGACATTCATAGTAGAAAACTACTTTAAACTCGCTGCTACCGGCTTCACTCAGACTCGCTGCTGTTGGATGTATGGCGTGAAATGATTTGACTTTCGCGTTGCCTCGCGTGTATTTATATCATATTTTTTGTCAGTTATTTGAAAACCATAATGATCCTTCTGTTTACACACTGTAACCAAGGAAGCTTGCTCTTTACTGCTGTTTCATCGTCCTATTTTGCGATCATTGACTGTATTGATTCAGGCCGCACCCAACGTTTATTTTCGGAAAATATCTGTTCGGAAGACGGTTTGACATCTCGAATTTTCGGAACATTTGTTGTAGAATTTCATGCTTGCCTGCCTCTCCTAGCCTGATTTTCGAACATGTAAAAAATGGTATAATTGCCCATTTTTAACGGATTTTTACCCTAAAAGGGTCAGCTAGAATTTTCGGAAGCCCTTTTTCTGGCTGAAATTTTCGAAAAGGCAAGTTTTGATCCCAATAATTTTCGGATCACTAGACTTTCAGCTAGGAAACTCCCAACAGGTAAAAAATTTTAGGGGATAAAAATATGCCGATATCTACCGTTTAAATACTAAAATACGTTTAACGATACTATGTTTAAGTGGTTTTGAAGTATATTTTCGTTGGGTGCCCCCTTTGATGATATTAAGCGAACAATTCATTAAACTTGTAGATCTGAGCACAGGTTGCAATTGAAAGGGCCGTCTCCTCGTTAGATACGGACGATTTGGGTCAAATTCAGAAAGTACCTAGCATTGAGAATATTTTCGTTTTTATTGAGTACATGCAATAGAAATACATATTCTCAAACAATAAACTAGTATTTCGTTTTATTAGATAAACACCAATGAAATACCAGGTGAGCTTTCGCGCGAAACATGTGAAAATAACATGTTATCTTCATATGTGAAAATATCACCGTTGCTTTGGCTAATAAATCTGAATGAAAGAGACAAGTTGTGATTGAACAGACACGATTTCTTAGTACTGTATTTTTGTGTAGCGAATTTAAGTTAGAGTATATTTACTCTGGAGTAAATTTTTGCGGGAAAAATGTTTGCGGTAATTTTTATTTGCGGGAACTTATTTTTGCGGATCGCTGGAAAAAGCGCAAAAATGGCAAAAATAAGAACCCGCAAAAATTTCGTGCGATACGGTAGATTAGCCAATTATGTTATCAGTTTAGTTTCATGTTCTACGGATGTTGTAATTTTCATTAATTAAGTATTCTACCTCCTGTCTCACACGAAAGCTAAAACAATCAGTTGTTGAATAACACATCAGTATGTTGTCTAAGAGGAAACAGTTAAATGCAGGAAGCTCAGTCGCACAATAGCCTGCGTTTCAGCCGCAGGGGCACCCAACGAGAATATAGTTCAAAACCACTTAAACATAGCATTGTTAAACGTATTTTAGTATTTAAACGGTAGATATAAGCATAGTTTTATCCCCTAAAAATTTTTCATCTGTTCGGATTTCCTAGCTGAAAGTCTAGTGATCCGAAAATTATAGGGATCAAAACTTACCTGTTCGAAAATTCCAGCCAGAAAAAAGGCTCCCGAAAATTCTAGGTGACCTTTTTAGGGTAAAAATCCATTAAAAATACGCAATTATACCTTTTTTTAGATGTTCGAAAATCCTAGGGGAGGCAGGCAAGCAAGAAATTTGTATAGGTAATAGCATGATTTTTTGTCAGTTAT